>NC_048230.1:58488161-58506296 GCF_002007445.2 Ailuropoda melanoleuca | reverse complement strand
TTTTTTTTTTAAGATTTTATTTATTCAACAGAGATAGAGACAGCCAGCGAGAGAGGGAACACAAGCAGGGGGGGAGTGGGAGAGGAAGAAGCAGGCTCATCGCAGAAGAGCCTGATGTGGGGCTCGATACGGGGCTCAATCCCAGAACTCTGGGATCACGCCCTGAGCCGAAGGCAGACGCTTAACCGCTGTGCCACCCAGGCGCCCCTAAATCTTTTTTTTTAANAATCTTTTTTTTTAATGTACCCTTGGGGTGCCTGGGTGGCTCAGATGGTTGTGTGTCTGCCTTTGTTTCAGGTCATGGTCTCCGGGTCCTGGTATTGAGCCCCACGTTGGGCTCCCAGCTCAGTGGGGACCCTGCTTCTTCCTCTCCCTCTGCCTCTCCCCCTGCTTGTCTCTCTCTCAAATGAATAAATAAAATCTTAATCAATAAATAAATAAATAAATAAAGTGCCCTTGATGTGATGAAACTGCTACTTTAGGGTGCCTGGGTGGCTCAGTGGGTTAAGCATCTGCCTTCAGCTCAGGTCATGACCGCAGTGTCCTGAGATCAGGTCCCTACTTCTCCCTCTCCCTCTACCCTTCCCCCGCTTGTGCTCTTTCTCTCTCACCAACTCTCTCACTTGCTCTCAAATAAACAAGTAAAATAGAAAGAAGAAAGAAAGAAAGAAAGAAAGAAAGAAAGAAAGAAAGAAAGAAAGAAAGAAAGAAAGAAAAGAAAGGAAAAAAAGAATAGAAAAGAAAAGAAAAGAAAAGAAAAGAAAAGAAAAGAAAAGAAAAGAAAAGAAAAGAAAAGAAAAGAAATGCTACTTTACTCTGCGATCTTCTTCCCCAAATCCACCCGAGTCCAGCATGAGGAAAACATCAGATAAAATCCTAACTGAGGGACATCCCACAAAATACATGAGCAGTACTCCTCAAAACTATCAAGGTAATCAGAAACAAGGAAAGTCTGAGAAACTGACAGCCAAGAGGAGAGACTTGAGGAGGCTTAAGGAGCCATAACTGTATGTAACCTGGTTTACTGGGTGGGATCTTGGAACAGAAAAGTGACCTCAGTAGAAAAACCAAGGGATTCTCAACAATGTACAGACTGCAGTTGGTAACGACACACCAATATAGATCCATCAACTGTGCCAAATGCACCAGCGTATGATGTTAATAACGGGGAAAAGCTATCTGTGTGCGCGTGCGCGCACGGGGAGTGGGAGGGGTGACATGGGAACACTCTGCACAATCTTCCCAACTTATCCGGAAATCTGAAACTGCTCTAAAATTAGCTACTTTTAAAAATGTAACAGAAAATGATGGAATGGCTCCTTTGGACTGGGTGGCCACCGAAGGCCTCTGGGAGAGGATGTCCGAGATGAAGCTAAGAGATAAGAAACAGGCAGCAGGGGCACCTGGGTGGCACAGCGGTTAAGCGTCTGCCTTCGGCTCAGGGCGTGATCCCGGCGTTATGGGATCGAGCCCCACATCAGGCTCCTCCGCTATGAGCCTGCTTCTTCCTCTCCCACTCCCCCTGCTTGTGTTCCCTCTCTCGCTGGCTGTCTCTATCTCTGTCGAATAAATAAATAAAATCTTTNAAAAAAAAAAAAAAAAAAGAAACAGGCAGCAGGACCCAGAGCAGCATGTTCCTGGCAAAGGACGCAGGACACACAGGGGCCCCGAGAGGGACCAGAGGGGAAGGAGGTGGGGCAGCTCAAGCGGAGTCAGGGAGAGAAATTGGTTAAGTCCAACAGAAGGTCACAGGGTGAATGAAGGCAAAAGAGGTAACCCAGGTAGGCAGGCCACACGGACCTCCAACTTGTGCCTAAGGGCACTGGAAGGTCAGTGGAAGGAGTTGGCAAGATGAGCAGGCTCTGGTCTGTCTTCTAAGAGCACCCTAGCTGCTGCAGGGACAAGACCAGAGTGGGACAATGCAACAAGGGACAATGGTCATCCCAGGGGAAAGCACCCCTTCAGGTGACAACAGTCACTGGGCGGTGCAAGCTGGTGAAGAGCTAGGAGCATCCAGGGGGTCTGAAAGAAGCCGAGAGGAGGGCTCTCCCACACAGGGTGGGGGGGCCTGAGCAAAGTGGGACTCCCGCCCTGATTGAGGATCCCTGAGTTTGACCCTTTTGGAAAAGTCTCCACAACGAGGCTACGGGGCGTTCCGGGCAGTGAGTGCCCAGGAAGGAAGCGCCTCCTTGGCAGTAGCTGGAGCCTCGGTTCGATCCCATTCTACGTTTACTACCTGTGAGAGGGTGCTAGTCAGAGCCTCAGTGTCCTCACCTGCAAAGTGGGAACACCACCTCCCACCTCCTAAGGGGACTAGAATAAGTCAAGAAGAAAAGGCTCCTGATACAAAAACAGGGCCTTCGTAAATACTGTCAGTGAGCATCACTTCTACAAGAGAAGCCCAAGGTTGGAAGGATCTTAGAATCTGACCCAACACCCCATTTTATAGATAGAACATGAAGGGACAGAGACAGAAAGCGTACAAATGAGGAGCACAGTGAGGACAAGGACCCCCGTGTCCCATTTTCTGGTCTCTCTGTCCCAAATTCCAAATTCCATTCTGACCACAAGGGGAATGGGGCACGCTCCCTCATCAGCAACTGTCTAAAGATCCCTCCTCAGGAAGGTTCTTTCCTTGCTCAAAACTTCCCCATGGCTCTCCTGATCATTACAGGTGCCGCTGGCCCAGCAGCCAGCGGGGGGGGGGGGGGCCCACCCCCTCATCTGTGAGGCCAGGTCCCAACAACAGCCAGGTTCCACTTCCCGAATCATAGCCCTCATTATCTGACCCTCATCTTTGCCCCAAATGACAGGGCTATCTTATAAAAAGCCTCAAAAAGCTTTGCTGTTTTAGATGTCTCTAGGCAGCCACTTCTTGTAATTCTCTCTAGCTGAATTCTAGAAAGATCTAGAATCTTTCTGGCAGAGTCTATAATAGCCCTCCCTCCAGCCCTCCCTACCTCCCCCATAACCCTCAGCTCAAAGCAGACATTTAGTGACTTGTCGAAGGAATACCACCATTTTGGTACAACCATTAAGCTTGGAAATGAGCATTTTCATCAACCAAAGATGTGGAAAATGCTCCAGTAGCTCATTCCTAAAAACACCCTGAAGACAAAAACTGAGTAACTACTTCCTTCTGGGAAGCCTCCTACCATCTCACACAGACCAAATGAAAAGTACCAATCCCACAATTAGAAGATTTTGAGGAGTCTAACGCAGGATTCTGAATTAAAACATCAACCGTGTTTGCTCTAATTTGCTAAATTCTGTCCTAAATGCAAACGCTGGCCGCAGCATTCCAGAAAGTCCTACATTTCCTCTTTACCTCTCACCAAGACCACCGTTTTCCAAGGAAGTGGGCCAACTTTGTTTCACTTCTGTGATTCCTAAGAGGCCTGTTATTAAAATCAGAAACCCAGCAGCACCTAGACACTCTGGTTGCTTCTAGAACATGCTTTATTGAAACGGTGAATTCCTGAAAGTCACCCTGCAGAGAGGCAGCGAGACAACCCTCCCCCTCAGTCATGATATACATGTAAAATTCACTGGTGAGACAACCCCCCTCCCCCGCCCCACAGGCAGGTCTACTACAGAGCCACACAAGGGTAAAGAAATCAAAAGGAGAGGATTTCTCCACAAATTAGGCCCATCCATCAAAGGTTCCTCTCCAAGTCAGAGGAGTGTTACAGCCTCGGATCCCAGAGCCACACTTCAGTGCACTATCACAATTAGAAAAAGAAATTCCAATTTCCTCCTCTGCTCTGGAATAGATAATACAAGATTTTTACTCACCTTTGGAGCGAGTAGAGATATCCATGCCCTCTACCACCTCCTGTTCAGTTTTTATTTCTTCTTCGGCCAAGCTGAAACAGAGCAAATTGTGTTCACGTTTAGGGAGACTGAGAACCTGCCCCATGGAGGCTGCTATCGAGAAGTTCTAACAACACACCCACATTGAAGACAATCCCTCATCCTTACGCAGGTTGGGGGGGAGACAGACCCCACACTTGATTTCCAGCAATGTGCTAAGACTCCTAAAGGAGTTTTCAAACCACTATGTTGTTCTTTTTTTAAGTCAAATTACTATTCCAGTTGTCATGCTGTTGGGGGATGCAAAAAAGCACATTTTTAGACACAAAATTACAATCTGCCCCCGTGGGCCAATGAGAACCCAGCCGGCAAGTAAATAAGTTTCTCCTTGTTAACACTGGGTTCAGGTTGGAGGTGGTTTGCAAGGTACCCAGAGTTCTGATCTCTGAACACTGCAAGGCAGAGAGCATTTCCCAGACCTCCCAGCTAATTCTTACAATTTCCCGATGAGGCAGGAACAGGAAAATATATATATATATATAGGCTAAGCTGCAAAGTGGGAGAATATGCCTGGGTTAGAAGCAAAATGCCTGGCCTCAAAACATTCAAACCATGAGCACTTATCCCAGGAATTAGGCTTGGGGTGTCCATACTTCCACCCCCTGGATGTTTCCTCTCTGTTGCATGCATAGCTTAGAGAAAGCATTCAGCACTCTTGAGCTGTGACTAATTATCCCCCACCACAAAAGTGGAATGAGGAAGGATTATTTAAAAGACAGGCTGGGGGGGGGGGGGGGGGAACCAGGGAACCAGGCCCCTTGGCTGGGAAGGTCCACCAGAATCTTCTCTCACTCTCTGGGCTGGAACTCCAACTGAATGGAGTACAGACCACTTCATGCGTTCCCCACACACACACCTCCCAGGCAAGCCAGCAGAGTTCTGCTTTCATAGGTGCAAAATGTTTGAGCTGCTGGAAACTTCCAAGCCTTCAGGCAGACAATGAAGTGATAAGAATATGAGCAAAGTACTCCAGCGGCAACTCCATCAGTCTGTGATTCACCATGAAGAAAATGGGTGCATCACCAAATGATATGGCCAGAATTTTCCATCTGGAACACCCAAGCCAGGACTGGAGGGAGGGCTGAGTGACAGAGGAAGGATTAGAATGTCCCTTCTGTGTTCCATGGTCTGAGACTGTGACAAGACAAAAGAGGAGTCCAAAAAGGCCTGGAACCTCGGGGTCAGATGGAGATGGCTTTAGGAGAGGGCCACGTCTGACTGGCGAAGAGGACTCAGGATGGGAACCAGACAGAAAGGAAGAAATTGTAGCTCAGAATAAAATTAGAAGAACTTGTATGCCTCACACTTAACTAGTCCCAGCAGAGAGAAGAAAGGCAGTTTAAAATTGGAATATTAACATATTTAGCTCTCTGATATAGAACCCTATTAACAATTTCATTTACACTGCATCCGTGGAGAAAGCTGTGACACCGATCGCCACAGAAACAACTGGAATTTTGTCACAAATGGTTTCCATCAGAAGCACACTCTTAAATTTAAACACTTCGCTATCATGCAATATTACAACGTGATTTGTGGAAGGTGATTTTAGCACAAATACTTTTCACTTCAACTTCAGAGACATTCTCAACTCGGAAACACACTCTGCCTGCAACACACACACACACATAGGGTCCAAATGAATACTTGCTGATGCTTTCTTGCCTGGGGTGACCAGAAATCCATTTTCATAAAAAAAAAAAAAAGTGTGTATATATATATATATATATAAAATCAAGTGACCCTCAGAGATGGAGAGATGGTCAACTTGAAAAGAACAAATAGCAACCTTGATCTTTCTAGCAACTAGAATTCTGTTTCCATCTCTGGCATGAAGTATGTGAAATCCTCAACTTACTGCAAACGATCCCACATTGTGAGGACAGAGAAAAACGCTCATCTGGGATCCCACCCAAATGTACAGTGATAAAACAGTTATGCAGAACAGAGCCCCTAAAACCCACTTGAAAGATTTCTGCAGTGATGAAAGCATTCAAAGGTGTATTGACCATGGAGGACTGCATTCAAGAGAACAATTATTTGGCTCGTGGCAAACCAGAGGAGCGGAGTCCTTCAGGCAGGGATGCTGCTGAGAAGCTAGGGAAATGCAGACTAGTTAGTGGTGGCAATCTGCTGCTGCAGAAAAGAGGGGAGAAAAGTGAAGCTGTTTTATCTTTCCAAGTGGGCCCCATAATCACCTAACTTTAGCAATAGCACCACCAGCTTCAGCCAAGATTTCAAGCACAATTTCAGAAAACCATCTTTTTCGCAGATCAGCAAGCCATCATTTCAAAGGGAACCCGTGCACGCACATGCACGCACGCACACACAATAACTTGCATTTGACTAAAGGAAATTGCAGTGTCTATGCGTTAAAAGGGAAAAAAAACTTCATTTACAAGAGCAAAGACCAGAATGCAAAATGAGTCATTCTGAATAGCCACATCTAAAGGGACTTCCTTTTTTCTACACCACTGATCTCAGTTTTTTTGGTGGTTGTTTTTTTTTTTTTTTTTTTTGGTTTAAGAACTAGTATGTTATTAGGGAATGAAATTATGAATATTACATCAAAAGTGGTGCTGAGAAAAGATCTGTACCTGTCTGAATGCCCCACAGATCGTGGTCAATTTAGGTTAAAAACTGTTCAGTTGTTTGGAGGAGGGAAAAAAAGTCAAATAACAATAATTGTTAAAAAGAAAAGGCAGCTGCACCTGGAGAGAAGACTTTGAACTCTTGTCATTAACACATTAAAGTATTAGAAAATATACAGCATCTTTCCTATCTGCTAACTTCCAGCAACCCCAATTATTTAAATCAAAAACAATGGAACAAGCCCTTTGTTTCAAACTGACATTACTTTTTTTTTTTAAGGTCCAATGGGGAGGCTGGGGGCCAGCTAAAGAAAAGGGTGAAATTAGCTGAAAACCAAACAACAGCCTTTCACCCCAACAGGAAAATACATCATCAACTAGTATATATTGTCTGTTCCCACCGCCACCTACCTCTTGCACTCACATTTACCCTAAGTCACTTGCCTCTGGATTTCACTAACTGATACGTTTCAGGCAATTAAAGAAGGAATAACAGCGTCTGCAAATACAACCAAGACTTTCCCATCCGGTCCCAGAAAGAATAAAAGATATGTCCCCCAATGCCTGAGCAAGAAAACCCAGGCTTACTTCTTAACCTGCATGCACTGGAAAAGCGCAATTAAAAGTTGCAGATGAAGTGCTGCACCTCCAGGATGTGTTAAGCCTTCTGATTATTAATTCTGAGGACTCAAGGCTGGTCCGTAATTCCCAGGAATGCCATCCCCTCCACACTTCCAAGAGAGAGAGAGAGAGAAAGAAAAAAAAAAAAAATCTAGTTTTGACAGGGAAAAAAAAAAAAGCCTGGATACACAATGCCCAGATATTTCTTTTCCCCAAGTGCCCCTACTATTTGACTTTTAACCAAGAAGCTAGAATATATAACCAGCATGCACGAGACTCTGGGTCTACAGACGAGGATCATCGGACGGCAATTCAAGAATCATGCATCATTCGGAAGGACTTTTCCTTCAGCTTTTTACTTTCATTCAAAATACCAAACTGGTCCAGGCTGTAAGAAATATTTAATCCCCAAGACACAACATCTTCCTCTTCTAGATCACAAAAGAGTGAACATCAAAATAAGAAAACCATGCTTCCCTAAATCTGCAATTAATTTTTTTAAAAAAAAATTGGGGGTGGGGGGAAGGGAATGGTTAGCAGAGCAGCTTTATATAAGCACTCACCTAAAACAGGCAGAGTCATCGGGAGCTAAGCTATTTATGCAGGATTCTTAAAATGGCGTCTGGCAACACTGCCTCATTCCTGTATTGAAGCTAAAATGGTAGCAGGTTGTTCAAAAGCTGTAGCTCTTGGAGAAGCAGCTCTGCTAGTTTCAAAGCCACCTTCCTAAATATCAGAACTAGGAAAAGCTCAACCAAAGGACACCAACAACCCAACGTTTAGAAGCTTAAAAAAAAAAATCTGCAATGACAGGGGGAGTTTGTGAAGTCACAGGTTCCTGAGGAAAACCCTTTCCTTTTAGATCCTGAGCCTTCCACAGGAGCCTCTGAGATAGGGCCCCCTTGCCCTCAAATTAGGTGGGTGGGAGGTTAGAAATTATGCAGCCCTGTGGCAAAAACTGCGGACAGACAGGTATCTGCACAAATGCAAAAATGTTAAAGAGGAGCAAGCTGGGGAGGGGGAGGAAGCCCATGCCCCCTTCTTGATACATTAGAAACCAGCTCTGCATCCCTACCAAAAAGGAGCTAGGTGGAATCAAAGTGTTGCAAGGAGAGCAGCTCTCTGAAAAGCCAAGCTAAAGGGCTGCACCCGTTCTGAGGCCAAGGCAAAAGAAAAAGTCTGTTTATAAGCCTGAAAACGGCCACCAAATACCCAGCCAGTCCTAAGACAGTTAACCTCAAGGAAAGACAATCTGAGTCTGCAAGAGGAGAAACAACAGTAAAACATTCCCTTAGCCAATGCACGGGATACTCACAAATCAGATTTTTGTCCACCCCCAACAGAGCCCTGAAAATTAACAATGGGTTTTGCAAAACCCGCTTTCAGAGGCTGAACTAGCAGCCTCAGAGTGGATAATGTAATTTACTGTTACAGGTCTGAGAATTGGCCTCGCCACTCTGGTGCTGAGTGGGGAGTTTCAAGGTGACTGCTTTTCAGCTCCAGGGGAGAAAGGAGGGCATGGTGCCCAAGGCTGTGCCGGGGCAAGGACGGGAGGTTGGCTCCTCGCCGGCCGGTAGGTAGGTAATCTTGATGAGGAGGGACAGCCTGGCAGCAAAGCTAGCCGCACTGCTGACATGGCTCCCGCCTGCTTGTTTATCTGTAAGGAGAGTGGAGAGTGGGGGGAAGGGCAGCATAGCCTTAGCAACCTGGAGCCAAGGGTGAATCCTCACTTGTTTTGCATTTAAGATCAAGGAGAAAGGACTTCTAAACATATTCCCTTACTAAATCTCTGCTGTGGGGTGGCGAGGCCACTTTTGCATCTATCTTTCTTTTCAGGGTCAACCAGAGGCAAAGCCAGATCTAGGGCCTCTCGGCTGACAAATGTTTGTTGCCTCTGCCACAGGAGAGGAGGAGGAGAAAGAAGGCAAAAGAAACAAAGAGATCACACATTGGAAGAGGCTGGACTTTTTAAAAACCTACCTTTGCCTCCAGGGTTTTCTGGGTTACTGTCATCCTGGCTTTTTTTAAATGTGACTCATTTTCCCCGCTCTCCTATTTAAGACCTGAAGAAGTTTCCCCACTGTCCTCCCAGGGAAAGAAAAGGGGAAATGTTTTGTTTAAAAGAAAAGGGGTTACAAGAAAGAAAGAAAAGAAAAGGAGAGAAAGAAAAAAAGAGAGAGAAAGAAAGAAAAAGCCATTGTTTTCATCCCTAATTTATAATCCAAGAGGCCCCATTGTTTCTTTCTTTCGGACTCAAATCTTTGAGCTGTTAATTATAAAAGTAACTGGACTCGGCTCCAACAGGCTAACTATGTTCATGTGCAGCAATTAGAAAAACTCTGTAGAAAGTTTACTGAGTGATTATATATAATTAATTCCTAGTTACAGACGGAACACTGACCATTTTCTGGAGCTAATAAAAGCAGTTACTCCCCCTCCCCCACGTGAATGCCACTTAATTTCCCAAAGCAGAAAAGTGAATCCATCCTGGAGGGTCTTGAAGGAAAAAAAAAAAAGATTAGAATCAAAAGCTCCAGTGTGTCTGTGTTTGTTCCTTGCAGCTGTGCATCCTCTGGGGACTGAGGAGGCAGAAGGAAAAAGGGAAACTGCCCAAGTTTCGTGCCTCCCTCTGAAATTTATAACTGTGGCAGAAAGATCATTCTACCTTGATGGAAAAATGAAAAAGGGAGTGGGGGTGGGCGGTGGGGAGGGAATGCCCCAGGACTGGAATGTAGGAGACACTTCAGCTTGGCAGATAGGCTTCTCCTAAAAGGAACAAAGATGGTAGAAACTTCCAGAAGGCCCCTTCTCAGTCTGGCCACTCTGTCAATCTGTAACCTTTCCTCCAAGTCTATTGGTTCAAAAGCTGGAGAGAGGAGCCCCATTGGGCTGCTCTGCAAGCCAGCACTGCTGTTCCTACTAGTCCTGCTGCAATGCAGACATTTATTCCCCCCCCCCTTAGTGAAACTGGGAAATAAGCTACTTTGGAAGCAATTAACTTTTTACAGACTCATGCTTGGTGGTGGCCACAGTACCAGAGGACAGTGGCCAGCTTGGTCCAGGGCTGGGAACTTGCTGGGACTGCACATCTGAAAACAGATCTTGGCTTTGCAAACCTGTGGGAGCCATTTTAATGCAAGCTTTTAAAGGACAAATGCCTTGCCCTTAGGTTTCCTTCCAGCCCAACAAACACACCATTATGCAAACGTTGAAGGCACCAAACCAGGAGTCTTGTGATTAGATATTGCTTCTAGGGAGGCCACAAGAACCTCAATATGTAATTTCCATTTACAGCCAGGAGATAAGAACAAAGAAAATAGCTAAGTGTCTGGACTGACTTGTGTGGGGTAGTAGCACTGTTCAGTTTTAAGTACACAACATCATTAACTGCCTGCACTTCTTAATTCAAAAAGCCGGCCTTGCACAGACTTTTCTTAACTTAGAATTGGTACATTTCTCGTTATTAAGTGAGCCTTTTTCCAACCGATGCTAAAAAGTGGGTGGCTGGACACTAACTTAAAGGAAAAAAGATTACTGAGTCCATAAAGTTGGCATAACACAACAATTGACTATATTTCCAGCACTTACAGTCATGCTAGATTGGTCTCCAGGCTGGAAACTTATGTAGTGAACTTCTGGGCAAATTCTGAAGCTAACGCTGAACAAGCGTCTAGTTTTCTTCACTCATAAGTTCTAGCTACAGCATTAAGAGATCAGGAGAGGTGTAAAAAGTGAGAAATAAATCATAAGTAAAGGCAAGCGTGCATACAGATGTGTGGGTCAGGCTTGGGAAAAGGCCAGATCCGTTGTGCAGGGAGTCCTGAATCAAACCAAGTTTGGTGGTGGGTGGGATTTTACACTACAAGTAAGTATCCTAAAACGGAGTGCTGACACCCCCGCCCCCACACGCCGCCACCACCACCACCAGGCTCCTGCCTCACCAATGTTTAGGGCTCTGTGACTCTAAGAACAAGCACTTTCGTTGCATTTCACAAGCAGATCACCTAAACAGAGTTCTAGCTAATATCCACACAATCCCAATTAAAGGTCTCCAGGCAAGTCACAATGAACTGAACATTTCTCCCCTGTCTCAGGGTAAACAGGAAGTGTGATCTTCAATCCTAGCAGCAGGTTATCAGGAAAAACAGTGGATTCAAACAGTCACCTAAAATCAAGACACTATTAAAAAGCCCTTATTTGGTTCCTGCTAATGAAAAGCCACCCCCCCAATTGCTATAGCCAAGACCCTCTGTTACAAACAGACCCCAAATGTCCACCAAACTCTTTATACGTGGTCACAGAGGAAATGGATTGCTTTACTTACCCAACAAATGTTCAAGCAACCGTCTCATTTTTCCACAGTTAAGAAGAGAGAACAGGCTGGCAGATTTGGGACTTGATCAAAAAGGAAATTTTTTTTAAAGTTACATGGGATTATTAAAAACACACACACACAACAACACAACCCAACAACTGAATATGGAATGCTGTCATGAGCCCCAGACATGATTTTATTTCCTCTGTGCTCCATCACACAGGAGGACAGAGGATGATACAATGTAAAAGAGGGAAAAGAAAATGAAAACAAGGAGAAAAGATACATTAGTTCATTGAAAATCATGCAAGAGTAGAAAGCTAAGGGATTCAAAAAGAGTCCTCACAGATTTATTGCAGGATGTTGTCCAACCTCCCTCCCCCTCTACACACACCACCCCCCATCCCCATCCCTACTCCAAAAACTTCCTCCAAAGCCTAGAAAACACTTTCAGAAACATTTGCTGGCTGTAGGCTGGCTTGCAGAAGAACACTCTGTTATCAACAGAAGTCAGGAAAAAAGGCTGAACAATGCAGTTTCAAGTGAAGCAGCCCTGTAGGGAGAGAACAGACCATGTAGAGACACCACCACCCACCTAGGCCCCAGGAGCTAGGATCTCTCCTTAGCACTGCTCTGCTGAGGGCTTGGTTCTTTCTAAAACACACGTCCTCTCTGGTCAGAACTTACTCCAGCCTTCCCAGAACCTCTTTGGAGAGGTAAACTTGCCTGCTTTGCTGTCTGCCATGAGCTCTCCTTGGAGAGAAGCCTGCTTGCTTACCTTCCATTTTCTTCCCCCAGCAGGCATGTGACACAGGAGAAGACAATAGTGCAGGGGGGGGGAACTGCTCAGAGAGAGAGAGAGACAGGGAGAGAGAGAAAGAGAGAGAGAGAGAGAGAGAGGAGGAAGAAGAGAAAAGAAAAAAAAAAAAAAGCTTCTTTTTTGGCATTCCAGGATCTAGCTTCAAACTATTCCAGAAACACCATGTCCTGGTGAAGAAAAGGTGTGCCAGGCCTTTGCTAGTTTGCAAAATCAAGCTATGGCTAATGGCTACTTAGCCATGTGACCCAAGAAAGCAAAAAAATTCTCTCTAAACAGTTCCAAGTTAACCTAAGTGCTGTGGGGGTGAGTGTGGCACGGCCAGCCACAGAGAAATCACACTGCTCGCCCACAATTCGGATGTCTCAGAGGGAGGGGGAGAAAAGATGGTTAAAAAGTCGAGCTTACCTCTGTGGATGCATTGTTAACACTGTGTAATGTCAATACTTATAAAACATGGAGGACAGGCTCCTAGTTCTCACAGAAAAAGGGTTTGGCACTTCGGCTTGATGATCTGGCCGCCTAATAAAAGCTCATCCCCGATTGGCTGCCCCGGCAAATCGGAGTGTAAGGCCGCCCGGGATTGGCTGAAACACTTCCTGAGCGATTATCTTTGTGAGGCTCTGGTGAGCAAGAGCCATCCTGTGCATAGAAAAAGACAGGCTAAGCTAGGCCTTTTGCAGCAAGAAAAACTTGGGAAAGGGGCCCCCAGACGCACTTCTCCCACACCCTGGCTAGATTTCCCGGCACGGGCAAACCAGTGCAGCCAGCCTGACCTGCTCCAGCAAAGCCTGAGGCCCGGATGCCACTGGGAAGGGAGTTTTTGGGGTGAGCTGAAAGGGCTCACCCTCACCTGCCCCCACAGAAACGGCTCTTGGCTGGGAGGAAGCCTGGCCCTTTTCTAGAACAATCCAGCAGAGTGGTTCTGCCCCGGAGGGGAGGGGGGAGGGGGAGGGGACGGAGCGAAACCGAGGAGTGGGGAGCCCCAGGAAAACAGCCAAGGGGGGAGGATAAGAAAAAGGGGTTTGAGGAAGGCCCCTGAGGAGCTGAGGGGAAAACAGGTCAGGCGAGCCCCGAGAAATCGCTACAGGGCAGCCCTGGCTTCTCAGAGGACAGAGCATTCGGGCTGCTGGGAAGAGGAGGGGAGCAGCGTGGTCAAGTTTGCATAGTCATTGTCAAAAGGCCTCCTGGAAAAGCAGGCCGGAGAGCCATTTGCCCGCGGAGACTCTCACTTCTCGCCCCCCCTCAGCCAGGACTCAAAGGAAAACCAAAATGGGTTCCTGCCTCCCTGCCAGGATGCCAACGGGGCCCCCCTCTCCGTCCTTACCCTAAGAAAAGCCAAATGCGCTCCTAGCAGGCCACATGCCTAGATCTACAAACTTCCCCTCCCGGCCCCCTCCCCCACCACTGAGGCCTGCTAAACCTGTCAGTTAAACAAAAATCTGACTTCCGTATTAGTCTGCAATGCCTTCAGCTTCCTGCCTATTAACCCTCTCTCGGACTCTGGGCCTGGCTGGGAAAAACTAGGCCCTGAGATCGCAAAAAAGGCCTGTGGAAAAATACCAGCTGCAGCTCTCCCGGCAGATGCAGAAAGAGAGAGAGAGAGAGAGAGCCGCTGTCTCTCGCCTTTGCTTCCCAAGGAGGCGTGTACCTTCTGAATCCAGGGCACAGGCAGTGCCTCTCCGTCTGAGAAGCCATTTAAATCCAGAGGGAGAAAGAAAGATGTCAAGCCTAGCGAGGGAACAAGAACCCCCATTATTAGCCAGGCCTACACCCACAGCTTAGCCCTTCCTGCCACAATCACCCCTGTATGTATGTTCTTGGGGAACTGGGCCCTCGGTGGGCAGACAAATCCCATGAGCTTTATAAGGATTCTTGCTTAAATTCATTTCCACAGAGAACGGCTTCTTTTCGTCCCCTAAGGCAGATGGAACAGCTACTTCACACACAGACCTACTCTTGGCAGCCCCCACCCCCATCTCTGGCACTGCTCCCCAGTAAAATATTAACTAGTTTTTCAGAGCTACTTATAATTCCACCCATTTCAATAGTATTAGGAGGTCTTTGCCTGTTTCCTCCCGAAAGCTGCCTTTGAAGTTGGTCTGTACCCTGAGAAAGAAAAGGCAAATCCAGAAGGATCTTAAAATGTCCGTGCTTGCTTGCTTGCTTACTTCTTCCCCCCCCCCCAAGGACAAGGTGCTTAATTAACAAGATTTTTTTAAAACAGCAAGCTGGAACAACAGAAGCTACGTAAACACCACTCTTCAGAGGCTGGAGAAAGCTTCCAGAGGTGACGCAGCCATATGCCAGGAGGTAAAACTATGGCCCAATAAAGTCTCCCCTCTCCTAAAATTAGGACTCGTGGGCTTTCTGGTCCCACACCGTTCGTTCCCACAAAGAAACCGTAGAGCTGATCGCCTGCTGTCCCTGCCCCCGCCCCCCCCACATGGACAACAGATGCCCACCTCGTGCACATAAATTCTTCCTGGCTGGGAATCTTATATCAAACAGGAACGAGGCAGGAATCCACACAGACCGTACTGCAGGGGCAGGGCCCAGGTTTTACGAAAAGGGAGGGGATTTTGTTGCTGTTGTGTTTTAGGCAGAAGAGCGCCAGATGCAGGGAGGGACACCTCCATCACCCAGTCTGACAAGGGTCCAGCACTCGGGACAGCCGGCCTGGGCCTCACTAGAAGGGAGGGGCCCCTCTTCCTGCGGGTGGAACCGCATACAGGGACACCAAATGGGGGACAAGAGGTGGAGGCCAGAGCTAATCAGACCGTGCCATCCCTCCTGGCGGCCCTCCGCCACCATCCCCTAGGGAACACTGTCTGCCTCTGCGGGGGCTGCTTTTGGGGAACGTGTCTGCGCGTCTGTGGCAGATCTCATGTGCCACTAGCTTCACGACCCAATGAGGAAATGAAATACGCCACCGGCGCGCGTGGTGGATTTTAACCCGGGATTAAAGCTTGTTGCATAAGCAGCTGCAGCGTCCTCCCCGCTTCCCCCACCCCCCTCTGATCACTTGATCACTTGAAATGTTTTCTGGGGCAAAGAGCAGGAAGCTGCCGGCTTATTCTGGCAGCTCTGCTCTGTTTGAGGAATGCTATTGGCATTCGGGTAGGTCTGAGGTTATCAGAAAGACAGCGATTGGGCTGGGGACAGAGACAAAGGTATGGTGGCAGATGGAATCCTGGGAGGGACAGGGATTGAAAAGGAAGCCCGGGGCAGGCCTACTAAGGGCCAATCCTGGGCTTGATGGAATGTGGCTGATAAGCGGGAAATAAAGAAACCAAATGTTGCCAGCCTCAATCTAGAGAGCATTCGGTGGCCCTTCTCAAACACCCCCCTTGCACAGAGTAGCCCCAACAGCTCCGGCATGCTTGCCCGGGGCCCAGTACTGTACTAAATCAACACTCTGCACTGACTGACTCCATGAGGTAGGGAGCATTGTTGGAGATTTGGAATCCAGCCCAGAGAGGTGAAGTGAGCTGTGCAAGGTCACACAGCTGGCCAGTGCCAGGCACCAGACTTCCAACCCAGTTTGGACGCCACATCCCTAAACTCGGTACCTTCACCTACCTCTAAAGAAAAGGACAAAAGAGAAGCCGAACCAAGCAGAGCAGAAACAAGGCCAAAATGTACCAAGAGCAACTGCAGGATCTGTGTCGTCTTTTAGGGATCGACTCCTTTGAGAGCAGGTCTTAAGTACTGAATGATGGAGCTGAGAGAGCTTCAGCTCAATTTAAGGCCCAGAGAAAGCGCCTCTCTCCCTACAAGCCTCCAGCAAGACGTTAAGCAGAACATTCTGCCATCTCTAAAATTAGGTTTTTATATTCCTGGAAATCAGTGGTTCTCAACGAGGGGTGGGTTTGCCCTCCCCCGCCCCGGGGGGATATGTGGCAATATCTGGAGACTTGGGGGTTGTCACACTTGGGGGGAGAGGTGCCAGTGGCATCGAGGGGGTAGAGACCAGGGAACATTGCTAAACATCCCACAGCAGGGAACAGACAGCCCACGACAAGGAATTACGCTGTCCAAGATGTCCATGGTGCCGAGGTAGGAAAATTAATCAGCAATGAACTAATAAAAATAGATTAAAACATGTCTCTCTGAATATTCCCAGGGGATGGAGAGAATCAGGAGACAGAATCAGGCTTACGGAAGCCAGACAGAGTGCCTCAGTGATAAAGCTGGCCTCAAAGGAGAGGAAGGGCTGACCCAGCTCCCTTCCCCAGGCAACTTACAGCCCGGGCCTCACCGAAATGGCTCTCCACTCCCGCTGGCCTGCAGCCAGGGGAGCAGCAGGAGCGGCCGCTGCGGCAAGCTGCATCCCGAAGATAGCCTGTTCTTGGACCAGGAAAATAAGCATACTTGGAGTTATCTGCCTCCAGCTAGCGCAGGCCGCTCTGTCCGTTACGTGAGTTATGTGCAACGGGCGGGATTGAGGCAGGGAAGTGTTTTAAATATCTTGTTTTGTTTTGTTCCTTTTTGGCCAATTAGAACCGGGGCCAACTTTGGGCATGGTGACAGAGGGGCTCACCTTCAGAGCATGGAGCTGACCGAGTCATGTTACAGCCACAAAGAGGTAATTAGGACTTGTCCCTTACCTTGGTGAAGAGGAGCCCTCTGGAAGGGTCCTTTTTTTTTTTTAACTTCTTCCTAAGAGGGGCTGGTAGGATCAAAAAAATGGAAGGAGGAGGGAAGGGCAGGTGGAAAAGAGGGGGGGTGCGGGGTACATGACCATCGGGCAGATGGCCGCAGCGTGGGTGCGGAGAGACTTAGGGATGCAAGAAGAAAATGAAAATCTGAAGGAAGAAGATTCAGGACCTCCCCTTACCTGCTCTTTTTACGGCCTAGAAACTACCATTATGGAAAGAAGAGCGCGTATTTTATTTGGTTTTTGCTCCTGTGTCCCACTATACCAGTGGCAATGTCAGGAGACATTTTAGGTTGTCCCATCCAGGGGAAGGGGGATGCTATTGGGATCCAGAGGGTACAGACCAGGGATGTTGCTAAACACTCTACCAAACACAGGACCGCACCCCCCCCCCAAAAGAGAACTAGCCAGCCCCAAGTATCACTAGCGCCGAGGCTAGGAAAACCCGCCCTAAACTGAGAGCTTTAACAAGGCAGAGCCTGGTCTGAATTCTTCACCTTTGTGCCAGACAAGTGTCAGAGCTCAATTAAACACCACCTCCCACCCGGAGGGGTGCACTGGCCTCCTACCCGCACCCCCGTATCTGCCCCTGCAAATGTTTGCGGGGACAGGAGAATTAGACTGGGAAGAAACTGAGGGATTTACACGCACACAGGCTGCAAACAATCCTTTGGTAAGAAGTCAGACTTCATCCCTCCTCTGCTCAAAACCCATCAACAGATCCCACCTCACTCAGAGTAAAAAGCCCAGGGGCGCCTGGGTGGCTCAGATGTTAAGTGTCTGCCTTCGGCTCAGGTCATGATCCCAGCGTCCTGGGATCGAGCCCCGAATCCGGCTCCCTGCTTGGCGGGAAGCCTGCTTCTCCCTCTCACACTCCCCTTGCTTGTGTTCCCTCTCTCGCTGTCTCTCTCTCTCTCTGTCAAATAAATAAATAAATAAATAATTTTAAAAAGAAATTTTAAAAAAAAGCCCACGTGCTAAAAATGGCCCACTGGATCAGTGCCCTGACTCCACTCGTGTCCTTCTCTGCTCCCAGGGTTCACTCGTTCACTCTGCTCACTCTCTTCCCAAGACCCTGATCCTCCATGTGTTCTTTCCACTCCCTAACCATCCCCCCCTTCAGTGCAGCCCTTCCCCCTTGATCTCCTACTTCCTCTCCCCCCAGAACATCTCCCGGGCTCCCCAAACCACCTAATACAAGCCCTGTTCCCTCCTGGGCCTCCTGACTTCCCTTCTGCCATCACCATATCCACCCCCC
>NC_048230.1:58454429-58488061 GCF_002007445.2 Ailuropoda melanoleuca | reverse complement strand
CCGCCCTGCGCCCTCCCAGATGCCTCCCCCTCGGAGCCCTCTCCTTCCACGTTAACCTTTTCTCTTTCTTTCCCCAACAAGAGCCACAACCGTGCAGTGATCGAGTGCATGGCTGCTGGCGTCAGACTGTCTGACGTCTGGATGTGAATCCAGCTGCCCCACTAGCCAGCTGGGCAGCCTTGCTTGAGGTACGAAATTCTCTGTGCCCTGATTTCCTCCTCTGTACAATGGGAGCAATAATAATACCCACGTGGAAATTCACGGGATCAGGGCAGTCAAGCGCTAGGAGCCACACAACACACAGTGAGCACTCATACTGTTAGGATGTCCCTCTGTTTACTCTTAAAAAGGAAATTTCTGGATGCTTCCAAGTCATTTTTCTTTAACATCAGACTTTCCAGAGGAGAATAAGGATAAATCCCACTAGCTGGCACGTTCCAAGCACTGCGTCAGGTGCTGTTCTAAGTGGTTTACATAAACTAATCAATTCCCAACTGAAACCTGTGAGATGGGCGCCATATAATCATCAACCCCTTTCCTAGATGAGGAAGCTGAGGAACTATCAATAGTCCCCTCCTACTAAGAAAACTTCTCTTTCTATCTCCTTCTGTGTGCTACTCACCTCTCCTCAACGCCTTCCAATTATTTTCCCACAAGTCATCATGCCATCAATAAGGGACTGATAAAGTAAACACGGTCCTGCCACACAACAGAATATATGCAGCACAGAACAATCTCTAAGACATACTGTTGAGTCAAGGGCGGAAAAAAAAGAACAGTATATGGAATATGTCATTTTTTTTTAAACAGGCAAACCTGTGTGTGTGTGTGTCTTTTTCTTAACGTGTTTGCTTCTTGGAGCACCTGACTGGCTAAGTCAGTAGAGAATGCAACTCTTGATCTCAGGATTGTAAATTCAAGCCCCACGTTGGGTGTACAGATTACTTAAAAAAATAAAATCCTGGGGTGTCTGGGTGGCTCAGTCAGTTAAGTGTCTGACTCATCTCAGTTTCGACTCAGGTCGTGATCCCAGGGTCCCTCTGGGCAGGGATAAAGCCCCGCATTGGTCTCCCTGCTCTAAGGGGAGCCTGCTTCTCCCTCTCCCTCTGCCTGCAGCTCCTGGCTTGAGTGAGCTCTCTCTGTGTCAAATAAATAAATAAAATCTTTTAAAAAATAATAAAATAAAATTTTTTAAAAATCTTTTTTAAAAAGATTTGCTTATTATGCACCAGATTTCTTGGAAGCATACTTAAGAAATTGCTAACATTTTGCATCCAAGGGGTACGGGGTGGCCAGGGGTCAGGAATGGGAAGGAGATTTTTTTACCGCTATATACGTTTTGAATTTCAACCACGTGAAGGTATTACTTCTTCCAAGATAAATTAATAAATGTAATATTAGGAAAATTCTTGAAGACTATGAAATAGGCAAGGAGAGATTAGTGGGTGGCCCGTCCAGGCATCCCCGTTGGGCTCACCTGCACCTTTCATTGTTTCCGAGCTTTTCACAGCTCTGCCACCAGTAGAAGGCTAACACTAATGCAGGAGACTGCTGTCCATAGACATGCAAATTTAGTCCCTGGAATGCAATTGATTATTGCCTTGTGGATATTGGGGAGTCTTGCTAATTCTTTGCATCTACTCATAAATTCATGTCAGTGTTTCCTGTATGAGCAAGGCTTTGAATTAGTCGGACGATCGCACATGTGCCCTTATTAATAATGAGATACATAAAATACATAAAACGTGTTCATTTTATATCTGTATGCAGCTGATTAAAATAAATTATTTTGAACAGTAATTTCTTTTAAAAGAAAAAGAAGTCCTCATTCACTTCCAAGAACCAACTTCAACAGGCTGGTTAGTCTTGGGTCCACTGTTCGTTGACCTGACGCTAACATCTGATGCTGGACACCTCAGAGGTTCCAAAACACTGCCCTGCCCAGCCACTGTGGCTCTAACTGCCACAGCTCCTCTTCCTCCAGACTCTGCTCCCTCTTGGCCATTGATCTGGCTCTTCCTCTGGGCTCTAGAGCCGCCAGCCTGTTTGGGGAGGGGGGGGCAGGGGGAGGGGCCCATTCCAAGCTTCCTCCCTAAGGAACTTGAGCAAGTGATTTCACTTTTTTCTGCCTCGGTTTCCAAGTCTGTGAAACGGAATTACCGTCCTTACATCAGAGACAGTGGGGATGCGCAGGCACTTTCTCGCCGCTGATCCAGGCAGTCTACAAAGAAGTATGGGGGGCTTCCCCTACCTCTAAGCACCACACGTAATGACTGTCTGTCGCTCCTGTTTCAAGGAGCTGCCGGCTTAACAGGCAAGGTCATGAACAATTAAATGAATACATGAATAAGATTTTTAAAAAATAGGAATGCTTGGGGCGCCTGGGTGGCACAGCGGTTAGGCTTCTGCCTTCGGCTCGGGGCGTGATCCTGGCGTTGTGGGATCGAGCCCCACATCAGGCTCTTCCACTGTGAGCCTGCTTCTTCCTCTCCTACTCCCCCAGCTTGTGTTCCCTCTCTCGCTGGCTGTCTCTGTCTCTATCGAATGAATAAATAAAATCTTTTAAAAAAAAAAAATAGGAATGCTTGGGTGGCTCAGTCAGTGAAGCATCTGCCTTCAGCTCAGGTCATGATCCCAGGGTCCTGGGATCCAGTCCCGTATGGGGATCCTTGCTCAGTGGGGAGTCTGCTTCTCCCTCCGCCTGCCACTGCCCCTGCTTGTGTGCACTCTCTCTCTCTCACAAATAAATAAATAAATCTTAAAAAAAAAAAAAAAGTTCAGACTCTTCTTTAAAAAAAAGAAAAAGGGATAAAAAAATAACCAAGGGAGACCAATGCTATGAAGAAAAACAAAACGGTGAGGGTAGAGAGAAGTGGCCAGATTGGGGAGGGGGGGCGATAAGAAGTGCTCCAGTGAGGCTGTGACACTTGAGCTGAAGGAGATAAGAGCCTTCCAGATGGAGGGAATAGCAGGTACAAAGGCTCTGAGGCAAGCCTGAGCTTGGTAGCTTGGTGTTTCTGAGGCACAAAAAAAAAGCCAAGTGTGGCTGCAGTGAAATGAGCTGCAGGAGTCAAGTGTGGAGGTAAAGTCAGGGACATGGTCACTATTCCATCTGCAGTTCTTCCATTACTCAGACTCAAAACGTTCCAGAATGTTCTTCACCTTTCCATAACCCCCACCTTTACCTTTCCATGCACATGGCAAACAAAACACTTCAAAACCATTGCTGGCTGCGATCAGCTTCCCTGAAGTTTCCAAAAAACCTTCATTCAGCAGTTCTCCACTAATTAATGCAACCCTGACCCCCCGCCCCAGTCAGGACCCCTTTATCTGACTCCATACTTGACTCTCCCCCTCATCTCCCTCTATTTTTCAGTGAAGCTGGAGAGTATGTCCCAAGTAGGACCCACCATGGCTCCTTCGCCTTGCATCCCTTGTAGGGATAACAGCCACCCTTAAATCCAGGTGCACCTCCTGTCCAGTGTCTTTCCTGCTTTCTCACACGGGGGGCACCTTCCTGGATCCGGATCTCCTACACCACATGAGCACATACCCCTCCCCGCCTGCAGGGCTTCTCAGTGTGGGGGCTGCAGGGACCTCTCACTGAGCAAAGCAAACCCAACCTGATGCCCTCAAACTAGCCCCTCCGCAGGGCTCCTCCATTCGGTGAATCAGTCACCCCAAACAGCCCTCTCGGTCCCAACCAGGGGCCAGCCTGGGCGCCTGGTCCTGAGTGTATTCTAAAGGTGGTTCTTGTGCTTGTCACCTAATCCCTTTGATGCCTGCCACCATCCTGCTCATAGGACTGCTCCTGCCTCTCCCCAGTGGTTCCCAATCCTTCAGTGTATAGACTATCCTGGGAATTCTGCCCCAGTTCCCAAGAATGCGTGTTCGACAGCCCAGGGAATTACTCTGGGCAGTCAAGGCTTTGAATCCTGTTCTAACTGGTCTCCTCCCGGAGGAATCCGGGTAACAAGACATCACCTGCCTGTTCAAAGCCTTCCAAGGACAGCACGATTCATGATATAGCCGAAAGATGAAAACAACCCAACTGTCCATCAATGGATGAATGGATCAACAAATGGATAAATAGTCCACACAGGGAATATTAATCTGTTACTCAGCCTCAGAAAGGAAAGAAGCGCTGACAGACGCACACATGGATGAAATCATGACGCTTTGTCAAGGAAGCCAGACAACAAAAGCTACATATAGTTTGATTCCATTTCTATGAAATGTCCAGAACAGGCAAAGCCAGAGAGATATAGAAACATAGGTAGATGGGGCGCCTGGGTGGCACAGCGGTTAAGCGTCTGCCTTCGGCTCAGGGCGTAATCCTGGCGTTGTGGGATCGAGCCCCACATCAGGCTCTTCCGCTATGAGCCTGCTTCTTCCTCTCCCACTCCCCCTGCTTGTGTTCCCTCTCTCGCTGGCTGTCTCTATCTCTGTCAAATAAATAAAAATAAAATCTTTAAAAAAAAAAAAAAAGAAACATAGGTAGAAGGTTGTCAGGGGCTGGGGAGACGGGGGATGAGGACTTACTGCTTAATGGGTACTGAGATTTTGGGGGGCCTGGGTGGCTCAGTCGGTGAAGCGTCTGCCTTTGGCTCAGGCCATGATCTCGGGGTCCTGGGATTGAGCCCCACATGGGGCTCCCTGCTCAGCAGGGGGTCTGCTTCTCCCTCTCCCTCTGCCCCTCCCCCACTCATGCTCTCAAATGAATAAGATGTTTTTTAAAAAATGGAGAGAGGGGAACCTGGGTGGCTCACTCATTAAGCATCTGCCTTATTAGGCTCAGGTCATGATCCCAGGGTCCTGGGAACAAGCCCTGCATGAAGCCCTGCATGGAGCCCTGCATTGCGCTCCCTGCTCAGCGGGAAGCCTGCTTCTCCCTCTCCCCCTTCCCCTACTGGTGTTCCCTCTCTTGGTGCCTGTCAAATAAATAAATAAAATCTTTAAAAAAAAAAAAATGGAGAGAGATTTCCCTTCCGGGGTGATGAAAAAGTCCTGGGTCTAGATGGCAGTGGTTACACAACATTGTGAAAGCACTTAATGCCACTGGATTGAACACCTTCAAGTGGTTAAAATGGCAAATTTTACATTATTTATATTTTATCACAGCTTTAAAAAACCTGCCAGGGCCTTCCCGTCTCACTTAGGATAAAATCCCAAATCTTTCACCTGCCCTCCCTCAACTCCTACCCATTCCACCCCCCTCACGCCACTCCAGCCACCTGTTGGCCACCTTGCTGTTTTTCAATGCAACTATTGCTTTTTGGGGTCTCTCTTTTGACCTTGAAGCTTGTATTTGGATCTCGCTCTTCAGTCACTCCTGTTAGGTTATAAACTCCATGAGTGTAGAACTGTGTCTTACAGATCATGGGTCCCCTTCAGCAACAGGGTGACTATTAAAGAAACTCAGTGCTTGACGAATGACTAACAAAACGACTGCTCCATTCTACATGGTTACATCCACTTTCTAGCATCATGCCGTGCCTTCGTACCTTCCATTTTCTTTTCTTTTCTTTTTCTTTAAGTAAACTCTACCCCCAACGTGGGGCTCACAACCCCAAGATCAACAGTTGCACACTCCACCTACTAGGCTAGCCAGGCGCCCCTGTACCTTCCCATTTTAAATCACAACCTTTCTTTTTTTTTTTTTTTTTTAAGATTTTTTTTTTTTTTCTGACAAANTCTGACAAAGAGAGAGGAAGCGGGAGAGGGAACACAAGCAGGGGGAGTGGGAGAAAGAGAAGCAGGCTTCCCGCTGAGCAGGGAGCCCGATCTGGGGCTTGATCCCATAACGCTAGGATCATGACCTGAGCCAAAGGCAGACGTTTAACGACCGAGCCACCCAGGCGCCCCAAATCACAACCTTTCGATCCTGTGTTCAAAACCCTTGGATGGCTTCCCATGACTTTAGCAAGTCACCTGCCCACCACCTGTTTCCCTCTGGCCCTCAAGCTAAAAATGGCTTTTCACATTTAAAAATGGCCAAGGGGTGCCTGAGTGGCTCCGGATGTTTAAGCATCTGCCTTTGGCTCAGGTCATGATCCCAGGGTCAGGCTCCTTGCTCAGTGGGGATCCTGCTTCTCCCTCTCCCTGTACTGTTCCCCCTGCTTGTGCTCTCTTGCTGTCAAATAAATAAAATATTTGAAATAAAATAAAATGGTCGAAGAAAGGGTCATCTGGCTGGATCAGTTGGTAGAGCATACAACTCGTGATCTTGGGCGGGGAGTGAGGATTTCAAGCCCCACATTGGGTGTAGAGACTACTTTTAATTAAAATCTTTAGGGATCCCTAGGTGGCTCAGTTGGTTAAGCGTCTGCCTTCCGCTCTAGTCCTGGTCCTGATCTCAGGGTCCTGGGATCCAGCCCTGCCTCTGGATCTGGATCCCTGCTCAGTAGGGAGTCTGCTTCTCCCTCTGCCCCTCCCCCCATTTTCTCTCTCTCTAATGAATAAATAAAATCTTTTTTAAAAATAAATAACATCTTTTAAAAATATGATTGAAGAAATCACAAAAGTAATTTGTAGCATGCATAAATTAATGAAATCCAAATTTTGTAGTGTCCCTAAGTCGAATTTTCCAGGCCCACCAGCAGAGGGGTCATTTAATGGTTGTCTAGGGCTATGCTTGGGTTACAAGACAGGGTCAAAGAGCTGAAACAGAGACCAGACATAGCCCTCAACACCCACATTCACTATTGTCCTTTACAGAAAACCTTTGCAATCCCCCTTTCAGAAGAAAATCGTGTCCCTGAACAGTGCCTGCAGAGTACTAGGTGGGCTGGTCCCCGCTCTCTGATCGCATCTCAGGTGACCCCCCCTTCCTCCCTCCCTGGGCTCAGGCAGCACTGGCCTCCTTCCTCAGCTCCCCCCCAACCTTTCCAGGCTTCTTCCCACCTCAGGACCTGAGCACAGGCCACCTCCTCCACCTGGACCGCCTTCAATCACATGGCGACTCCTTTCATGACTCAGGTCCCACAGCAAATATCACCTCTTCCAAGGGGCCCTTCCTGACCACCCATCTGATACTGACTCCTGTCTGTTTTCGGGGACATCACCCTGTTACTCCCTTCCTAGGACTCAGCGCAGTATGTAAGCACCCTACTCCTTTGTTGACTGACTATATGTCTTCATACAAAGGCAGGAACTTTGCATGCCCATTCACCGGTACTCCCTGGGCCAGCACAGGCCTGGGGCCTAGTACTTGCTCAACGAATATTTGTCCACCAAGTCGCATTTTCTTCTTACACAAAGCAGTTTCTATACAAGATCTCCAACAGATCAGCCATGGCCCTTATTTGGTTTTGTCCCTTCTCGCTCAATCTATCAGGTAGAATTGTATATAGTCACAATTTGTACATGAATTTAAAAGATCAAATACCAGTAATTTCAACTAGGGCAATACGTAGAAATAGAAATAACCAATTCTCCCCTTCAACTGTTTACCGCACTCCGGCCACCTTGACCTACTCTGGTGTCCTCAAAATGTGCCAGTTGTCTCCTGCCAACTAGAATCCGCCCCTTATGGACCCTGCACATGCCGTTTCGGATCCTGAACCCAATGTCACCTCCTCCAGGAGGCCCCCTGGGATCACATCCTGTCATAAAAGTGGGTTTCTTTTCTTTCCAGCACTTAGCACATTCTGAAACTAGTCATTGCATTTGCTTTTCAAGGAAGCTTGTCGTTTTCATACACACTGGCGTGACCCCAGAGTCTAGAGCAGGCCGGGCACTAGGGAATCTCTCCAATGTTTCTTCATTGGAATGAATGCAATTTCTTGGGCTTCTGTATATACTTTTTAAATAGTTTGCTTACGACTGGGTACAAAAACGTAACTAGCATGCACTTGCTAAGTAATCGGAGTGACTTCTATGGGCTTCAGCCTCCTCCTACAAGCACCCCTGCTTCCGTGGCCTCCTCATTGTCATGACAACACCATCAGCACCAGCACCATCACCTCGGCCTTAGGAGAGCGGCTGGTGCTTTCCGAACCTTTGCAAGCCAGGCATTGTTCTGAGCACACTTTATGTATTAATTAACTGAATCATCCCAATAACTCCATGAACCAGGTACTAGCCCTGGCCCTCATTCTACAGATGAGGAAACCGAAGCACAGAAAGATTAGGTAATCTGCCCGTCTGAAAAACCAAGATGTTCACAAGAAAAATGAAATCCAAACCCTCTGGGCCTCTAACATCCCAAGAAACTAGGACTATGGAGACGGGAACTGAAACAGACCAGAAACTCCAAGGCAATCAGTAACCGATGTAGCAATAAGGACAACAACAAAAACACACCAAAGACAAAGAAATCTCAGACACGGGCAATCTGACCCAAACTCAACTCCCAGGAGCTCTTGGGCCACCAAGCTCCCTCCCAGGCCTTTCCCCTGCAGCTCTAAAGCCCCAAACCTGGATGTCACCCTTGACCTCTCCCTCCCCCACCTCCCAGCCCAGAGCCCCGTGGAATCTACCTTCGGAGCCGCTTCCGTCGCCGACTCCGGCCGCGGAGGTCCATTCTGCAGAGCTGGTAGCCGGTCCAGAGCCACCATTATCTGTTATCTGGGCAGGAAGGGAACAGCCTCCCACCAGCCCCCAGGCTCCACTCTGATCCCATCCCCCACCCCGAGCAGCCAGAGGGATCTTTTGAAATTTCAATTTGGGCCAGGACACACCCCCCTCCCCACCCCCACCTCTAACCCCCTTCAAAGGTTTCCCATTGTTCTCGGGCCAAAGTCTCAAATTCTTAACCGAGCTTTCGCGGGCCTGCAGGATTCCCTTCTGCAGTTTACTCTCCCGGCTCTGAGCTCCAGCCGTATCCCAGCGTGCTTGGAAGGCTCCAAGCCAGGCTGGCTGGGTTCAAATCCTGACACTGCCATCCTCTCACTGTGTGACCTTGTGCAAGTAGCTGAACCTCTCTGGGCCTATAAAATGTGGGTAACACCTCCCAGAGTGTTGTCAGAACTAAATTAGGTCCTGTTGTAAAAGGTTATTTAGCAGTTTGCCAGCACTTGGGTATCACTGTTGTTATCAGGTAACTCCTGCTCATCCTTCAAAACCCAATACAAAATTAATGTCTTCAGGGAAGGCTTTGTGGACCCACTTCCCAATGAATCAGACACAGCCACCCTACTATATGTTGCCCTCGTGGTGCTTAAGGCAATCATAACTTAATACCTACTACATGGTTAATAACTGGGTATAAATTCTCAGATTGATTTCTTATTTAGTGTCTGTTTTGTCCAATTCTGTATCTCTCCGGTACATAGCAGGTGCTCAAAGTAATTTGGTGAATGTGGAACAGGAAATGGCCGAATGAGTCAGTTGCAAGGATGCCCAGATCTCTGATTTTCAAGACAAAGCACTAGGAAAGTTTTAATGAGGACGTCAGAACACTGAAGCCTGATGAGGAGGACCCTGGTTACAAAAGGAAGCTTCAGTGATTGGCAAGTCAAGTGAAACTGGGCGTGGCCCAGAGGGGCTGCCGGGCAGGCCCAGGTTAGCCTAAACAGTAAGGCCTACGGGGGAGCAGCTCAAACGCAGGAGCTGCTGAGAAGCTAAGACGGAAATGCTGAAGCGGAAGCCTCCATGTGCTGGGTAATCCTGGGACAGGTGGCTGGAGAAACCCCCTGGTTTCTGGGCCTTCTTCTCGCTGCTCTTACTCACTCACCCCTTTGGCACACCAGCCCCAGGAACGGGCTCACCCTGATGTCTGTAGTCCCAGGGTGACCCCAGCCCTCCCCCAGCCCGACATCAGAACCTCAGTAGGGTGGCCAAGCTTAGCAAATAAAAATACAGGACGCTCATACTTAAATTTGAATTTCAAATAAATGAACAGTTTTCTAGTCTAAGTATATCCTGTGTTTAATCTGGCACCCCTAACTCTCTGGTCCCATCAAGCTCTCCCCAGCAGTGTGTGCTCTCAGTTTACTTTGCGTTTTGGAGTCCTGAGCCACTTGGACTCAACCCCTCCGTTCTGTTTCTGCCTCTGGGTAAGGGAATGAACAGCACTGGCCACTTAGGGTTAGTTACAGACTGTAGCTCTTACCACCCAGGATAGATGCTGTAAAGAGCAACTGGAATGGCCATTCTCCCACTCCATTTTTCTAGACACCGTCTCCCAGGGCCCTCACCACAAACCCTTCTGAGCTATGCAGCACGAATGAATGGCTGAACCCATTTTACAGAGGAGAAAAACTGAGGACCATTAATTCAAAGGGAGGGCCAATAAGCCAAGCCCCCAGTCTTTCGGATTCTCATGCTAAAGCTCTTGACTCTCTATCAGATGTGAATGTGCAGTGAACTGTAAGCCACAGAAGGACAGGCACTTGTCTTTGGGTTTGGGGGTGGGCCCCCTAGAGCCCAGCACAGTGCCTGGCCCTTAATAGGCATTGCATAAATGTTTAGAGAATCAGTGAATACAAACCCACCAGAGTCTCCATGACATGGTAAGAGGGTGAATGTTCTTGTGTGCTCTCCCTCTTTCTCTCTGTCTCTCTCCACGTTCTGGGTCTTGAACCCCAGTCTGTCTCCCTGTGCTTTCTCCATAGCACCAACTACGTGGGAAACAGGGGAGGGGATAGTTGAGTTTAAGCAGGTTTCTAGCTTTTCTTCAGAAATGAAGCAAAATAACAAAATGTAGCTTCAAAATGCAAGAGACATGACCGTGGAATGTCAAAACAGCCATGCTGGGTGTTTTCTCGCTGGGAGGAAGGGACTTTGAGAACTTAATTCACCACAGTCGCTTTCAGTAGTCATTAAACACCTGCCATACCTTACAATTGGCTGGCAAATCGCCCTGAAACAGTAAGGGAATAAATAAATTCCCAGGAGAAAGGATTTTCTAGGGTATCTGAGGAGATGTGTTGAATCCAACCCAGAGAACCCTTTGAGAATACAGAACCACAGGACGGACACGCTGATTAACTCTCCCGGAGAATCGGCCACTGGGTAAACAAGGGCATTTGCTATACCTGTTTTTAACGGTCCCCACCTGGACTTGAAGTTGGACATGAACATTGGGGTCTGACTCAGGGAATTATTTTCTATTTCCCACTGATGTTTTCTTTTATCGGTGATAGAGATGAGATGGCCATGAGGCAGGTGGTATAAAAGTTTGGGGTTTGAGACCCATTTAATTGGGACTCTCGTGCTCTTTGTAATTAACCAGAAGGGACCTGGAGGGATTTTCATTAGGTTCCTACCTTTGGGCGCTTCCCTCGTGACCAGTGCCAGCCTGGTCATGGATCTCAATCTGACCCGTGGACATTTCTCCATGGACTTCCCCTAACGCCGCGCTCATCGAGAGAGATCCTTCAGCTTCTCCAAGAGGCCTTATCCAGAGATGCCCAGCCCCACCCAGCAGTAGCCCTCTATGACATCACGGGGCTGTACTGAGCACGGAGGTTATCAGCAATCACACCACATACTCCTCTTGTTTGTTGACTTGTTGGCTCTTGGTCTCCCCAGCTAGGCCCTCGGCACCACCAAGACCAGATGCTGTCTGCCTAGTACACTCCGGATCCCCAGCCCCACAGCAGGCACAGAGGCGAAGCCTGGGAAAAGGATGGGTAATAGTAATAATCCTGACTGCCTGCTAACTGTGAGCCAGCTTTTAGATTTTTTCATCTGTGAAGCCACTGAATCCTCACAGCATTGTGAAGCAGGTATCTTGATTACAATGCTTTGCACTGGCTGTTCCCTCGCCTTGGAATGCCCTTCCCCCAGGTGTCCACAGGACTCACCCCCTCTCTTCATTCAGGATGCTGCTCAACTGCCACCCACTTAGAGGCCTTCCCTCACCCCCTTCCTAAAGCAGCACCCTTCAAACCAATCCCTGCTGTTAGGGCGTTGAACTGTGTCCCCCCAAAAAAGATACGTTCAACCCCCACCCCCACCCCAGTAGCTCAGATTTGGGGCCTTTTTGGAAATAGGATCTTTACAGAGGTGATCAAGTTAAAATGCGGTCAGGAGGGTGACCCTAACCCAATATGACTGGTATCTTTACGTAAGAGGGAAATTTGGACACGGAGACAGACAGGCACGAGGAAAGTCGACCTGTAGAAAAGCACAGGAAGAAGGTCTTGTGAAGACACAGCCTTGGAGCGAGGTAGCTACAAGCCAAGGAGCCAAAATTGCTCGTAGCCCAGCGGAAGCAAGAAAGGGGCTAGAAGTAGTCTCCTGCAGGTTTCAGACTCGCAGGGCCCAGCCCACAGTTTGGTTTCAGACTTCTGGCTTCTAGAACGGTGACACAGTATCTGTTGTTTCTGGCCGCCTAGGTTGTGGTGTCCCGTCAGGGCAGTCCTAGGAAACCAGCACACCTGCTTCATTTCTCTTCCTCGCTCTGAACACCACCTGCCCACTGCGTGTACTTTATTCGTCTGTTGACTCCCAGCACCCACATGGGAAAGCAAGTCTCTCAAGGCCACGGTCTCGTGTTCGCGCAGCTGTTACAAGGCCTGGCGTTTATTTGTTCCTTCCAGAAGTGTTTATTGAGTGTCTACTATGTGCCAGGCCCTGCTGAAAGTGCTGGGGGCACAGCGTGAATGCAACAAAGACAAAGATCCTTGGCTTTTTAAGGCTGACGGTCTGTTAAGAAGAGACAGATAATAAAAAATGGTGATGAGGGCTACAGAGACAAATAGAGCAGGAAGGGAGGTGGGGAGGTGGGGCCGGCAGCAGTGATAATCAGGGTGGACAGAGACCACAGTAGGGAGGGGACCGCTGAGTCAAGGCCTGAACAAAGTGAGGGAGGAGGCATGGGGGTGTCTGGGGAGGGCATTGCCGGGAGCCCAGGGGTTCCCAGCCGGGGCGATTTTGCCTCCCAGAGGATGTTTGGCAATTTCTGGAGACAGGGGGAGCTACAACTGTTCATGGGGAATGGCCAGGAATGCTCATGCTGACGGTCACACAGTGCAGAGGACAGCCCCAAACGCCACAGCACGAGGCCGAGAAGCGCGTCCTGAAAGTCTCTGTGTGCATGTGCCTGGTGCTGGTGCCGCGGGAATAGCAGGGAGCTCACTGTGCTGGAAGGTTCTGTTCCCTGGGAAGAAACAGTGGTGGATGAGGTCAGAGGCAACCCAGGAAGGGAGGGACAGGTGGGCCTTTTTTAAGCAGGATCGCTGTTTGAAGGAGCTCAGTTTTCATTCCAAATAAGACGGGAAATCACTGGCAGCTTCTCAGCAGAGAAGAGAGACAGACCGACATGTTCTAAGTGGTTAACTTGGCAGTGGGGTTGGAAACAGATTGACTGAGGGGGCAAGGGCAGAGGAGGGAGACCAGTGAGGAGGCTGTTGGAATATTCCAGGCGTGAGGTGAAGGTGCTCAGAGTGGTTGGTGACTGTGAGGTGGGGAGAAGGGGAAAGATTCCAGCTCTACTTGGAAAGTTCAGTTGACAGGGTGGGAGAGGCATGGGTGGCTTCCGGGGTTCTGGCCAGAGCAGCCAGGAGGACGGGGGTGGAGCGGGCAGGATGGAGGGCAGGTTGCAGGAGAAAATGGGAGGGAAGGAGGAACCAACAGTTCTCCAGATGGAGCCATCCGGAGGGGGTTGCATTATGGGGTGCAGGGGAAGTTTGCGCTGGGGGTATAAATGTGGGCCACTTCAGCATATAGACAGTGTCAAAAGCCACACCACCGGGGCGCCTGGCCGGTTCGGTGGGTAGAACATGCGACTCTCGATCTCGGGGTTGTGAGTTCAAGCCCCACCTTAGGTGTAGAGATTACTTACAAATAAAATCCTAAAAAAATACCAACAAGCCACAATACCAATATATCAGCTAGAACAGGGGGTTCTAGGGACAAGAGGAAGGGCCAAGGGCCAATCCCTCAGGCTCTCCACAGCCTGAAGGCCTAGCTACAATGAGCCAACAAAGATGACAAGAAGTTTCCAGTGACAGGGGATGAGAATCAGGACAGGGGTATCCTAGGAACCCAGGAAGAAAGTGTTTGAAGGAGGAAGCAGTGACCATGCTGTCAAATGCTCCTGACCAGTCAGGTTGGGTGAGGCCTGGGTATTGACCACCAGTCCTAAGAATATGGTGGCCACTGGCAGTCAGGTCACTGACGCGGAAGCACTCGATCAACCTTCACTGATGCGATGTCTCAGATGACCTCAAAAGCTTGCCACTCCCAGCCATGTGAAAGGAGCAGAGACAGGTGTGGGTTCAGGTCTGGCTTCAGGGCGGGGAGGGGGGAGCATTTTCCAATCGTGTGACCTTGGACAAGTTCCTTGCCTGCCCCCGTGATCCCCCACATTGTCAGGGTAAATGAGGTCATGAAAAGTAAAGAGGCTCTCAGCCTTGAACACGGTGAAGTGGCTTATAAGGGCCAGGGGTGATGTTGCCAACAGAACATTTATGTAAAGACATCATCTCTGAATTCTATTGTCAAGGTCACTCAGCTTCTGCTGACATCATTCAGCAGAGAACACATCGAGAATTCTCAACCTTTCAAGAATGATGCATCCTGTTTGCATGAGGTCCAAACCTTACTGCTTCCTGACAAAGACATGACACATAGGTTATATTAATTTAACATTTTGAATAGGAAACGCATGTATGTTGTAAAGAATTAAAATACAGAAAAAAATTTTTTTAAATACAGAAATTTATCCAGGGAAAAACCTAGTCTCTCTCCGTCCCTGTCCCTCTGAGGCCCTCCCCAAAGGCTCTGACTGTTAGCAGTTAGCACACAGAGTCTGAGCGGGTCCGCACATGATCTGATCCCCCCTCCCCTCCCATTCACACAAGCAGCCGCAAGCTACCCACACTGCTCTCCTCCCCGCTTTTGGCACTCATCAGTCCATCTTGGAGAATTGTTCCCTATCCATACACATAGGCCTGTCTTATTCTTTTTATTTTATTTCTGTATTAAAGATTTATTTATTTGAGAGGGAGAGCACAAGCTAGAGGGGCAGATGGAGAAGAAGATAGAATGTCAAGCCTACGGCACGCTGAGCGCAGAGCCTGACTCAGGGCTTGAACTCACGACCCTGAGATCATGACCTGAGGGGAAATCAAGAGTTGGACGCTTCACCGATGGAGCCACCCAGGCGCCCTGTTTTATTCTTTTTAAACGATTGTGGAGTAGTATCCTTGTGCTGTTGTATCGTTATTTATTTAACCCTCTCCCGTTGAGGGATATTTGGGTTGTTTGCGAACAACCCAACGATATTACGAACACACAACAATAAATACACTATGGGAGAAGGTATACGAAGGCAATTTTTTTAGGAGCTTCATTTTGTGTGTCTTGGGATGGGGCCAGATTTGGGGGGACGGTGTCTGAGACCTGAGGTAGCTGGGTCCTGAGGGAGGAAGTCCCCAGTCTGGGGCTGGGCGTTCTAAGGAACAGCTGTGCCTCCTTCTGATAGAGATGGGGCCAACCTGCCGGGAAGACTGCAGGAGGGATAGGATTTAACCATCCATCAGCGGAATAATGCAGAGGTTTGTCAAACCCAGACTGTATTAGTTCAGCGTTCCGCCCTCAGGGCACGCAGAGAGACAGTCCTCAAAAAACCTTGAGTCTGATGGGAAGAGGTGAAGTGAGAATTGACTTACAAAGCTAGAGAATAAAGGGTGACAGTAAACGTGGGTGCTGCCTGATGGGGAGCAGATACAGAATGCTCTTTTTTAACAAATATTGGGTGAGCTTGGATGTCTAGGCTTATGGCAACAATAAATTTGCTTTACTCTCCAGGGGCGCCAGGCACCCAGCAAAGTTGTGTCGGCTCATGTAAATATCGGAATGATCCCCTAAGATCATTGTTGTCTCTACTTAGAGATGGGGAAACTGAGGCTCAGAGAGATTCGCCCAATGTTACCCCCAGCAAGCAAACGGCAGAATCAGGACGTGAACAAGGTTCTTGCTGGTACCAAGGGGGCAGGGGTGGGCATGCAAGTGGTCAGATTGCAGGCGGTGGAGACCTCACCTGCCCAGTGCCCCCGAGCCTGCCCGCTCCTGCTCAGGCACAGAGGAAGCTTGGTGGTGATACTCCAGGAGAAATAAGCCCCCACGCAGAAGCTCCCACTGACAGGCGGTATCGAGATAGGCAAATTCACAGAGACAGCAAGTAGAAGGGTGATGGCCAAGGCTGGAGGAAGGGGGGATGGGGAGTTAATGTCTAATCTCTGTGGAGTTTCCCTTTGGGAAGGTGAAAAGGTTCTGGAGAAGGGCAGTAGGGACAGTGGTACAACAATGTGACTGTACTTAATCCACAGAACTATACACTTAAAATGGGAAAAATGGTAAATTTATATTATGTATGTTTCACCACAATTTTTTAAAAAAGTCTGGGTGGGCAGCCGCCTGGGTGGCTCGGTCGGTTAGGCGCCTGCCTTCAGCTCAGGGCGTGATCCTGGAGTTACGGGATCGAGCCCCACATCAGGCTCCTCCGCTATGAGCCTGCTTCTTCCTCTCCCACTCCCCCTGCTTGTGTTCCCTCTCTCGCTGGCTGCCTCTCTGTCACATAAATAAATAAAATCTTTAAAAAATATAAATATATATACAAATAAGTCAGTCACAGGGATATAAAGGACAGCATAGGGAATATAGTCAATAATATTGTAGTAATCTTATATGGTGACAGATGGTGACATCATTTATCGTGGTGAGCAATCTGTAATGTATATAAATGTCAAATATTTATACACCTGAAATGACTATGATATTGTATGTCAAGTATATTTCAATAAAAAGCCTGAGTCATCCTTGCCTCTTTTGTGTGTGACTGTACGCACGCTCACACACACACACACACACACACACACACACACACACCCCCACCAGCACTGCACCACAAAGTCTACACTTAACATAATGTGACGCTGGGGGCAGAATGAATAGGATTTGATAAATGTGGCAGTGATGCCTATTTTTATTTTTNGCAGAGCCTAAGGCCTCACTTCTACCTTTTTTTTCTTTCTTAAGATTTTATTAGGGGCGCCTGGGTGGCTCAGTTGGTTAAACGTCTGCCTTCGGCTCAGGTCATGATCTCACGGACCTGGGATGGAGCCTGGCATTGGGCTCCCTGCTCAGCAGGGAGGCTGCTTCTCCCTTCCCTCTGCCCCTCCCCTGCTCATGCTAGCTTGCTCTCTCTCTCTCTCTCTCTCTCTCAAATAAATAACTTTAAAAATTTAAAAAAGATTTTATTATTTATTTTATTTATTTATTTAAAGTAGGCTTCATGCCCAGCAGGGGGCTTGAACTCACAAAGGAGATCAAACGTTTCAGGTTCCACCAACAGAGCCAGCTGGGTGCCCCAGGCCTCTTTTCTAAATAAATCAGAGTTCAGCTTCTCCTTAGCACCCTCCCCACACCCTGTGGAGCAGGAGTCCCAGCGCCCCCCCATCTCCACCTGCTGGGTGGCCCAGCCAGTCTCCTTGACAGGATCATGCTTCTGCCCCTGGTCAGACTTCTACCACAGTCTGTTCTCTGTGACCGGGTGACCATCAGATCCCGTCCCTCAGCTCAGAATCTTCCTGGGGCTCCCACTCCACGCGGAGTGAAGTCTGAATCTTTACCACGACTTTGGAGTGATGGAGGTGGCTCACAGCTAGATACAGTAGTCAGTGCACAGCACTGGGAATGTGCTATGGGCCACTGAATAGCTCTCTTTAAAATGGTGAATGTTGAGTTTCACGTCAATAAATTATTTACAAAAAAATTTTGAAAGCTGGCTGCAGTCCAGGGAAAATACTAAGATTTTGCAGCGTAAAAGCGGAACTTAAAGTTAACTTGTGACTCTAAAGAGAACCAGACAGTAACAAACCCCTCAAGAATGAAGTTTGCACAAATTCAGAAACAAACCATTTTTTTTTAAGTGAGCTCTATGTCCAATGTGGGGCTTGAACTCACAACCCCAAGAACAAGAGTTGCATGCCCTACTGACTGAGCCAGCCAGACACCCCAGAAACAAAAAACATTAGCATGCCCCCCGACCCCACACAATCTGTGCCCCCAAGCCCCACTTTCTGATCTCAACACCCTCTCACCCTCCCCAGCTCACATGCACCTCCATCTGTCTGTCTTCAGATCACAACCCTCAGGGCCCCAGGGCCTTTGCACTTGTCACTTGCTCTTCTTGGCATGCTCTTCTCTCATACACTTTTTTTTTTTTTTAAGATTTTATTTATTTAGGGGACCTGGGTGGCTCAGTCGGTTAAGTGTCTTCCTTCAGCTCAGGTCATGATCTCAGGGTCCTGGGATTGAGCCCCACATCGGGCTCCCTGCTCAGCGGGGGAGCCTGCCTCTCTCTCTCCCTCTGCCTGTTGCTCCCCCTTCTTATGTTCTCTGTCAAATAAATAAAAATTTTTTCAAAGATTTTATTTATTTGAGAGAGAGAATAAGAGAGAGAGAGCGAGCATGAGAGGGTGGAGGGTCAGAGGGAGAAGCAGGCTCGCTGCTGAGCAGGGAGCCCGATGCAGGACGTGATCCTGGGACTCCAGTGTAAATGTGGGACTTTATTTGCGGGGGGTCTTTATACAGGTAAGCAAGTCAAGAGGGTAGGCCCTAATCCAATACGACCGGTGTCCTTGTAAGTAGAGGAGATCGAGACACAGGACTGACACACTCAGAGGGAAGACGATGTGAAGAGACACAGCAGACGGATGCCTAGGAGCCGAGGAGAGAGGCCTGGGACAGATCCTTCCCTGGGAGCCCTCAGAAGGAAGCAACCCTGCCAACAGACACATTGATCTTGGACTTCCAGTCTGTGGAGCTGTGAGATAATTAATTTCTGTGGTTTTAAGCCACCCAGTCTGTGGCACCGTGCGATGGCAGCCCCAGCGAACGAGGCACTTACCACTCCCTGTCCTACGCTGGATCTGTTTCCCATCTGTCTCCTCGCCTGCTCCGAGGGCAGCGGGCATTTCTACCTGTTTTGATCACTGCTGTAGGCCCGGGGCCTAGGACAGGGTCTGGCACGTTGCAGAGCAGGGGATGGGTTTCCAGAAGTGCTGAATTTCTGGGGCAGTGAGTGAGTGAGGAGCCTTCGGAAGGGAAGGGAGCTGAGGGGGAGCTGGGAAGGGTGGGGGGCCGCCGAGGAAAACTATGTGGGCTTCTGTCGGGCCACTGTTCCCCAAATACACAGAGCTCTGCATGACATTTCACAGGGAAAACAATCAAGGTTCAGAGGGGGAAAGTGTTGGAGCTGATTCATGGCCCTCAAAGATGTCAGAACCAAAAATCCTACCTTACCTGGAAAAGGGGCCATTGCCTATGTGATTAAGCTAAGGGGGGAGACTGAGATGGGGGAGACTGCCCTGGATTAGCCAGTGGGCCCTGAATGCAGTCACGCATACCCTTCCTTGTAAGAGGAAGGCAGGGGGACTTTGAGGACAGAAGAAAAGAAGGCAATGTGACCATGGAGGCCAAGACCAGAATGATGTGGCCATAAGCCAAGGAAGCTGGAGGAAGCAAGGAGCAGGAATGGATCCTTGCCTCCTGCCTCCAGACGGAGCACAGAGCTGCTGACACCTTGAATTCAACCCAGTGGCACTGATTTCAGACGTCTGGGCTCCAGCACCCTGAGAGAATACATTTCTGTTGTTTTCAGCCAAACAAAACAAAAGCACCCCAGCTCTGAAGAAGGAGTCTGAGCCTCTGCCCCCCCCCCGCTGTCCCCACCCTGGACAGAGCCACCAACTTCACCAGCCCAGAGTTGGGCATGCGGCTACCTTCCCGGTCCACTGACACCCATCCCTGTCCTCCAACCTCTGTACCTTCTCCGTGTTTAGCCAGAGCTGCCCAACCATCATGTTTCTCCTCACCTGAAAACCCTTCCCTACCTTCTCATTGCATTTTGGACCTCTTTCAAAATTCCTTTCTTCTTTTTTTTCCTAAGTAATCTCGACATCCAACATGGGGCTTGAACTCATGACCCCGAGATCAAGAGTTCCATGCTCTACCAACTGAGGCAGCCAGGCACCCTGGATCCCTACTCAAATTTTTTTTTTTTTTAAGATTTTATTTATTTACTTGACAGAGAGAGAGACAGACAGAGAGAGAGACAGCCAGCGAGAGAGGGAACACAAGCAGGAGGAGTGGGAGAGGAAGAAGCAGGCTCCCAGCAGAGGAACCTGATGTGGGGCTTGATCCCATAACGCCGGGATCACGCCCTGAGCCAAAGGCAGACGCTTAACGACTGAGCCACCCAGGCACCCCCCTCCCCAAATTCTTTTTTTTTTTTTTTTAAAGATTTTATTTATTTATTTGACAGAGATAGAGATAGCCAGCGAGAGAGGGAACACAAGCAGGGGGAGTGGGAGAGAAAGAGGCAGGCTCATAGCAGAGGAGCCTGATGTGGGGCTCGATCCCAGAACGCCGGGATCACGCCCTGAGCCGAAGGCAGACGCTTAACCGCTGTGCCACCCAGGCGCCCCTCCTCCCCAAATTCTTAATGCAGCCTGCAAGGCCCAGCCTCGGGGTCCAGAACTGAGACCCTTACAGGGGCCCTACGGGGTAAGGAGTGACTGCAGAAGGTAAAATCAAGTCTACAGCCCTCCTCTGTTCCAACTCTTAGTTCCTACTCAGAAATGTGAGCCCAGGGGCGCCTGGGTAGCACAGTCCTTAAGTGTCTGCCTTCGGCTCAGGGGGTGATCCTGGCCTTCTAGGATCGAGCCCCGCATCAGGCTCCTCCGCTGGGAGCCTGCTTCTTCCTCTCCCACTCCTCCTACTTGTGTTCCCTCTCTTACTGGCTGTCTGTCTCTCTGTCAAATAAATAAAATCTTTAAAAAATAATAATAATAAAATAAAGTAAAAGGACTAAACCTAATCCATTTCTAAAACACATGGAGCAGGCAAAAATCTGCATGGCTCCTCCATGGGCTGTCTCCAGATCATGACCCACTGGTCCTTGACCCTGCGACCAGCTTTCATGAGCCCTGCTGGCCTCTATCAGACTCCCCTGAGTCTCAGGCTACTTTTAGTTTCTTTTTCTTGTCTTGTCTTTTTTTTTTTTTTTAAGTTATATTTATTTTTAAGTAATCTCTGCACCCAGTGGGGCTCGAACTCACGACCCCGAGATCAAGAGTCGCACGCTCTTCCAACTGAGCCAGCCAGGCGCCCCTAGTTTGAATTCTAGTTCCTGAAACTGAGCCCAGTCTTCTTCCTTCTGCATAGCCTTCTGGCTTTTTGCTCTGAATATTGCCCCACTTTGCTTCCCTTTGAGCCTATTACTGACTCATCTCATTCTCAACTTCAATGTTATTATCCTGGAAGAGACTGCTCTGGCTGCCCCCCAGTTTTAATCACCCTTTACTCCTTTTTCTCCTTAGCACTGAGCACATTTGTAAGAACAGATTAATTGCGGAGATCATTTACAGAATGTCGGTCTCCCCATCCCGGATCGTCACCTTTGAAGTGCACAGACCTAGGACACCTGTCTGGCTCAGTCAGTAGAGCATGGGACGCTTGATCTCGGGGTCGTGAGTTCAAACCCCACATGTGGCATAGAGCTTACTTAAAATTAAAAAAAATAGGGGCGCCTGGGTGGCACAGTGGTTAAGTGTCTGCCTTCAGCTCAGGGCATGATCCTGGCGTTATGGGATCAAGCCCCACATCAGGCTCTTCCGCTATGAGCCTGCTTCTTCCTCTCCCACTCCCCCTGCTTGTGTTCCCTCTCTCGCTGGCTGTCTCTAACTCTGTCGAATAAATAAAATCTTTTTTAAAAATTTTAAAAAATAAACCAAAAAACCTAATTAAATAAATTAATGAAATTAACGGGGCACCTGGGTGGCACAACGGTTAAGCGTCTGCCTTCGGCTCAGGGAGTGATCCCGGCGTTATGGGATCGAGCCCCACATCAGGCTCCTCTGCTATGAGCCTGCTTCTTCCTCTCCCACTCCCCCTGCTTGTGTTCCCTCTCTTGCTGGCTGTCTCTATCTCTGTAGAATAAATTAAAAAAAAAATCTTTAAAAAAAAAATTAATGAAATTAAGTGCACAGACCTGGCTGCTAGGCATGGCCATGTGACGAAGGTGTGGCTCCGCTCAGCCACGGGGAGGGGGGGGGCTCGAAAAGGGAGGCGATCTGACATCACATGACCAGAAGGTGGCGGAGCTGGATTGGAATCCAGGACTGCCTGATGCTGGGCGGGGTGGCTTCCTTCCTGGGCAAGGCGGCAGAGAAGCCGCTTGACTCCCTCCAAAGTATCCAGGTGCTCGCCTGCTTGAGTGTTTCCAGGCTGGAATGAGGACCCGGGGATGGCCTGGCACCGACCATACAGACAGGCTCAGCCCCTGCAGATGGCCAAGCCAGAAGATGGAAGGGCCTAAGTGAGGGAGTGAGTCCCCCTGCTCCGTGACAGGAAGCAGGGGTGCCTGCTAGGCAAGGCTGAAATCAACTTGCCTTCCCGCGCTGGGGCTAAACAAGTCCGGGAGTGAGCCACCTGCTCCAGGAAATGCTGGCTCCTGGAATATGGGAACAACTGAAATAGCTTACTTCCCAAGGCTAATAAGGTGCATGTCAAGGCCACTTTGCTGCGCCCACCCGGCCAAAGCTATTAAGTCAAAGTGCCGATTGTAACCAGTTCCCTCTTATAAGACCTGTCTTGAAAGCACCCAGTTCTAGGCGCCCAAACCCTGTAAGTCTCCTCCCTTGACTTGCCGCTGCTGAGACACTACTGACTCTCTCAACATACTTTTTGCTTGAACAACAGGTTTTTCTGGTGATTGGAGGCAAAAAGCTGACATTCCAATGATTGTTCCAGGGCAATCTGGCTTTTACTGCAATGGAGCCGCTGATTTAGAAAGAAACTTACCTGGGCAAGTTGATTCTGATGTCAGCATGGGAAGCGTAGATCATTCACCATACAAGCGTCCTGAGAAACCCCTTCTGGACCCCACAGTTGAGAGTGGACATTGTCCCTCAGCTGGTGCAATCCTGCCAGCTACCCTCCTTTTCCCTTGGAACAAAATAACTGTTTCTTGGAGCTCTAGTATAGAGTTTCAGAGGTAAACTGTATGCAAAATATGCATCTTTAATCGTTAGAATTACACTGGAAGGCCTGGCCTGGGGAGACCTACTCCTCCTGGTTCGTCTGGGATTATTTCAGGTTCTTTTTGTTATTATTTTTTAATTTAATTTATTTATTTGCGAGAGAGAGCGATCATGCCCTCTTGCGCGCAGAAGCAGGGGGAGGGGCAGTGGGAGAGGAAGAAGCTGACTCCCAGCTGAGCTGGGAGCCTGCTGTGGGGCTTAATCCCAGGATCCTGGGATCATGACCTGAGCCAAAAGCAAACACTTAACAGACTGAGCCACCCAGGTGCCCCAGGTTTTTTTTGTTATTTTATTTTAGATCTTATTTATTTTTTAAAAGATTTTTATTTGAGAGAGACACACACACAGCACAGAGGGAGCAGGACAGGAAGCAGACTCCCCACCAAGCAAAGAGCCCAACGTGGGGCTCAATCCCAGGACCCTGGGATCATGACCTGAGCCGAAGGCAGACGCTCAACCCACTGAGCCAGGTACCCCTGTGTACCTGAGTACACAGGTACCCCTTAAGATTTTAAAATAACTCTACACCCAACGTGGGGCTTGAACTCACAACCCTGAGATCAAGAGTCCCATGCTTTACCAACTGAGCCAGCCAGGTGCCCCTTGGTGTGGTGGGTTTTGTTTTTTTGTTTGCTTTTTTAGATTTTATTTTTAAGTAATCTCTACACCAATGTGGGGCTCAAACTCACAACCCCAAGATCAAGAGTCACATGCTCTGCCCTCTGAGCCAGCCAGGCACACTCCTGTTTCAATTTTTGCTGTTGTTGTTGAAAGAGAGCAGGGAGGGGCAGAGGGAGAGAGAGAGAGGGAATGTCAAGCAGGTCCCACACCAGCGCAGAGCCATACTCCAGGCTCGATCTCCCCACCCTGGGATCATGACCTTGGCCAAAATACAAGAGTGGGACACTTAACCCACTGAGCCACCCAGGCGCCCCGTTTCAGTTTTGTAAAACTGAAAACCCCACATCCTGAGTACCCGTCAGTCCCGTGCAAATCAGGACAGTTGGTCACCGAAAGAAAGAGCTGTTCTGGGAGAGACACACTGGGACCCAGGCTGACCCAGGGACCCGTGGGGACAAGAGTCCATCACTCCTTTCCTGAGAGTCACAGGCTCGAGTGGGTTGGTGGACAAAGTCAGTTACAAAATTTATATCCACATAGAATGGGCAGAACAGTCCTGGAAGGATGCACAAGGAGGCTGTTTCTGGGGCTGAGAGCCTGGGTGGTGGGGTTCAGGGGAGGGAGGGAGACTTCACTCAGCTTTTTTTTTTTTTCCTCACTCTGCTCTTTTGAATCCTTTGGTTTTGTACTGTGCAAATGTATGCCTGTTTATGGAAATATACCTATTGAGAAATAAAATGTTATTTAACACACTTTTCTTTGCAAAAGGCGTAGATCCATGTGTTTGGTAAATCAAGGGGACTTAGAGCGCGGGTTCTCTACTTTGTCTCTGTAATTACACTCGGTGTGCCTGTGAGTTCTCCAAGGTAATCTGCTTCTCTCTACATTTTTTGAGTGCAGATATGGGCCATGGGATTCCTTTGTTTTCTCCATGGACCCCTGAGCCCACAGGTAGGTACTTACTGCTCACTGTTCCTTTGTTTCTTCCTTTGAAAAGTTTGCCTTCAAGGCCCAGAGTCTAATCTTCCAGTGGCTACACTGCATGCCCGTGGTAAATTGCTTATTAATCATTAACTCACCTCCCTGGCATGCATTTATATGTTTATAGAGATTTGTTCTCTGTGTAAGGGGAAGACAATACCGTCGCTGTAACAAGATGTAGGCTTTTCTGTAAGTTGGTCTGGGCAGGCCCCCTCCCTCATTCTGAGATCTGCTGTAGCCACTCAGAGGCCAGCCTCTTGAGCAAGGGGACAAGGGGGAGGCCAGCAAGGCCCAGGGCCCCACATTTAAGGAGGCACTGGCTCTCAGGCACCCATGCTGCACTCGCAGGCCCCTAAGAGGGCGTGCCTCCTTAAATGCTGGTTCTGGAAGCCTCCAGGCCCCACTCTGCTTTTCAGCCCAGGGCTGATGAGTCCTGGCTCTGTGACTGACCAGGAAGTGGCCAGTGCAGTGCCGTTTAATGCTCCCGAGTGTCTGGGTCTTCAGCTATGCAGTGGCGTTCTTAGAGAGGAGGAGGGGAGCTCATGCCGGGATCTGCCCCATGCACAGCACACTGCCAGTGCCTCACCTTTGCTGCCCCTTTCACCAGTTCTGCCCAGGGCCAAGCCCCAGGCCAAGCGCCTTCTGTCGTTTATCTCGTTTCTTCCTTACAGACACGTGAGAGGCTCCTGCAATTGCGATTCTACAGATGAAGAAACCAGGCTGGGAGAGTAGCAGTGGCAGGCTCTGACCCCAGGCCGCTCTGACCCCAGCGCCTTGCTCATTCCCAAACACTGGAGGCTTTCTTGTAAACAGCAACCGGAACTTCCTGTCTGGTGTGTTTAACCCTCACTACGCATCCCTATCACCTGAGGAGTCTTTAAAAGCACAGACGCTTCCAGAAATTCCGGATTCATGGGTCTGCGGACAGGCCCAGGCATTGATACACTTTTTAAGGAGCTCCGCTGATTCTAATGTGTGGCCAGATTGAGAACCACTGTTCTAGAGAACTAAAAGCTTTAGATTAGCTCTAAAGAGAACTCAAAGGGGGCCTTTTTAAAAAAGAGTTTATTTTTATTTTTTATTTTTTTATTATTTATTTATTTATTTTTTAAAGATTTTATTTATTTATTTGACAGAGATAGAGACAGCCAGCAAGAGAGGGAACACAAGCAGGGGGAGTGGGAGAGGAAGAAGCAGGCTTCCAGCAGAGGAGCCCGATGTGGGGCTCGATCCCATAATGCCGGGATCACACCCTGAGCCAAAGGCAGAGGCTTAACCGCTGTGCCACCCAGGCGCCCCAAGAGTTTATTTTTAAATAATCTCTACACCCACTGTGGGGCTCCGAACTCATAATCCTGAGTTCAAGAGGCCCATGCTCTACTGACTGAGCCAGCCAGGCGCCCCTCACAGGGGGCACTTCTGAATTCCAGCCACGAAAGAGGGGTGCGTGTGTAGACATACACATCACACCCCACATCAGGACTGCAGCTTTGCAGTTAGTAAAACGATGCAGGTTTTTTTTCCCTCAATCGCAGCTCTACTCCCGAAAGCTATGAATTGGGTGGAAATCTCTTTACCTCTCTAAATAAAGCTGAAGGCCATCAGAATCCCCTTAGGCACTGACTGAGGGACCCACCCTGGAGCTTAATGAAAAGGTCTGAGGGGGGCGGGGGTTAGGTCTGGGTAGGGCTGAGAATTTGCATTTCTAGCAAATTCCCAGGTGCCGCTACTGTTGGTCCAGGAATGCACTTTGAGAACCCCTGCTGTGAACTCATCATAATCAACAACCCTGATGGGGTTCACCAAGTCCCATTTCAGAGCAATCCTCAGAGCCTGCAAGGTGACTTTCATCGGATCCTCACAGCAATGGGGTCCCAGTATTAGCATTATCTTATGGAGGCAATCTCGTGGGCTCCCCAATGTGTAGTGCCACGTCCAGGGTCACGCAGCCAGAAAGCTGCCGAAGTCTGGGTTTGAACAGAACTAAAAGCAGAACACCTGCGCGATCTACTCCCTTGCAGACACCACAGCAAGCAAGACCACCTGCTTGAACTCACATCCGAAACCACGCGGCGCACCCATGGGCTGCGGCCGACAGAAACCTTCCCGCCTCTCCCCGCGGGGAACACCAGCGCCTTGCAGAGCGGCCTGCGTTCAACTCCGTGGAGGCCTGGCGCCCCCTGGTGGCCGTTCGGGGAGCAGCGCCACGCTCCCCCGGCGCGGCGCTCCGCTCTCCGGCGTGAGTCATCGGCATTCTTCGGCCTCGTTACTGACATGGAAAATATTATTCAGTCCATTCCATCGTCCGAAAGAACTCCGGGTGTTGAAAGGGGGTGGGGACCTCAGAGCTGAGGAATGTAAAGGAAGGGCGGTGGACCGGGCCCTGGGGAGCTCAGGGGGCTGGGGTAAAAGGGTAAAGATGGGGAAAGCGCTGCAGAGAACAATCCGGACTTTGACCTTCGCAAGACTCCTGCTGAGGAATTTCCAGGACTGAGCCTCCTGGAGCGGCTGCTGAAGGCCCGCGTGGTCCCCCGTGCCAGCGCCCGCTTCCTGCGCTCGTCCATTTCTGTTTCATGGACTCACTCGGGGTGTTTTTGAGAGCCTACTATGTGCCGGCACTTTCCTAGGTGTTGGGGATTGGGGATACAGAAATAACAGAATAGACAGGATCCCTGCCTCCATGGATGCCCTCCCAAAGGAATGACGAATGAATGAATGAATGAAAAAAGGAGGAAAATAAAGAAGGGGGATGGGGACCTCACAGAAAAGATGACATTTAAGCAAAAGCGTGAGGGAGGTGAGGGAGAAGAGGGAAAGAGAGAAGCAGATATATGGAGGAAGAATGTTCTAGGAAGTAAGAATGGTAGGAGCAAAGGCCCTGGGGCCGGGGCCAGTATGTATGTTTGAGGGCTTGGACTAGGTTCTTTTTTTTTTTTTTTTCTTCAAGATTTTATTTATTTATTTGACAGAGAGCACAAGCAGGCAGAGTGGCAGGCAGCTGAGCAGGGAGCCTGATGTGGGGCTTAATCCCAGTACCCCAGGATCAGGACTGGTGCTCAAGTGACTGAGCACCCAGGCGCCCTTGGACTAGGTTCTTGATAATAAAGTGGGATATATGTTTTACTATCCAGGATCCACTTGCTCTGTTATTAATTACACCAAACTGACTCACTTTCAAAAACAAATACTTATTTCCACCTGATCAGGGTGGGTTGAGGAGAGCACAGGAGGGGGGAAAGGGTGAGGCAGTAGCTATAAACAAGGCTTTGAGAGAGTTTACTTTAAAAGACAGTAGAGGGGCGCCTGGGTGGCTCAGTCCTTAAGTGTCTGCCTTCGCTCAGGGCGTGATCCCAGCGTTTTGGGATCGAGCCCCACATCAGGCTCCTCCGCTGGGAGCCTGCTTCTTCCTCTCCCACTCCCCCTGCCTGTGTTCCCCCTCTCGCTGGCTGTCTCTCTCTGTCAAATAAATAAATAAAATCTTAAAAAAAAATAGTTAAAAAAAAAAAAAAGACAGTAGAAGTGTGCCTGGCTGGCTCAGTCGATAGAGCATGCAACTCTCGATCTCAGGGTCCTGGGTTCGGGTCCCATGTTAGGGGTAGAGTTTACTTACCTAAAAACAGGAAAGGGTCCAAGTGGATAAGAAATACTAAGACTTGTGTGTATGTTGACCTCGGATGGCCCCAGGATTTGGGTCCTGGAACTGCCCACTTTTTAGAGGACCTTGTTCAGTGCCAAGATTTTTTTTTTTTAAAGATTTTATTTATTTATTTATTTATTTATTTATTTATTTATTTATTTATTAGAGAGAGAGACAGCCAGTGAGAGAGGGAACACAAGCAGGGGGAGTGGGAGAGGAAGAAGCAGGCTCCCAGCGGAAGAGCCTGACATGGGGCTCAATCCCAGAATTCCAGGATCACGCCCTGAGCCGAAGGCAGATGCTTAAGGACTGAGCCACCCAGGTGTTCCAGTGCCAAGATTTTATATATTTTTTTTTATTTTAAAAAATTTTTAAAAGATTTACTTGAGAGAGAGAGCGAACGAGAGAGAGAGAGCATGAGCAAGAGGACCTGAGGGAGAGTCTCAGATTCCACACTGAGTGTGGAGCCCCATGCAGGACTTGATCTCACCACCCTGAGATCAAGACCTTAGCCGAGGGGCACCTGGGTAACACGGTGGGTTAAGTGGCCAATTCTTGGTTTCGGCTCAGGTCATGATCTTTGGGTCATGGGATTGAGCCCCATGTCCAGCTCTGCACTCAGTGGGGAGTCTGAGATTCTCTCTCCCTCTCTCTCTGCCCCTCCCACTCCTGTGCGTGCTCTCTCTCTCAAATAAATAAATAAAATCTTAGAAAAAAAAGAAAAAAAAAAAGCCTGAGCTGAAACCAAGAGTTGGATGTTTGACCGGACTGCACCACCCAGGCGCCCCCAGTGCCAAGATTTTAAATAGCATCTTGATGCCGATGACTTCCCCCTTTATATCTTCTCTTCCCTGGGCCTGTCCCAATCTAGTTATTTACAGCGATCTCTAGCTATTAGCAATTGTACAAAACAGAATCTTTGCCTCTTGCCTCACCAAAAATCTGTTCCCTTCTATGAGGCTTTGAGAAGCACGAAAGCAGGGAGTAGCTTTTATTTTCTTTTTCCTCTCATTTCCCATCCAGGAGTAGCATCCCTGCAGGCTTTGGCTCCCGTCCCCTTCTCTACCGCTCACCATCTCTTGGTCTCCCTGCCTCTACCCTTGCTCTCACTGTGATCAGTTTTCTACCCAGCAATGAGGTGGATCTGAAAAATCCAGTCATGCCAGACCCTTACTTAAGTCTTCATCAGTTTCCCGTAACAACCAGAATAAAACCCAAACTCTTTTTCCAGGGCCTTCAAGATCCTCCATGACCTTCCCCTGGCCTCGGATTACATCTCATACATTCTCTGCTTCCTTCGTTATACCCTGACCAGTCTAGTCGCACCCTCCTTCCTTGCGTTTCTCAAATAAGGATTCCCTTCCAAGGCATTTTGCTTGAGAGACTTTCTCCAGTATCTTCACACAGTTAACTCCTCTCGGTCCTCCACACTCAGCTTAAAATGTCACGTCCTTGAGAGGCCTGCCCATTCGGAAATGCCTCCCAGCTGGACACTTTCTTGAAAACATGGCTTCTCTGCTCACCCTTCCCCACACCCCATGACCTATCCCTACTACTCTAGTTCTCACTAGTCCCTGCCACCTGGATTCCGGGTTTAACCCCAGACCCCGCCTTCAGGAAGCTGGTTCTTCAGCCCTTCCTTTGAGTCAGTCAGCTCCTCCATAGCCTACTGATAAATTCCTGACTTGCTCAATTTAACCAAAGGGGGTTTTTGGGACACCTGGGTGGGTCAGTAGGTTAAGCGTCTGCTTTCAGCTCAGGTCATGATCCCAGGGTCCTGGGACTGAGTCCCGCATCAGGCTTCTTGCTCAGAGGGTGGGCCTGTTTCTCCCTCTGCCTGCTGTTTCCCCTGTTTCTGTTCTCTCTCTGACAAGTAAATAAAATCTTAAAAAAAAAAAAAAAACAAAGGTGGTTTTCATCCCTTGCAACTGAAAAACCCTATGGGTGGGGTGCCTGGCTGGTTCAGGTGGTAGAGAGAGCAACTTTTGATCTTGGGGTATGAGTTCCAGCCCCATGTTGGGTGTAGAGATAACTTAAAACTTAAGAAAAACTCAAAAGGAAGGGAGGGAGGAAGGAAGGAAGGAAAGAACTCTAAGGATTAGCACCTCCATTATCAGGGTACCAAGAGAATTCACTGAACTATATTTGAGAAATGCTTTGGGTCAATAAAGCGACAATAATGGTAATTGGGGGCGGGACCAACAACAACAATACCGCTTACTGAGGACTGCCTTAGTACATAGGCTCTACAGCCAGCTGCACAAAGATCAAGAGAATAGTAGAGTTTCATTTCTCACCTAATAGTCCATTTCTATAAGGGGCCAAGGGTGGCCCTAACTTGTTCCTCAGTATCCTCGATATGTGAGACCAAGACAGCTGCTCCTCCTTTCAGGGTCCTGATCTGGGAAGGTGGCTGCGTTATCTGTACTCCAGTCCGTTGGCCAGAACCTCGTCGCGTGGCCACGGTTGGCTGCGAGGAAAGGTGGATAATGTCATCTTTAATGGGGCAGCCCTGGGCTTCCTTCTGGTCACACCTGGCAAAGATAACTCTGTCCTGGTTACGAGCAATGTAAGCATACGTTTTACATTTACACAAATAGTCTCGTGTCAGAGGGTTTGTTGGGCTTATTTGTTCACTCAATCTTCCGATTTCATTCATGTCTCTAAGAACAACTAGTCATGCCTTCTAGCAGCTTCCGGTCCTGTGTGCATCCGGCACATTTAACCAATGCGCCCCCCTAGCGATGGGCGCCCACGGCCGCCTCCACCTGCACCTGCGGCCTTTGCACGTGTCACTGCCACCGGCGTCTCCGTGCACGTCTCCTAGGCACTGCCTGAGCAGTTCTGCGGACTCCAACACCAGGAGACGAGGCGCTCAGTCCTAGGGGAAGTGAGTGGCCAGGACGGCGAGACTGCCCTCCCGCAGATCTGCTAGTCTTTGTTACCACCAGCTGCCATGGGGGCTTCTATAGTCCCCCAGAGATATTTTGTTCATCGTTGTTACACCTGTAACTGGACAACTGTTGTTTCTGTAAGGCCAGATCCATTCTTCCTTTTTCTGGTCACTGGACGCTAGGTTTCTTTTGGGGAACCATGGCCAATCTCAATGCACGTGACTCAGATGAGCGTGGCCTTGCACTCTCACTTCCTGGTTTGACCATGTGACAGAGCACTGGCCAATCAGCACCTTGCATCTCCCAGTCAATCAAGTGAAGGCGGAAGCCAGCCCAAATCAGAGCCAACTTAGGGCTTTTACTGGGCACTGTTGGGGAAAAGGTGCCATCCTTCGCTGGGGGCCGCTAAGCTCATAAGTCTGGAGCTGCTGGAGGCTGTCACTGCTGCTATCTCAGGGGAATAGCTGCTTGAGGGGAAGTCTTTACACAAGAAAGCATCCCTGAAAGGTGACTAAATCATGATGCTGTTGCTTGTGTCCCTAGAACCAGCCGTGCCTGAAGCAGATATGCACTGATGATATAAACCAATAAATTCATTTTCTGGTTTTTAAATTAATTAATTAATTTAAGATTATTTATTTATTTGACACAGAGAATAAACAGGGGGAGGGGCAGAGGGAGAGAGAGAGGCAGGTTCCCCCTGATCAGGGAACCCTACACTGGGCTCCATTTCAGGACCCTGAGATCATGACCTGAGCTGAAGGTAGGCTCTTAATGACTGAGCCACCCAGGCCCCCGTAATTTATCTATTAATTTAATTTTTTTTTAAAGATTTTATTTATTTATTCGACAGAGATAGAGACAGCCAGCGAGAGAGGGAACACAAGCAGGGGGAGTGGGAGAGGAAGAAGCAGGCTCATAGCAGAGGAGCCTGATGTGGGGCTCGATCCCGCAACGCCGGGATCACGCCCTGAGCCGAAGGCAGACGCTTAACCGCTGTGCCACCCAGGCGCCCCTAATTTAATTTTTTTTTTAAAGTAGGCTCCACACCCAGTGTGGGGCTTGAACTTAAGACCCTGAGTTCAAGAGCTGTGTACTCTCCCAACTGAGCCGCCCAGGAGCCCCTCATTCTCTTTTGAGGCCAATTTGAGTTGGGCTGAGAAAGCCACAACCAAAAGAATTCAGACTTACTAACAGCCCTTGTCCCATCCCTGCTGCTGCCAAGTGCATAGTAAGTCACAGAACAAATGTTTGTTGAATGAATGAGTGAGTGCACTCAAGGGAATAAATGAGACATGAGAAGTAGCCGTCCAGTGATAAATACTCCTACAGGTTCTAGGAGCTCAGATGAAATAGTACTGGGAAGGCTCATAAATAAAGAAATGGGCTTTAAGAATTCCTTTTGCTAAATTCAAATCCTAAGGCTAAATAAGATATATGTAAGCTCCTTCATTGTAGTTTATTTTTGTTCCTTTTGCTTTCAGACAATCAGGTAACCCCCATTACACTAGGAAGGTGACTTAAAACCCTGCCATAGTCCCCTTAGAGGGATAGAAATGAGACAAGTAGGTGTAAGACATTCTCTTCTGCAGTTTCCCAGGGATGTTTTTCCTTTGTGTTTATTTTTATGAAGAGTATGGTATTGAGAAATCCTAAGAGTGAGCACATTAGTGCCATCCCCCCTTTTTTTTAGTTTATTAATTTTTTTATTTAAGTAATCTCTACACCCAACGTGGGGCTCGAACTCACAACCCTGAGATCAAGGGTCCCATGCTCTCATGACTGAACCAGCTAGGCACCCCTAGTGCTATCCATTTGACCATGATTTGCCCTAAAAATAAAATTTGATTATTTTTTTGGCCTTTGGATTTTTTTTAAAGATTTTATTTATTTATTTATTTTTAAAAAGATTTTATTTTTATTTATTTGACAGAGATAGAGACAGCCAGCGAGAGAGGGAACACAAGCAGGGGGAGTGGGAGAGGAAGAAGCAGGCTCCTAGCGGAGGAGCCTGATGTGGGGCTCGATCCCATAACGCCAGGATCACGCCCTGAGCCGAAGGCAGACACTTAACTGCTGTGCCACCCAGGCGCCCCAAGATTTTATTTTTTCTAAAGATTTTATTTATATATTTCAGAGAGAGTGAGAGAAAGAGAGAACACAAGTGGGGTGAGGGGCAGACGGAGAAGCGGACTCCCCTCTGAGCAGGGAGCCTGGATGCAGGGCTCAACCCCGGGGCTCCAGGATCATGACCTGTATTAAAGGCAGACAGTTAATCGACTGAGCCAACCAGGCGCCCCTAGGATTTTATTTTTAAGTAATCTCTACACCCAATGTGGGTCTTGAACTTACAACTCCAAAATCAAGAGTAGCATGTTTTACTGACTGAGCCAGCCATGTGCTCCATGCCTTTGGATTCTGTTTCTTTCTTTTCTTTTCTTTCTTTCTTTCTTTCTTTCTTTCTTTCTTTCTTTCTTTCTTTCTTTCCTTCCTTCCTTC
>NC_048230.1:58328012-58454106 GCF_002007445.2 Ailuropoda melanoleuca | reverse complement strand
GATCCCAGTACTTTGGGATCATGACCTGAGCGGAAGGCAGACATTTAACTGAGGCACCCTGGCGCCCCTGTGTATCTGATTTTTTTAATACTTTTTTTTTTTTTTTTAAGTAAGCTCTATCTATGCGCAACATGGGAATTGAATTCAGGAACCCCGAGATCAAGAGTCACATGCTCTACCAACTGAGCCATTCAGGTGTCCCTGTATTTGATTTTTTTTTTTAAGATTTTATTTACTTATTTGAGGGAGAGAGAGAGAGCGCGCACACAGAGAGAGAGAAGCAGGCTTTCCGCTGAGCAGGGAGCCCAATGTGGGGCTCGATCTCAGGACCCCAAGACCATGACTGAAGCTGAAGGCAGACGCTTCACCATCTGAGCCCCCCAGGGTTCCCCCCTGTATTTGATTTTTTATTTATTTATTTATTTATTTATTTATTTATTTATTTATTTATTTTAAAAAAGATTTTATTTATTTATTTGACAGAGAGACAGCCAGTGAGAGAGGGAACACAAACAGGGGGAGTGGGAGAGGAAGAAGCAAGCTCATAGAGGAAGAGCCTAATGTGGGGCTCGATCCCATAACGCCGGGATCGCGCCCTGAGCCGAAGGCAGACGCTTAACCGCTGTGCCACCCAGGCACCCCTGTATTTGATTTTTTAATTACCAGAGGTCAAGCAGACCAGAAAGGCAGTGTCCTTTCCTCCCCAACCCATGACGCTGTTGCTTTCTCTAGGACAGCCACTTGACTAGTTTCTCTTGTCACTTCCTAGACAGTCTCTAGCATGTGTAAGCTCTATCAGCCAGGGGTCTTGATGGCAAGCAGCAGAGACCTGTTCTGGCTAACCTAAACTGCTGAGGGATTTATTGGAAGGCTGTGCGGGGACTGTGCTTATAGAGTCAGAAGGAAGGATAGAAACCATCAGGAAATGAGGGAGGTTAAGCGTGGAAATCCTGCCCAGGTGAACGTTGCTGCCACCACATGTATGGCTGGACGCTGTGCCTGCCTGGATGCCCAGTTATCACGCTCGGGGTGAATCCAGATTCTCTGTGCACTTCTCTTGGCATCGCTGGCTAGAGAACTGAAGGTCCTGGGCAGAAATATCTGATTGCCCAGGTCATGTGCCTGTGTGGCCAAGTGGAGGTTCTCTTTAATTGCAATTTTGAGAAATCTTGCTAAATTTCTCTCCAAAAGATGGTTTCGGTCTACACTTCTAACCACAGCCCAGAAGAATTTATGTTGCCCCAAAGGTGCCGAAAGAGCATGCAGAATAAGATTTTGAACCCATCGTGGAGGCTTCTGTGCACACTCGTTAGCACTGCGAAGAGATTACAAGCACCTGACGGCTGTCAGGGGCCTGTCGGAGTCCCTACAGAATTCAGGATACCTCTATAGGCCTGGATAAGAAGAGAAAAAAGCCACCCGGGTAATGCAGGTGTAATTGGCCCCCCACGGCCCCGAGGTGGTCCCTTTGCAGAACAGCCTCTGTGATGCGGGGGAGGGGGTGTCTGATTTGTTTTTATCTCTATTTTTAAATCCTGAATTTCCAATTCATTAAAAAAGAAATCCTGGGGGCGCCAACTCTCAAGGAGCCCAGCAAGATTTGGCTTTGGGGAATCGGCTTTTGAATTGCCGAGCAAAATGAAATCACAGATAAAATTATGTCATTGTACCGTCGTGTCTAAGTAGCATAAGAAATGAATCACTTAGGGGCGCCTGGGTGGCACAGCAGTAGAGCGTCTGCCTTCGGCTCAGGGCGTGATCCCGGCGTTACGGGATCGAGCCCCACATCAGGCTCCTCCACTGTGAGCCTGCTTCTTCCTCTCCCACTCCCCCTGCTTGTGTTCCCTCTCTCGCTGGCTGTCTCTATCTCTGTCGAATAAATAAATAAAAAATCTTTAAAAAAAAAAATGAATCACTTAGATCGGGGCGGGGGTGGGGACGGCCTACCAACAGCAGCAGCCTGATGGAGAGTGACTGACACTGTCCCCCAACACAAGGAATCAGGAGGTAGGTAGCTGCTGTCGCTGGGTGAACGGTACCAGGGGGCTCTGTGATCCTCTTGGCCTTGCGCTCAGGGTGCAGCAATCTGGCTGCTGAGGCACCCGGCATCGCGTCAGCGTTCAAGGCAGGAAGAGGTAGGGGAAGGGCTGGAGCCAGTTGCATCTGTCTCTTCTATCAGGAAAACGAACGTATTCCTGGAAATCCAACAGCACAGTTGGCAACCCCAGTAGCTGAGAGGCTTTCCAGCTTCTAAAATAGGAGGAAGAAGAGAGTCAAAGGTTGGGAGCAGATGCTGGCTCAGCCCATTGGCTGTATCTGCCCCAAGACAAGTCCGAAAATCCACAGTGTGTGGAATATTGAAATCTCTCGTCCTTCCTTTAGTTCGTGCGCCTAAATGATGGACATTGAAATAATTTTTCATGTCGATACACATCCACAGGAGACTTAATAGTAATTCACTACGTGAGTTATTAAGGGCTATTAAAATGCAGTATTCATGAACTAAAATTAGCCAACTTACCCACACCGGTGTTCTGCCAAGACTGTCTGGCTGCCGCTCAATGCTTGATGGCCTTGCCTTTGCATAAATAGCTGAGATTCCTGCAATTTAAGGAAAAGACACTTTGTTACTGGTGTTATCTTGAATTAGTTATGGTTTTCAACTGCTTCTATTTCCTGTGTACAAAAAAGTACGATGCCCTGTGGTGGGTTGAACTGTGCCTTCCAAAAAGATAGGTTCAGGTCCTAATCCTCCTCCTGGTAAATGTGACCTTATTTGGAAATAGGGTAATTAAATTAAATGTAATTAAATTAAAATGAGGTCATACTGGATTAGGGCGGGTCCTAATCCCATGACTGGAATCTTTATACGGAGAGAAAACAGACCTTGTGCTCTGTTGATGGGCACGTAAGATGGTGCAGCCGCCGTGGAGAACAGTTTGGCGCTCCCTCAAAAAGTTAAACACGGAATTACCTCCCGATCAATTCCACTCCGAGGGATGTACCCGAGAGAACTGAAAGCTGGTATTCAGACAAATACTTGAACAAACAAATGTTCATGGCACGACTCTTCACAAAAGCCAGAAGAAAGGAGAAACAACCCAAATGTCCCTCCGCGGACGAATGGCTGAAGAGCAGGTGTTCTGTGCGGACGCTGGAAGGTTACCGAGCCCGGAAAGGAATGACGTTCTCGCAGATGCTCCAGTGCACGGGAACCTCGAACACACTCGCAGGGAGAGAAGTCACCGCTTCCCGTAAGGGTGCCGTTCACACGAAGTGCCCAGAACAGGCAAATCCAGAGACAGAAAGCAGATTAATGATGGCCAGGGGCCGGAAGGAGAGGGGCATACGGGGGATCACTAACAGGTGTGGGGCTTCCTTTTAGGGTGTTGGAAATATTTTAGACCTCCGTGATGCACTGGGGGATGGTGAGACAACACTGATTGTGCTTTAATACCCCCGATGACGGGGAGGCAGGAAAGGAAAAAGAAGAACCATAAAAGTTATTGCTGTTGGCCAGATGAGAAGCTCCGTCTACATTTCTTATCATGTTACCGCCTTTGGGTGGTATCTTTGAACATTTTAAGTTTTATTTATTTATGTAAGTAATTTTGCACCCAATGTGGGGCTCGAACTCACAACCCCTGGGATCAAGCGTCGCATGCTTCACCGACCGAGCCAACCAGCTGCCCCAGTATCTTTTAACATTTCTTTTTTCTTTAGCTATTTATTTGACAGAGAGCGAGCGAGCGCACAATCGGGGGAGCGGCAGGCAGAGGGAGAAGCAGGCGCCCCGCTGAGCAGGGAGCCCGGTGTGGGGCTTGGTCCCAGCAACCTCAACGGAGCCACCCAGGCCCCCCAACATTTTAACATTTCTGTGGAATAGGTTCCATTCTTAGGAACCGATGTAAGGATATACACGAAAGAAGATTTAGGCAGTACTGTTCACAGTGGCAAAAATGGTGAACAAAGGGGGTGCCTGATAGGCTCAGTCAGTGGAGCGTGCCACTCTTGATCTCAGGGTCATGAGTTCAAGCCCCACGTTGGGTGTAGAGCTTACTTAAATTTTTTTTTTTTTTAATGGCAAAGAAAGAAAACACCCATCCATAGGGAGTGGTTGACTACAACATGGTATGGCCCCACTACATGGTGGAACCATCTCACACCATACGGCACCATCATTCCAATGCTGTCTGCCAGGTGACCTGGAGCAACTCTCATGTGATCCTCTTAAATGAGAAAAGCAAGGTGCAGAAAATTGAGGATAACGTGATCTTACTTATATACATTCCTGTGTATCCAGTATAAATATGTGTGTGCATATATGCGTGTTTGTTTATCGATATGTATCCAGATATATCTGTGGGCATGTCTTTGTATAAAATTACATGGAGAAAAAGATGGGAGCATGTGAACTGGAGGTGAGGAAGGGAGAGGAAAAGGAGGGAGGAGGCAACCAGAAAAAGGAAGAGAAAAAAAAAAGAACGATTTCACTAGAAAAGGAAAACCCCTCAATACATACAACGGTCACTCCTATAACTGTATGTAAAATTTTGTACATGTGTGTAATATACGTGTACGAACACTCTAAATCCTAAACCTACTTTGAATGCATTATAATCCCTTTAACAGAACTAAATACAGAATTAGAATTACTATTGCATTGGCTTCCTCCTTATCAATCAATTAATCTGTGATGGCTTCTGGGATGGGCAGAAGGTAAAACTGCATATTTGCATGAACAGTGTTTCTGGTGTATAATTTTCCACTTATCTGGCATTATAATATGTATGCAGTATGATTCAAGTATGAATTATTCAGAATTTCCCCCCAAATATACCCAGAATCTTCCATATTAATTTATGTGATTAAATAATTAATAGAAGTTGCTTACAACATCCCTGCCCCCACGGGACAGAGCATTCAGTCTTTGCCTGCTGGGCAACCGAGGCCCTCAAACGAGATTGCCTTTGCCCCTTGGTTTCCTCGGACTTTTACGATGCAGACAATGGGCGAGGAGACAGAGGGGGATATGGAGCTGAGGGCTCTATTTCACCTGCTGAACCTCCCTTAAGTGGACTAACCCACCTTCGTCGTCGTTCCGTTTGGTAGCTCTACAGCCACATCTGGGGTTAACTCCTGCTGTGAACATGGGGTTGCAGCCACTGAATCAGAGGACCCTATTCATCTGGGCACTGGGGCTGGTTCAGGGCTGGACACATGACCCAAGCTGGACCCGTTGGAGGATTTGCTCCCTCCCTCCCTTTCTCTCTCTCTCTTTTTCTTTCTTCTTTCTTTCTGAAGATTTATTTTTATTTGAGAGAAAGAGAGGCAGAGGGAGAGGGAAGGAAGAGAATCCCAAGCAGACTCCCCACTGAGCAGGGAGCCTGATGCAGGACTCGATCTCACAACCCTGAGATCATAACCTGAGCCAAAGCCAAAGTTGCTTAACTGACGGAGCCGCCCAGGTGCCCCCGGATTTTGCTGAACTGTCAAGCTGAACAGCCACAGTTGTGGGTCAGTGAGCCGGTCAGGTGCTCCTTGAACTTCAGTGTGCCTGAGGGGCACCTGGGTCCTACTTCAGAGATTGCCATTGAATAGGTCTGGGTGGGGTGCAAGGATTTGTATTTCAAACAAGCTCCCAGATAATGCTGGTCCTTGGACCACTCTTTGGGAGCCTCTCCTCTAACAGGCTGAGAGGAGGGAGGAGAAGAGCATAGGCTAGCTGGTGAGTGCGGGGCTAGGCAAGCCAGGCCCTGGAAGAGTTGAAAGGCATGGGGTGGGGGAGAGGGAGAAGCAGGAAAGGACAGAGACTTCTAGTTAGTATTGCTGTGAATTTCTTGTAATGTTCTTAAGAGATGTGCATGAGAAGTGTGATTCCTTTTCAATGTCTTTTGGCTGTTGAACTGTTTCTCTCTCTCTCTCTTTTTTTTTTTTTTAAGTTCATTTATTTCTTTTGTCTCTACACCCAACATGGGACTTGAACTTGAGATCGAGAGTCGCACGTTCCACCGACTGAGCCAGCCTGATGCCCCTGTTGAGCGTGACATCTCCAAGGCTAAATCTACGTGGGTCTCTGAGTTCAGGAAGGTTGCCAGTGTCCAGCTACTCTCCATTATTGTCACGGACTTGTTTTGTCCATTAGAAAGTGAACACAGGTGAAGGGACATGGAGAGTTTTTGTCCCATAGAGTGGGTCACAGTCTAGAGAGAATTAGCTTCTGTGGAAATGAGAGGCTGGGGGTCTTGTGGAACCGGAGAAAATGGTTTACCCTACAGACCATATCCATTGATTTAACACCCCTGAAAGCTTTGTTTTGTGTTGTTTGTGATACATTAATGCTTCATCTGAGTTCTCACTGGATTAAGAGTACATTCATCATGGGCAGGGATCTTGGGTTCTGGGTTTTTTTGTTTGTTTCTTTGTTTCCTTTATTATTTCTTTCTTTAAACATTTCCTCAACATTTACCATATGTCAAGCCTTGTTTGAGGCTCTGAGGATACAATACAAATCAAACCAAACCGTACATAGCAAAGACAGCTGCTTGACCACTAACATCCTCTTTTCTCCTTCTTTCTTTAGTAAAAGAACTCATGAGTTTTAGCTGGCACAGGATCGTCCAGTTGATGACTACATTTCTGACCTTTTTTTTGGAGCTAAGTGTTTATGTAACCAAGTTCTGAGATGTTCATGGGAGTTTATGTGAGATGTGAGCAGAAATGATGCAAGCTCGTTTCAGGTCATGCCATCAAGAAGAATGGATATGTTCCCTCTTTGCCCTTTCTCCTGCCCTTTACCATTGGGTGGGATGCAAATGTGATGGCAGGAGCTAGTGCAGCTCCCTTGGGCATGGAGATTCCAAGCTATGTGTTGAGTTTGTCTTCCCCTGAACCTCCTCAGTCTGGATTGGTTAAGTGAGAGAAAAATAAACTTGATTTTGTTTGAGCCAATAACTAAAGGTCTCTTTGCTGTAGCCGCCAGGATATTGTACCCAAACTAATAAGTCTCTGACCTCTACCTCTAGTGGAGGCAGTTCAAAAAAAAAAATATGTGTGGGGGAGAAGTGCTGAAACAGAGATAATCCCTTAGTGTTGTGGGGCTATAAATGAGGTCATGCCCAGCATAGGCTAGGATGCTGATTGATGGAAGGTTATTGAAGAGGATCCCTGAAAAGGATCCCCACAGATGGAAATTGAGGTAGTGTTGGACACTTGATTTGAGTAGGATTCTTTGGCTCTGAGTAACAACATCAAAATCCAACAAAGACTTTTTATTTAATGGATAATTCAATGGAGTCATCCATTCATTCAACAAACATTTACCTATCACCTAGTATATCCTAGCTCTGTTCTAGGTGCTGGTGAGGGCAGTGATTAAAACAGTTAATAACCCCAAATCCAGGCAAAACTCTACCCTAATGGATCTTACAATCTAGTGGGGGAAAGATTTATTTTATCACAAAACAAGAAATCCGAGATAGGTGGTCTTGTGCTGGTGGATACCGAGCTTCAACACTGTCTTCAAGAAGGCAGGCTCTTTCCATCTCTTCGTTCTGCTGTCCTCAGTATGCAGACTTTGTCCTCAGCCTTGTAGCCTCATAGCCACAAGACGGCTGCCACAGCTCCAGGCATCACACTGCATGCACATTAACCTACTAAAAGAAGAGGGACTGTTTCCTCCCATGTAGCTCTTCTTTTTTCCCTAGAAGGAAAACTTTCTCAGAAGTCCTCAGCGTATTTTAAGTTCCATTTTCTAGAATCGTATCATATTCCTGATAAAATCACTGGTAGAGGGTAGGAGACAACCACGACTGGCTTAAGTTTGTGGTTTTTCAAACTCTTAAATATTATAATGACTCCAAAGATCTTTGGTTTATGTGGTTTATATTGATAGATGTTTGCTGTATTAGAAGTTAAAACTGAAAAATTTAAATATATACATTCATTATTTTATTTATTTATTTATTTATTCATTTATTTATTTATTTATTTATTTTTAAAGATTTTATTTATTTATTTGACAGAGAGAGACAGCCAGCGAGAGAGGGAACACAAGCAGGGGGAGTGGGAGAGGAAGAAGCAGGCTCATAGCGGAGGAGCCTGATGTGGGCCCGATCCCATAATGCCAGGATCACGCCCTGAGCCGAAGGCAGACGCCTAACTGCTGTGCCACCCAGGCGCCCCTCATTAGTTTATTTTAAATTACCTTTTATATATTAACTTAGTTTTTTAATGAAAAATGGTGTTTTCCCCCAAACAAACAATAATTAGTGGAAAAAGTGACACGGTTTTACATTTGTCTTTATCTCTGTAATGCTGGCTTAATAGAAGCTGGGTTTTACTTTCTCCTGCTTCAATCCATTGTGATATGTTGTTTTGCTTGAAATAGGTAAAGAAGTTCTGGCCTCACACAGATATGATATGTTGCTGCAAAAAGGAGGACCTCATGGACCTTCTGAGAGGGTCTCAGGGACTCTCAGGGGTGCTTGGACCACACTTTGAAAACCAATGGCTTAGATCAATCGAAACTCACTCCTGGGCTACGAAGGGGCTTACCCCGATTCCTCAACCTCCCTATAGACACATGGCTGTTTCTTTTCCTGAACAAAACCAAAGTTCTTTTAGCAAACAGAAAGGAGAGGAGGGGCGCCAGGTGGCTCAGTTAGTTAGGTGTCTGCCTTCGGCTCAGGTCATAATCCCAGGGTCCTGGGATCGAGCCCCGCATCAGGCTCCCTGCTCTGCAGGGAGCCTGCTTCTCCCTCTGGTCTCCTGTCCCCAGCTTGTGCACTCTCTCTCTTCTCTCAAATGAATAAATAAAATCTTTTTTAAAAAATTTTTTATAAAGAAGGGGAGTGGCTGTTGGGTGGGCAGCCCATAGTGTCTGCCAGACTGCTCTATAGCGGTGGTTTTCACACTCACCGCATCTCGTAGGGAGAAATACATTTAATGTACACTAACGCATGCGTACAACAGGAAAAAAAAAGTTTTACAAAATACGTAGCCTTACAACATGCCATGCCCTCTGATATTTTGTATTCCTTTTATTCCATTCTCTTTCATTAGGAAAAAAAAAAAAGTGCTGGCCATAACCCCATTACATTCATTTCATGACTCACTAGTGGCTCATAATCCTCAGTGTGAAAAATACTGCTCTCTTGGGACTTGCTGATTGATTGGACAGAGGGGCTGGACTGAGGTATCCAAGATGAATTGAATTAAATAAGAATCACCTTAAAAGTTGACCAGGGAAATTCCCTGAGATGCCCATGGTGACCTTGCCTTTTTTCCTATTGCTTGTATTAATTCCTTTATGTTTAGCAGGGGGAAGTAGGTTCAGCTCAAACAGCCTTAAGTTAAAAAAAAAAAAAAAAAAAGAATTCATTGACTCACAGAAGAGGAAAGCCCAGGAGTTTCACCAGCTTCAGGCACAGCTGGATCCAGGTGCTCAGATGGTGGGTGTCTGGCAGTCTCCGCCTATACACTCTGAGGCCCTCTGTATTGGCATCAGTCTCAGGCAGCTGTGGCTCCCTTCAGCTTCCCAACTACAGAAACAACAGAGGAGAGGGGCGCCTGGGTCAGCTGGACATCCGACTCTTGGTTTCAGCTCAGGTCGTGATCTCAGGGTTGTGGGATGGAGCCTCGAGTTCTGCTCCTCGGTCAGCATGGAGCCTGCTTGGGAGTCTCTCCCTCCCTCTGCCCTTCCCCCACCACTCTCTCTCAAAACACAAAAACAAAACCACCAAACAAAAACCAACAGAGGAAAGAAAACGACATCTTTCTGGTATTTCTACAAAAATGTCCTTGTGCTGGTGCTCCTGGGCCAAACCTGGGCTGTGTGTCTGCCTTGGGAAGGGGATGCTGAGGTCAGCTTCGTCTAAGCCACATGGGATGAGGGTGGACAGACGGGGGCTCCCCAGTGGAGAACTGAGAACTTATTGCTTGAAGGAGGGGAGGGGGTTACGAACAGGCGAAACCAGCAGATAGTTACTCCCTCAAGCTCCATGAGGTAAAAGGAAAACGTAGGGTCTCAAGCACCATTATGTTCCCAGTGATGGCACAGACGAGGCTCAGAAAATACTTGTATTGAAAAGGCCTATTTTGTTTGTGTGATGCGGTACTCTGGGCCAATGTGCATTTTTCAAAAGGTCCAAGAAGTAAGGGGAGACAGATCAGTAGACGAGACTAGAGAGACCAGTTTAGACTAGCTCATCTATGGCCAGCTGATTTTCAGTCAAAGCATTCAGGTAATTCAGGGAGGGGAAAACACTTTTGTTTTTCAACCAATGTTACTAGAACAATTGGATATTCACACTGAAAAAGATGAACTCAACTTGCACCTCACACCATACACGAAAAGTATTCAAGAGAGATCATAGGCCAAAATATAAAAGCAAAAATTAGAAGCTGCTAGAAGAAAATACAGGACCCTGTTGGGATGGGCAAAGATCTTTTAGACGGGACACCTTAAGCATGAATCACAAAAGAAAGCATTTATTTAGTTATTTTACTATTTAGCGAGAAAGAGAGAGAGACAGAGAGCAAGTGGGGGAGGGGCAGGGGGAGAGGGAGAGAATCTCCAGCAGATTCCCCACAAAGCATGACGCCAGGCTTGACCTCACATCTCTGAGGTCATGACCTGAGCCAAAACCGGGAGCTGGACGCTTAACCCACTGAGCCACCCACGCACTCCATATATTCCTTTACGAATTTTTTTTCATCATAGCCCCAAACTGGAACTAACCCAAATGCCGATCAGTTGGTGAATGAATTAACCAATTATGATGTATGAAAACAGGGACTTCATTTTGTCACTTCCGTCTCCCTGGGACGTAGAATTGCTGCCTGCCTGGCACACAGGGGGCAGCGTCACAAGATTGTGCTGTGACGGTGGCTGATTCTCAACTTCGAATACACAGCAATTATAATAATAAGATTGTGTAAACATTTCCCACTGCAGAACAGCTCCGTGACTGGGCCACAGAGGGGAAAGTAGAGCTTCCTGTATGGTCCCACCTTCCACCAAGTGGCCCTGACCCCAGGGCTGCAGTCAGATCTCCTACTGTCCCCGAGTGTGGAGGCACGTTTCTACCAACGGCGTGCTGGAGCTGGCCCATCCCAGCTCACAGCAAATGATTGTGCACCTCTCTTCCCTTCTCCGTGCTCGGTGGCCTCGTGCTGGCAGCTTGAAATTGGTCGAGGAAGGAGTATTTGCACCCCCCCCACAACTGGAACACATGACAAATCAGGACTTCTTTCCAAGAGCCAGTTGACCCTTTCTCGGCACGCCACTGCCGACCGCTGTCCCTAATCCCTGGCTGCCTCTTGGTCTTCTCCTGGCTTCTCAGATTTTCCATAATGTGTGTAACCAATTCCCCACACTAAATTCTCACAGCGAGCATTTAAAATGCTTGTTGATAGAAGAGATGCATTTCTTTACCTTCTACTTTTTAGAACATCTTGGGTCCTCGGTAATATAATTTAGGTGGAAAAAAAATAGACTCTCTTCTTTGTTATTTTTTGTAGAGCCTGTTGACTTCACGTTCTAATTTCTTGTCCTTCTGTCTCCCTGGGCCTGCTGCCCATATGTCATGCATTCTTAGGTTAATTCCACCGTCTCTTGCATACCATGACTTTTTGCTTGTTTTGGTTTCCATTTTCATTTTTCTGGCATACATCTTGAATTCATTTTTGTTAGAAGGGTTAGGCATGTTTGATATGGAAATGGATGTCTAAAGCACTTAAAAAAATTTTTTTTCAAGCACTTTTTGCTGAAAAATTTCAGCTCCATGTTCTGAAGGATTTCCTTGCTAGGATAGTTCCACACGCTAATTTGCTCTTTAGCCATGTTTCTTCTATTTTCCAGCATATTTGTGGGCATAAATTTTTTTTCAGTAACCATATTTTTCACCTCTAGAAATCTTTTCCTGTTGTCTGATCACTTCTCTTTCATTATAGCCTATTCTTGTTCTGAGCTGACCCCTTTATTTTTATTTTTAATTTTTAATGATTTTTTTTTCATTTATTTGAGAGAGAGAGAGTGCACATGCAAGCAGAGGGAGAGAAAATCCCAAGCAGACTCTGAGGTCAAAGCAGAGTTGGCTTGGGACTCAATCTCATGACCTTGAGATCAAAACCAGAGCGGAAACCAAGAGTCAGACGCTTCACCGACTGAGACAGCCAGGTGCACCCTAAGTGCCTTCTTTAGCTAAAGTTTGAGGGGCGTCTGGCTGGCTCAGTCAGTAGAGCATGTGACTCAATCTCAGGGTTGTGAGTTCAAGCCCCACGTTGGGCATGGAGCTTACTTTGGAAAAATAAATAAATCGGGGCGCCTTGGTGGCCGGTTGGTTTCAGCTCAGGTCTCAATCTCAGGGTCTTGAGATCAAGCCCCACGTCGGGCTCCGGGCTCAGCGAGGACTCTGCTTCAGATTCTCTCTCTCTCTACCCCTCCTGCTTGTATGCTCTCTCTCTCTCTCAAATAAATAAATGAATACATCTAAAAATAAATAAAGTTAGAGATAACTATGCTTGTATCTATGGACAAAATATGGCAAGAAAAATTTTTTTAGCACAAACAACATTGCAACAACAATAACCAAAATAATATCCAGCTTTCAGGCCCATTGTGTTGGTGTGGCTGCAGGAAAACAGCAACTTTGGGGGGCAACTTACCAATATGGATCAAAAGTATTCTGGGGGCACCTGGCTGGCTGAGTGGGCAGAGCATGTGCCTCTTGGTCTTGGGGTTGTAAAGTCAAGCCCCACGTTGGGTGGAGAGATTACTTAAAAAAAAAAAAAGTACTCTGGCATTTTCTCCCTTGATCCAGCAATTCTGCTTTCAGATATTGGTGCCACAGACACTCCTGTATGCCCACGAGAGAAAGCGAGTACAAAGATTTTCACTGCAGAATTATTGGTCTTTGCCAGAGTGGAAACAACCAAAGTTTCCGTCTCTAGGGAATGACATCGCCACGCACGGAATGGTATGCAGAGATAAAGGAAGAAGAGCAAGTCCTCTTTGTCCTGCTATGGAATGATCTCCAGGATATATCATTAAGAGAAAAAATAAAAAATGCAGAAAAGGTTTATACAGAATGCCACCTTTTGTATAAAGGACCTAAGTACTTACATTTACTGAAAGAAATAAAGGAAGTATTCACAAGACTAACAAACGTGTTTACCAGGGTGTAGGGAAGAGGGAGGAAGTGGGTGGACAGGGATGGGTGGAGATCAGTTTTTTCAGTGGATTGTTCTTTATATCACTTCGCATTTTTTTTGAAGATTTTATATTCAAGTAATCTCTACGTCCAACCTGGGGTTTGAACCCACAACCCCTGAGATCAAGAGTCACATGCTCTATTGAGTGAGACAGCCAGGCACCCCTCACTTTGCTTTTTGAACCTTATGAATAGTTTTTATTAAAAAATTAAATAGAGGGCACCTGGGTGGCTCAGTCTGTTAAGTGACTGCCTTCTTCTTCTTTTTTTTTAAAAAAGATTTTATTAGTTTATTTGACGGAGAGAGACAGCGAGAGAGGGAACACAAACATGGGGAGTGTGAGAGGGAGAAGCAGGCTCCCCGCCGAGCAGGGAGCCCAACGTGGGGCTTGATCGCAGGACCCTGGGATCATGACCTGAGCCAAAGGCAGACGCTTCATGGCTGAGCCACCCAGGCACCCCCCACCCCTTTTTAAAGATTTTATTTATTTGACAGAGAGAGAGAGAGAGCTCAAGTAGGCAGAGCCGTAGACAGAGGGAGAGGGAGAAGCAGGCTCCCCGCTGAGCAGAAAGCCCGATGCAGGGCTCATGACCTGACCTGAAGGCAGATGCCTAACTGACTGAGCCACCCAGGTGCCCTAAGCTACTGTCTTCTGCTCAGGTCATCATCCTGGGGCCCTGGTTTGGAGCCCTGTGTCAGGCTCTCTGCTCAGCAAGGAGTCCACTTTTCCCTCTTCTTCTGCCCCTTCCCTTGGCTTGTGCGCTCTCTTTCTCTCAAATAAATAAATAAAATCTTTAAAAAAATTAAATAGAGAAAATTTAAAGCCAAACTATATGGATCATTTATTATGTGCTGGGTTCCATGGTGGGGGCTTTTTAGGTATCATTTCATCTAAACCTCAGGCCAAGAAGCAGGAGTAAAAATCCCATTTATGGGGGGAGAGACTGATGCTCAGGGAAGTTAAGTTACACAGGTTAAGTGGTGACTCTGATTTGAGCATGGGTCTGTCTGACTTGAGATCTTTGCTCCCAGCCCTCGGCGGACCATGGGGGTTAATGTGTAACAGCCTCCCTTTTGCATAGTTTATTTTCATCTTCCTGTGTCCCCACCTGGTCCCTGCCCAAGTGAACACCTAACCCTGTGTAATTGTCACTGTAGGGAAGTTTCAATTTTCTCCTTTATAGGCAATAATTCCAACCTTAGCCGAGACAGCAGAGGAGAGGGGTGGACTCTGTCTCAAACTTGCCACTTGGGCAGGAAAGAGAGCTGCCCTGATGGGGGCTCATTAAGACGAGGTGCCTCCAAGGTAGGCGGGAAATGTGACTAATCTTGCTTCAACATCAATATGAATTGAACTGATATTTTTTAAACTTAAAAAAAAGATTATTTATTTATTTATTTATTTACTTTTAAAAGATTTTATTTATTTATTTGACAGAGAGAGAGACAGCCAGCGAGAGAGGGAACACAAGGATGGGGAGTGGAAGAGGGAGAAGCCGACTCCCCCCTGAGCAGGGAGCCTGATGTGGGGCTTGATCCCGGGACTCCGGGATCACGCCCTGAGCCAAAGGCAGACGCTTAACGACTGAGCCACCCAGGCGCCCCTATTTATTTACTTTAGAGAGAGAGTGAGAGAGCAGAGAGACAAGTAGGGAGAGGGAGAGAGAGATTCCCAAGCAGAGTCCACACCAAGTGTGGAGCCCGACGCAAAGCTCAACCCCATGACCCCACGACCCCGAGACCACGACCACAGCTGAAACCAAGAGCCAGATGCCCGACCAACTGAGCCACCCAGGCGCCCCAAGAAATCTATTTTTGTTTTTAAGATTTTATTTATTTATTTGACAGAGACAGAGACAGCCAGAGAGAGAGGGAACACAAGCAGGGAGAGTGGGAGAGGAAGAAGCAGGCTCATATCGGAGGAGCCTGATGTGGGGCTCGATCCCATAACGCTGGGATCATGCTCTGAGCTGAAGGCAGACGCTTAACTGCTGTGCTACCCAGGCACCCCTTGACTTGAAATTTTTAAAAAATGTGACCCAGTTCTTCGTTTCCTCTTTAGAAATTGTAACAGGTGTGCATTGGTTTCCAGTGGATGAGGGGGGGAAATACCCATCACAAACCTGGTGGCTTAAAATGACAGAAATTTATGCCTTCAGACTTCTGGAGGCTAGAAGTCCACAATCAAGGTGTCCACAGGTGTGGCTCCTTTTGGAGGCTCTGAAGCAGCATTTACCCCAAGCCTGTCTCTTAGCTTCTGGTGGTGGTCGGCAAAGGATTGTCACCAAGGATGGTTTTCCTTGGCTTTGTGACCGCATGGCTCTGATCCCCTGCCTCTGTCTTCACGCTCCTTCTCTGTGTCTGTGTCTGTCCTCTAGTAAGGATACCTGCAATTGAACTTGGGCCTGCTCTAATCCAGTATGACCTCATCTTAATAATACGCTACCCAAAACTATGTGTACGTTGGGCACATTGAATGTTTTAGCTGAAGGAATTTGAGAAACGCAGATGCAGGAAGGACCTTCTGGAGCAGGTCAAACATAGACCCTCCAGGGAAAGGTGCCCTCCCGGTGCTGGGAGGAATGGAGCCCTCTTATCGCCCAAGACCAAGGGAAGCCAGGAGAATTTGAACGAACAGGCCATGCTGAGTTTCCTAGTTTGGTACTCTTAGCTCACATCCCTTTTTGTCCTATCACATTTTCCCACAGCTCTCCCCTCTTCATCAAATTCAGTATAAAAATACTCAAGTTTAATGGTTTTGTTGGGTCTTCATTTCCTTGTAAAAAAATTACTGTGTCCTGTAAAAATTACATTAAATAAATCGATATGTTTTCCTCTTGTTTGTCTTTTGTTTTGTGGGGGCTCCAGCTGAAAACTTAAAGGGGTAGAAGGAATAGATATTGTTTTTCCCCTACATTAACTCGATTATATCAGCAAAGGCCCTATTTCCAAATAAGGTTCTGGGTGGATATTAACTTTGGGGGACACTATTCAACCCAGTCCGAGTGTGACAGTATTTTTCTTTAAGATTTTATTTGTTTAATTTTTATTTTATTTTATTTTATTTATTATTATTATTTTTAAAGATTTTATTTATTTATTTGACAGAGGGAGAGACAGCCAGAGAGAGAGGGAACACAAGCAGGAGGAGTGGGAGAGGAAGAAGCAGGCTCCCAGCGGGGGAGCCTGATGTGGGGCTCGATCCCAGAACACTGGGATCATGACCGGAGCTGAAGGCAGTTGCCTAATGACTGCGCCACCCAGGCGCCCCAGCATTTATTTTAATTTTTAAAAAAGATTTTATTTATTTATTAGACAGAGAGACCACACAAGCAGGGGGAGCAGCAGGCAGAGGGAGAGGGAGAAGCAGGATCCCCGTGGAGCATGGAGCCTGTCTCAGGACTCGATCCCAGAACCCTGGGATCATGACCGGAGCTGAAGGCAGATGCTCAACTGACTGATCCACCCAGGAGTCCCAAGATTTTATTTTCACGTAATCTCTCCACCAAACACAGGGCTCGAACTCATGACCCCAGAGATCAAGAGTCTCATGCTTTACCAGCTGAGCCAGCTGGGCACCCTGAGTGTGACAGCATTAATTCTAATTCTGTTGTCCTAAAACTCTAGCTTCTGCTCCATGGTCTGTTTGCATGTGTGTGTGGAAAGGCAGAGCTGAGAGGTTATTGTTACTGAACTCTAGAAAGTACAATTCATTCCCGGACAGCAGAAATAGTTGTCTGCCTGGTATATAAGAGGGTGCGCAGTAAGATTACACTGTGATGGGGGGGCGCCTGGGTGGCTCAGTGAAGCGCAGCTGACTCTTGATTTTGGCTCAAGTCATGATCTCCGGTTACTGGAATTGAGCCCCTACTCCGGCTCCACGCTCAGCAGACAGTCTGCTTGAAGATTCTCTCTCTCCCTTTGCCCCTCTCCCGGCTCTTGTACACTCTTTCTCCTCTCTAAAATTAAAAATAAATAAATAAATAAATATTTAAAAAAAAAGAAGATTATGTTGTGATGACCGTTGATTCTAAAATCTGAGCAAACAGCATCCACGATACAATTACGTCAAGCCGGCAGCATCCTGATTTTCCTCCAGGAAAACTCCCCTTTCTCCCTCTCAACCCATGAAGTTTGGAGGAGCCAACCCCACTCTCTGGCTTGACAAGTGGGCATGGGACCAGGCATCCCTGCTCCATCAGAACATTCTGCCATCCTGACCACAGTGATTGGTTTAGGAGACGAGCCTGTGACCCCAGCAAGCCCATCAGAACCTTTGAGATTCAGTCCTGGGCTTCTGCCGGAGCCCTTAGCAGTGAGCTCCCTTTGCATGCGTTACCAGACTGAATAGAAAGCTGGAGCTCCCAGGGCCCCCCGGGGAGTGATAGGCTCCCTGGTATGAAGTCACAGCAAAGGAAACCAGGGCCAAGGGATGGACGAAACAGATTCCCAATGATTTTGTCTGAGCTCCTAGATCCAGCAGTACTTGAACTCAGTCCTTAATCTGGACGACCAAGGATAAACCAAAGAACACTCTTGGAACGCAGCTTGAGTTGAGTTTCTGTTATTTGAAGCTCAAAGAGTCCTGACTAACTGAACATCCCTTCAGGTTCCTTGGATTTCCAGTCAGTGGCTTGAAGGTGAATGAGAAGAGAGGGTCCGTTAGTGAAGTAAGGCAAAGGAAGGGGGCCCTTTCCGGTTATCTGATTCTATGGGGTCTGCGCCTTGCTTTGTCTTTGAGCTATTTTGCAACTCTATAATTTGGACAACGCTGGTGCAGATGATTCTTGCCCATAGAGATGCAAATGAATTTTGTCAGGTGGAGACCCAGTTGCGGGGCCTTCTATGGAAGAGATGGTTCCCAGCCCTGCGTGTTGCCCTGGGGACATTGACCTGTGTTGTGTTTATTAGCAATTCCATTTCAGCATTCCTGAGTGCCTAAATGTACTAGTCCGTGGATTATCCTTTGATTCAGTATCTTACTCGCTCCTTTATTTATTTACTTACTTACTTATAAAAAGATTTTATTTGAGAGAGAGAGAACACAAGGACGGGGAGGGAGATGGGGAGGGGAAGAGGAACAAGCAGAGGCACAGGGACAAGCAGACTCGGCGCCGAGTGTGAAGCCCAACTCCAGGCTCAATCTCATGACCCTGATCAGGGTCATGACCTGAGCCGAAATCAAGAGTCTAATGCCTGGGGCACCTGGGTGGCACAGCGGTAAAGCGTCTGCCTTCGGCTCAGGGCGTGATCCCGGCGTTCTGGGATCGAGCCCCACATCAGGCTCCTCTGCTGAGAGCCTGCTTCTTCCTCTCCCACTCCCCCTGCTTGTGTTCCCTCTCTCGATGGCTGTCTCTCTGTCGAATAAATAAATAAAATCTTAAATAAAAAAAAAGAGTCTAATGCTTAACCGACTGAGCCCCCCCGTGGGTGCTATTCTAGATAAGGTCGTGGAGAAGGCTTCTCTGAGAAGGTGGCATTTAAGCAAGGATGTTTGTTCTCGGTTTTCTCATCTATAAAACAGCTTCTAGGCTCTCCAGGACTTATTTCCAATGAGTTTATTGATTATTCTTTCTTTCTTTTTTTTTTTTTTTTTAAAGATTTTATTTATTTGACAGACATAAAGACAGCCAGCGAGAGAGGGAACACAAGCAGGGCGAGTGGGAGAGGAAGAAGCAGGCTCATAGCAGAGGAGCCTGACGTGGGGCTCGATCCCACAACGCCGGGATCACGCCCTGAGCCGAAGGCAGACGCTTAACCGCTGTGCCACCCAGGCGCCCCTATTGATTCTTCTTTCAATTGAAAGAATAGCTCTGCACTGATCCCATCGACAGTTTCTTTTTACAGCCATTTTTGTGTTACCAATAACAATAATTCAGAAGCCAGCTGACAAGGACCAAGCTTTGTTCGTTTGGCCCGCCCACCATCCATTGCGCCCTCCCGTGGTAATGACACCCCAGTGTTCTGTTGGGGAGTCAGCCCTTCTCCACTCTTCGTCCGTGTGGTTTGGGAAGACTCTTCCTATCCCCAGGATCCAGGAGTGGGCATGGGACACAAGCCTGATCAATGAAAGCATCGTCCCTCGGGCTGAAGTGATTGGCTTGGAGTGATTCGGGCCGAGCCAATGAGAGCCCTTCTCAGAAGTTTTCTCGGAACTTTTGTCAAAGGGATTTCGTCTTTCCATCGGGGTTACGAGGCTGGTGGGAAGGAACCGGAAACAGCACGTGGAGAAAGCTACAGGAGGGTGAAACCGGCATGGAGAAGAAGACCTGAGAGGAGAAGAGAGTGGATGCTGACAACCGTGAGCTCCTGGTTGCGACTCCGCGTCACATCTCCCCAGCTTTTTGTTCAAGCTTGTTGGGGTTAGGCTTATATTACTTACGAATGAGACTCCTGACTGTTAGAAACCTCAAGTCATTATGGCAAAATGCTAACTGCTTCTAAGATATGATCAGTTTACCTAGATTACCTCCGTAATTATTTTGTTATTGCTTAGTGATTGATAGCCTGGAGCCAATCTTTGCAATCAGAGAGAACTGAGTTCGAATTAAATCTCCGCTACTTACTATATGGGTGAGCTCGGGGAAGAGTGGTCAAGCTGACGGAACTGTTCCCTTAGTATCTCCAGACGCAATGTCTGGAGTCACAAGCAGGATAAAATATTGCCATGCGTGTCGTCTAGTGGGGGACTTAACTCTTTCTTTTTTTTAAGTTACTTTTATTTTTTTTTAATATAGTTTTTTTTTTTAAGATTTTTTAATTTCTTTATTCAACAGAGATAGAGACAGCCAGCGAGAGAGGGAACACAAGCAGGGGGAGTGGGAGAGAGAAGCAGGCTCATAGAGGAAGAGCCTGATGTGGGGCTCGATCCCAGAACGCCGGGATCACGCCCTGAGCCGAAGGCAGACGCTTAACCGCTGTGCCACCCAGGCGCCCCTATTTTTTTTTTTTAAAGATTTTTCATTTATTCATTTGAAAGAGAGAACAAGCAGAGGGAGAGGGAGAAGCAGACTGCCCACTGAGCTGGGAGCCCAACACAGGGCTCGATCCCAGGACCCGGAGATCATGACCTCAGCCAAAGGCAGATGCCCAACCATTTGAGCCACCCAGATGCCCTGGGAGTTAACTTTTTCTGAATCTCAATTTCCTCAGCTGTCAAATGGGTATAAACATAGTATCTGCTTTTCCATATTGCTGTATGAAATATTCCTATCTTGTTATTATTACTTTTTCCTGTAGATGTGGTCAGGAATGCTCGCAGACTTAGACTCCCTTTCTGTAAGCTGGAGCTGGCTTCATTTATTTATACACCGTATTTACTGATCACCCTCTATATGCCTGTCAACCCGGAGTAAAGGAGACATGTGTTCAAATCCCAGCTCTGCCCCTGCTCTGTCTTGGCCGAGTGGCTCAAGCCTCTGAGGCTTAATTTCAGGGAAGAGAGATGATAAAACCTACGTCAAAGTGTAAACAAAAGGAGAGAAAAACAAGTGAAAGGGAAATTAAAAACATAAGGAACAGGTTAAAGAGGAGAAGGGCAAACAAATGACAAGCGTGTCGCAGGTATTTCATGGCTGTTTGTCCCCCCGCCCCGTCCCCTCTCGGGAACACACACCAGAGCCATGCTTTGTGTTTGCGATGTTCTTCCTCCGTGACTTGGCTGAGTTGAACTCATGCTGCTTCCTTTCTCCTTAAATATCCTTTCCTCTGGACAGGATGTTCCCAAAGGAGGGCAGAAGGCAGAACATCTCTGCTAACTTGAGTTGCTATTTCCAGCCTAAATTTGCTCCTGGACAGGTCCGCCACGGACAGAGCACCCTCTTCAGGTTGGACATTCCTTGCACGAGGCCCCAGGGTTTTGTGGGACCTAAAAGCTTCGTTTCACTACCGTCTGAGCCGTAAACCCTGGTGTCCATCTGGGGGAGGGGGCCTCCTCCAGGGTAAAGGGCTCTAAACTGCAGAAGGTCGGGCGTGGTGAATGTGTTTTCTGCATTCCTTTTTTGCTGCACATAGGAGAAAAAACACCACAATAACAAAAACCACACACGCACTTCTCAGCACTGTCCCTCCAGGGGACTGAGACTCCTGGGTATTGATCCACTGACTCCTGTATCCCATCAGTTGAGGATGAGCCCTGGTGGCATCAAATCCCTGGCACTTTTCTAGGCTGTTCTGCAGCTGGTGCTGGGAGACCCCGGTATGTGAGGGAGAGGGTGAGGAACATTCTAGTGCTGTCTGCCATGGTGGTAGCTGACCTTGGAGGTGGGTCAGGGGGAGTTGGGATGGGGCGCCGGGAGCATCAGCCACAAAGAGAATGCATACATTGGCCTGCGGAACTGGGGAGCCAGGGGAACGTCTGGTTTCGGGCAGTGCTGAGTCAAGGAGCTCAGATCACACCAACAGGACCCGGCTTCTCATCAGCCTTTAGTTCTTCTGACACAGTGTTGGCTTTATTCCCCACAGCGGCTCCTGGCAGATCCAGGCATCACCCTCCCTATCCCGGAACCCCAGCAGAGCAGAATGTTTCTTTCCTAACACCCGAGCTGACTCTCACGGCCTGACTCAAGTGACAGGCCCGGCCCTCCGCTGTGTCCAGGAGCCACGGCGCTCGGAGGAGCCAGACCTGAGTCGTGTGCAGCGGTGTGCTGATAAATGTCTACCAGCTGGCTTTTCGGGAAGGTAAAAGCTTTGATTCGTGGTGTTTGCTGGTTTCTGCCTTGGCAATACTCCCACCATAGCCAATTCCAGTGACCGACGTGATGTCACCTGGCATCCCGAACTCCTGTCTTGTCACCAGCTCCAGCGCGCCACTGGCTCTCGCGCCTCCCCTGAGCCCAGGCACTCGAGCCATACCCTGTGCCTTTCCCACAGATGACAGTGGGAAAGCAGTGGTTCCTTAAAGGAACATCAGGGCATTGTTAGAAGGGTGAGAATGAAGAGATGCTCGAGAGGCAAAAACAGCAGGTGTGCACCGAACATTCTAGGTTGCTCCACATTTGCAGCCTCAGTGCTGAGTAAGAAATGACCCCAATACCCTGCAATCATCAGCGACGAGGGACACCCGGCTGGCTCAGTCGGTGGAGCCGTTCACGGAGTTAAAAATCCAAAACGCGGGGCGCCTGGGTGGCACAGCGGTTAAGCGTCTGCCTTTGGCTCAGGGTGTGATCCCGGCGTTATGGGATCGAGTCCCGCATCAGGCTCCTCCACTATGAGCCTGCTTCTTTCTCTCCCACTCCCCCTGCTTGTGTTCCCTCTCTCGCTGGCTGTCTCTATCTCTGTCAAATAAATAATATCTCTGTCAAATAAATAAATAAAATCTTTAAAAAAAAAAAAATCCAAAACGCTTCCTGTGGCCTGCAAGGCCCTGCATGGCCTGGCCCTCAGCCACTCTTCTCCTGCCCATGCTTCGCTTGGGCTCCGTGCCTTCTTTCACTTCCTCAAAGTTGCACCAAGCCCTCTCCAGTCTTACTCTGGGTGAGTCAGAAACTTTCAGTTACGAAAGACAGAAAACCAATTCACACGGGCCTGGATCTAAAGGAGCACATTGGCTTGTGCACCTGAAAAGTTCCAGAATGGGATAAGGAGTGGATGGCTCTAGTCTCCACTGGTTGTCTCTGGTCTCTGCTGTTTTTTTTTTTTCCTCCTTTTTTAAAAGACTTTTATTTATTTATTTGACAGAGAGAGAGAGAAGCAGAGGGAGAGGGAGAAGCAGACTCCCCACTGAGCAGGGAGCCNCCTCCCCACTGAGCAGGGAGCCCAATGTGGGACTCGATCCCAGGACCCGGGGATCATGACCTGAGCTGAAGGCAGACACTTAACCGACTGAGTCACTTCCTCCCAACAGCTCTAGAAAAGGCCCTGTGGGGGCGCCTGGGTGGCACAGCGGTTAAGGGTCTGCCTTCGGCTCAGGGCGTGATCCCGGCGTTGAGGGATCGGGCCCCACATCAGGCTCCTCTGCTATGAGCCTGCTTCTTCCTCTCCCACTCCCCCTGCTTGTGTTCCTTCTCTCGCTGGCTGCCTCTATCTCTGTCAAAATAAATAAATAAAATCTTTAAAAAAAAAAAAAAAAAGAAAAAAGAAAAAAAAAGAAAAGGCCCTGTGGATGACACTCTTTGAATCAGCTGAGGTCAGGTGACCATCCCCAAACCAATCACTGTGCCCAGTCCTGCAAGATGCACTGATTAGGCAATCCTGGGTCCCGTGCTTCATCTTCCTCCCCCCGTTCCCCGAATACAGGAGGCAGGATCCGCCCCACATGAAACTCAAATAGGGCAGTCAGGGAGTTCCCCCAGTGGAAACCAAGGCACTGTTACCATAGAAGGAAAATGGCTGCTGGTGAGTCACACAACAGTGGTCCACAGCAAGCCCTTCGTACCTACAGTTCCCTCTGCCTGTGACGCCCTTCCCCCACTTTTCACCCTTGACAACAAGGCTGTTCTTCAGTTTTGGTAGAAGAGACAAAAGATTGAAAATGGGGGCGCCTGGGTGGCACAGCGGTTAAGCGTCTGCCTTTGGCTCAGGGCGTGATCTCGGCGATCTGGGATCGAGCCCCACATCAGGCTACTCTGCTATGAGCCTGCTTCTTCCTCTCCCACTCCCCCTGCTTGCGTTCCCTCTCTCGCTGGCTGTCTCTATCTCTGTCGAAAATAAAATAAAATCTTTAAAAAAAAAAAAAAGATTGAAAATGGCACACATGTCTATGAACATAAGAGACTGGCAAGAATAGTGGTTTTCAAAATGTGTTTTTAAGATCAGATGCAGCACCTGGGAATTTGTTGGAAATGCAAATTCTCAGGCCCCACCCTTGATCTATTGGGTGGGCCCCCCATCTGTGTTTTCACAAGGCCTCCAGGTGATGCTGCTGAACGTGGAAGCTTGAGGAGCTCCGGGTGGGGCTGCAGAAACCCTATTCCTGGAGGCTGAGACTTTGAAAAACAAGTTGTCATTCATTACAAAAGCAGCAATTGTTTTTCTGGTGTCCAACTTTATCATTCCGATTGTTTTGTGCCATGGCTCCTGCGGCTTCCGTGGCACAACAGGTGGGTTCTCTTAGCATCTGCTCAACACTCTTCTCTCTTGCCTAGAGGCCGGAGCTACAGATGGGCTCGTCCAGCCCCTTTCCCTTTGGAGCTACGTGAGAGGAAGCCTGGGGAGGGGATACTGGACAAGATCTGATTCCCCTTCCTAAACATAAATCGGGACAAATGCAATGAGCAAGGCCTTTTTTCCTTCCCCATTGTTCTCATCTGGAGCATGGATGTGAAGCCTGTGGGTGCATAGCCGCCGTGTAACCAGGAGATGAAAACCTGTGCGCTAAGGTGGGTGCAGCAGGGAAGTAGAAGGAACCAGAAACATTGCTGGATGCCAGCCTTGGGCCGCCCCCTCCTGACTTCTTGTCTTGGGAGAAAAATAACTCTCTTTTGTTTAGGCCACTGTATGTTGGGCTGCCTATTACTTGCCACCAAATGCATTCCTTTTTTTTTTTTTTTAATTCAGATTTTATGTATTTAGGGGCGCCTGGGTAGCGCAGTCATTAAACGTCTGCCTTCGGCTCAGCACGTGATCCTGGCGTTCTGGGATCGAGTCCTGCGTCGGGCTCCTCTGCTGGGAGCCTGCTTCTTCCTCTCCCACTCCCCCTGCTGTGTTCCCTCTCTCGCTGGCTGTCTCTCTGTCACATAAATAAATAAAATCTTTAAAAAAAATATTTTATGTATCCCAGGACCCTGGGATCATGACCCGAGCCAAAGGCAGTCGCTCAACCAACTGAGGCACCCAGGCACCCCCCACCAAATGCATTCCTAATACATGTACACAGTGAGGTCTATAGACTTTTCAGATCCTCTTTGAGATCTTAAGAATAAAAAAGATAACTATATTGACTCCAAAATATAAAAAGAAAAACAAAATAAAAATTAATATGACTATAAGACATGATATTATAGTAGCATTATTAATTGCAAAAATGCAAAGTGATGTATGTGTGGCAATTGCTGAAAAACCTCGGGCCACAGCAAATTCAATGAATAATAATCTAATAACTTAAATTACAAAACTACTGTCAAAATTTTCTATGACAAAAAATGACATTGGGGCACCTGGGTAGCACAGCGGTTAAGCGTCTGCCTTTGGCTCAGGGCATGATCCCGGCGTTATGGGATTGAGCCCCACATCGGGCTCCTCCGCTATGAGCCTGCTTCTTCCTCTCCCACTCCCCCTGCTTGTGTTCCCTCTCTCGCTGGCTATCTCTCTCTCTGTCAAATAAATAAATAAAATCTTTAAAAAAAAATGACATTAATGCAGGATATGGGTACATTAGAAAATCTCTCATAAGACACGAGGTGGGACTTTTTTCATTGTCAAACATTAATGTGCTTTTTGGGATCGTTGCAGGGCATCGCCAGAGTCTGAAAACATCTATAATACTTTAAACCAACGAAATACCCAAGCTCCTAAGATGAGAAAAGTGCCAAAATGAGCTTTAGGAGCAGGTGAATGGAGCGATTACTTTTTTGTTTGAAACGTTGACCCTCCTGGGTAGTTACTGTGAATTGTCCCATAGCGGTTCACTGCATCCTCCAGGTTATCATGCTTCTGTTATTTTGCATTGCCTGTCACTCATAGCCAAAATCAATCATGACTGATAGATAGCTTTGTTTGATTTTTAAATTACATGCATGTGAACAAAATATTTTATCCATAGTGGAAGTGGTTACACACCTGGATACAATTGCCCCCACTCGTAGAATTGTACACTTAAAATGGGGTAAATTATATGGTGTGTAAATTACATCTCGAAGAAAGCAGGGTAGAAAAAGAAAAAAAAGAACATTTAAAAAATGTAAAGAAAAAATATCTATGTGTATTAGGATTCTCCAAAGAAACAGAATCAATAGATGTGTGTGTGTATTACTATATTATAGCATATGTATATAATCTCTTTTTGTAAGGAATTGGTTCACACAATATGGGATGTTGGCAAACCCGAAATCTGCAGAGCCAATGACCTTGTTCAAGTCCAAATACCAGCAGGCTGTGGCAGACCAGGAGAAGGTGATGTCCTAGCTCAAAGTCATTCAGGAGCAAGCCAATCTTCTATCTTATCCAGACCGTCAACTGATTGGATGCGGCCCACCACATTGTGGAGACAATCTGCTTGACTCAATCTGATTCAAATGTTAATCGTCTCTAAAAATATGCTCACAGAAACAAACAGAATAATACAGATATCCGGGTACCCCATGGCCCAGTCAAGTTGATACACAAAATTAACTGTCACACCATGTGTGTATTACATTAATACAAAAGGGAAACCAAAAAGGAAGCTCTTTGCATGATATGCCTGTAAGCTTACTTTTCTTTTGTCACTGAAAAAGTTATCCATGTGTATGGAAAACAATCAAACTGTAACAAAATGTTGTGTAATTAAAAATAAAAGTCCTAGGGGCACCCGACTGGCTCAGTCAGTGGAGCGTGCAACTCTTAATCTCAGGGTTGTGAGTTTGAGCCCCACCTTGGGTGTAGATATGAAAAATAAAATCTTAAAAATAAATAAATAAATGAAAATAACAATAAATAAATAAAGTCCTAGACCCTCTGACCAGAGTCATTCACCATTCCTGATTTCTTGTGTGTCCTTTTGAAATATATTATGCTTGTACAAGCATAACTCTGTGTGTGTGTGTGTGTGTGTGTGTGTATTTTGGGGATATTAAACCAATGTGTAAAAATAATTGGTCCTAGAACAAGACACTCCATAGCCCAACACCCAGAGCCCAGCCTGGAGGACATAGATAATAGAGTTCCTTGCAAAGTGTAGAAAGCCTTCTCCTTCCTTCTCTGATAACAGGGTCATGCATGAGGCTCAGAGCCCTTGTGGGAAAGGGAGGCATGATTTAGAACAGCAGGCTTCGAACCAGGGTGCAGGTGCCCCTAGGGAACCCCAAGAGCATTTAAGGGAATCAGTTTGTAGCTCCCCTGCTTCCTTTTATACCTTTCTTGCCAGATTTTCTTTCCCACTGCCCTCTGCCCAGTAGCCCCCTGTCCTTTTACAAAGGAGAGTCATACTTCTCTCCTTTCTTTTGTTTTTTTAAAAGATTTTGTTTTTAGGGGTGTCTGGCGGGCTCAGTCAGTGGAGCATGGGACTCTTGATCTCGGGGTCGTGAGTTTGAGCCCCACACTGGAAGTAGAGATTACTTAAATAAATTTAAAAAGTATATATTTGAAGATTTTATTGGCAAAAAGGGGCAAATAAAATTTCCATTCTATTGTTCATGGCTTTTTAAAATAGATGATGGTGGGGTGCCTGGGTGGCGCAGTTGTTGGGCATCTGCCTTCGGCTCAGGGTGTGATCCCAGCGTTCTGGGATCGAGCCCCACGTCAGGCTCCTCGGCTGGGAGACTGCTTCTTCCTCTCCCACTCCCCCCCTGCTTGTGTTCCCTCTCTCGCTGCCTGTCTCTCTCTCTGTCAAATAAATGAATGGAATCTTTAAAATAAATAAATAAATAAATAAATAAATAAATAAATAAATAAATAAAAATAGATGATGGTGGAGAATGAGCTATTATGGTATTGATATTCTGCAGGGAAAATTTCAGAGTGAAGAAACTTTTAAGATGTCAATATTTATGATGTGCAAACATTACATCTTTTCAGCTACTTCGAAAATGTGATATAAGAAAAACTGCTTGAATATCTATATGGTATTTTGAAAATGACTTGAGGGGCGTCTGGGTGGCTCAGTTGGTTAAGCGTCTGCCTTCGGCTCAGGTCATGATCCCAAGGGCGTGGGATTGAGCCCCCCATTGGGCTCCCTGCTCAGTGGGGAGCCTGCTTCTCCCTTTCTCTCTCCCTCTGCCTCTCCCCCTGGCTCGTGCTAACGCATGTGCTCACTCTCTTTCAAATAAATGAATAAAATCTTTAAAAAAAAAAAAGGAAAGAAAAGATAAAAAAATGCCTTGAGAAAGTAAGTGACCAAAAAGCTTGAAGACAGTTAAGAAGGGAAGAGGGAGCCTGGTGGCTCAGTGTTCTGGCTTAGTGGATTGTGTTGGGGGAAGAGAAAATCAGAAGGCCGAAGGCCCGGAGGGGAAAGAGTGTGCAATGGAGGGGAACGCTAGGGAGGAGGGCCCCGGCCCACACCTGATTCTGACTAAGGGTGGGAGGGGGGCTGCAAGCTGGCCTTGCTGATGAACGACAGCACAGAGGCATGGACAGGCAGAGAGAGAGCAGGCCCAGCGAGCACTCCCAGGACATTCCTGCACGCTACCTGCCACGGGGTAGATGATGGCTGGGCTTGAGGGGACCGTGCAGTGAGGCGGATGGGCAAGCCTCAGCTGGGCCTGGGTGGAGGTTGTAGCAGAAACTTACGGAAGTCTCCAGAGCTGGGCCAAGGTGGAACCCAGGCCCCAGCATACACTTGGGCAGCGGCAGATGCCAGGAGAAAGCCTCGAGATGGGACCCAACCAGATCCCCCTTGGAGGATACCCACCTGTCCCAAGCTAGAGACCGGCTTGCGTGCAGGGTCAACACAGTTCGCAGACTGTGCACTGCACAAAAGCACTAGGCTGAAGAGGACTAAAATTCAGCTTTTGCTCTGGTCCAGAGGGAACTTTTTTCTAATTTGCCTTTCAGAGGGGAACTTTTACAAATTTACATAAAGCCTCCCTACCCCCATAGGCTGGGGCAGATGGCCTACAAAAATGTGTATAGACACAACATTCCTTAGTTTTCTTTCATAGCAGGAGCTTGCTATGGGCTGCAGTCTATGAAGCAAGGTTTAGCCTGTAGACAGGTACGGTTTGGTTCATGCAGTATTTTGATGCATAGAAAAAGATCACATAAAATCCAGATTTCCTGTTTCCCTTAAAAAAGAAGACCCAGGAATGATAGCTCTTCCTTCCCACATGGCAACCAAAGGCTGCTGCCAGTGCATGGAGTACATGGTCTCCATTTTTCCCCAGTCCCACCGTTCCCTATTGTCCCCAGCTGGCTGGGTTCACTCATTTGCTTTACCTTCTTGACCCCTATACGAAGCATGCGTTCTGTAATCACTACTCTACCGTGCTGTGCCTTGCTTTTCTCATTCAATCATCTCTCTCAGAGACGGTTCGAGACGCAGAATTTGCCTCATCTTTTAAATGGCTATGGTGACCCTTTGTACGTCCCTTTGCATCTCTTACTTAGAGCATTCCCCATTAATGAACATTTAGGTGGTATCCAACTTTTTGCTCCCACGAACAGTGCTGTAGTGAATATAGTGAATATCCTTGCTCGGGCTTCAGACGCAGACAGCACGCCAGGACGGGCTCGTAACGGCTCCAGAGAGCTGGCTGTTCAAAATTCAGGAAGCTTTTTTTTTTTTAAGGACTTTATTTTATTTTTTTCCAAAGATTTATTTATTTATTTGAGAGAGAGAGAGAGCCAGAGCGCATGTGCACCCACAGGTGGGGGGAGGGGCAGAGGGAGAAGGAGAGAAGCAGACTCCCTGCTGAGTGCACGGTGGGGGGGGGCCTCGGGGCTCAATCCCAAGACCCCGAGACCATGACCTGAGCCAAACCCAAGAGTCGGTCGCTCAGTGGACCGAGTCACGCAGGCGCCCGTAAAGGTTTTATTTTTAAGTCATCTCTAGACTCAACATGGGGCTCGAACTTCCAACCCTGAGACCCAGAGTGGCAAGATCCACCGGCTGAGCCAGCCAGGCGCCCTCAAAATTCAGGAATCTTAAGAGCCAGTTGCTAGAATGTGGGGTGCTTGAAAGCAGCTATGGTGGAAGTAGTTCCACCATGGGAGCGGGCAGTTGCTACAAATCAGGACGTTTTCCCTCTCCTGGAAAGCCCTTCACCAGCACGTCACTGCCAGGGGGGAGGCTGAAGCGTTCCAAAGGTCAGGAGTCAGAGGGAAAGGTCAGGAGTCAGAGGGAACGGCCAGTTCGCACCAAGAAGTCAGAACAGGCTTTGGCCAGAGAGAGGAGCTTGTAGGTCAGGGAAGAAATGAGATCCGGAGAGCTGATCGACTTTTTCCCAAATTCTGGACCCTCTGAAGTAAAACCAGGGCTCTATGATGGTGGGGATTCTTTTCTTTTCTTTTTTTAAGATTTTATTTATTTATTTGACAGAGAGTGGGAGAGAGCAGGAGAGCACAAGCAGGGGGAGTAGCAGAGGGAGAGGGAGAAGCAGGCTCTCTGCTGAGCGGGGAGCCCGACGTGGGACTCGATTCCAGGACCCCGGGATCAGGACCTGAGCCGAAGGTGGACGCTTCACCGACTGAGCCCCCCAGGTGCCCCCAGTGTGGGGATTCTTAATCATATGAGGTGCTCGCCAATCTTGGTTTAAGTACCCAAACGTGCTGGTCACTAGGACAAGTGCTATTGCCTAGAGCCGAGGTCAGAGACTATTACACAAGCGCCAAGATTCCTCCCCTGTTTGCGGTAGTGATCAAATCGGAAAATGAATGCAAATATTTGGGAAAGCATGAAATAGCCTCCCCAAATATTAGGTGAGTGTTAGAAAATGCCTGCGTGATGATTTCAGCTAATCACCACCCTCGCAAGGAAAAAGCAGATCCGGCTTGGTCCCGGGCTGGGGGGTGCGGTTAACAACATCCAATGCTTCATCCCAGCGCGGCCTTATCAGCCCTCATTTCATGCCCCCAGGAAAGGAAAGATACAGGATTAGGAAAAACAAAATGTCCCCACCATTATCGATGACCAAATTTGCGGAAGTTAAAGAGGCGGTTTGTCGTTATAGGGTCTGAACTCGGTTATTTTCAAAACAGGGCTAATCAACCACATTTGGGGGTAATGCACACTGGACAGGAAAATCTAGAAAGCAGAATGTTTCTGATTCACGATGTTTTTTTTTCTCATGAGCTCTCAGTGACTTTCCATCCAGGTCCGGCACCCTCCCTCCTTGGTCCTGCAGACATCCAGACAAGACAAAAAATCTGCCCCCCATTTCTTTCCAGATTCCTTCCTCAACCCCTCGTCCCCAGCCCTGCACTGGTCAATGCTAGCAGCTCTTTCTTGATGTGTGACTTGTCCCCACGCTGTAGGGATGGACAGCAGGCCTGTGCTGGGGGAGAAAGCAGGTGTCAATTTGGGCAGCCCAGAAATCAGGGCCGGAAAAGCAGACTACTGCTCTCTGTCACCGCTGGGAGAGAGGGTGCTCCAGGTACCCATAAGCTGAGGTCCCCAAGTCTGAGTTCAAGGGGGCTTAAAGTGTCCCCCCACATTATGAGATGGAGGCAGGGGAAACATGTGCGGTTACTCTGTGTCACGGTCGGGCCTTTGCTTCCTTCCTGTCAGCCACAGGGGAGCACGCGGCTGGGAGGCCAGAGGCAGGAAGGGAGGGACACCCCAACTCCCTTACCCTGCAGAAATCAGGTTAAAATGCGTAACTAGAGGGGACCGTGCTGCTGAGGGGGGGAGGGATTTCAGGCAGCCCCATCCCCTCCTGTCCTCGTCCCTCCTCCCTCTCCACCGTGGAATCTCCCACCACTCACACTAAATCCTCCTCATAGAGACCGGAAATAGGAATTCTCGGTGCTTAGCACAGTCCGGGCCCAGGCCCTCTGTTGAGACTTCTTTCTACCTCACTGCCTCTAGGCCTGAGGCCTGAACATTGATGGTCAACCCCACGATGTGGTGACCCTGTGTTGGTATTATTTTTTTCTTTTTCATAATTTGAGAACCTCAAAAAATGGAAGTGGTTTGAGCTTCTCCCACCCTCCGAGAGGCCCTGTCTGGTTTTTAGCTGGGAAGATCTGGTCTACTTCCCATTCGACAGCCTTGCTCCATCCCCAGGTGTCAGCCCCTCTGTGAGGCGGAGGTGGGACCTTTGGAAAGATGGTGTCTTGGGTTGGGTTCCTCCAGAGGCCAGCCAGAGACAAAGACTCTGGTGCGATAGTTAATTTGGGAGGCTGTCCCAGGAGGTCACCAGCAGTGAGGCGGGAAAGGGAAGAAAGTCACCCCGTAAGTTCGTGAAGAGGCAACCTCCCTGAGGAAGTGGGGTGCAAACCCTCTGGAGGCATCTGGGAAGGTCCAAGACACCTAGAACCCATCTCAGACTTATCCCATCTGAGGGCTGAGCCCCGTCCTTCTTGCCGAGGGCTGCTCGTGGGGCAGCTCCCCAGCACTCCTGCCTGCCCTGAGTGAGGTCCAAAGAATGTTCCCAAGTGGGGAATCACAGGAACGTGCAGTAGAAACCCCCAAATCTTGGTGGCTCATGCGCCAGTCCATCTGTGGTTTTTAGGGGGGCTCTGGAAAATGTAGTCACTCATGGACCTCAAGTCATGAAGCAGCCGCCATCTTGAGTACTGCTGATGACCCAGCTGGAGAAAAAGAATTCTGTCTGGAGAGTCCCAAATCTGCAATGAAATTCTCCAGCTAGAAGGGAGGCATATCTTCCGCTCACAACTCATTGGCCAGAATTACTCACACGGCCCCACTCAGCCGCAGGGGGAAAGGAAGTGCCCTCCCGCTCACGCCTGGATGGCAGAGAGCTGGGTGCACTGAGTGCCACCACCTCCTACAGCCTTGACAGGATAATGCGCAAACCCGCAAGCGTTTCGTGCGTTAAGACTTCCTGAGACCCAGCTCCTCGCGAAATCCAGTCTTAAAATAATCAGATGAATTGGCTCTATTGGGCCTGCATTCCTGCCTCAAAACTCTTGGTTGAGCTGAGAAGTGACCATCTCTTACAGATGGAGTCATGCTTTGCCCCCAGTCCCCATGGGGCCCATTTCACTCCTTTATGTGTATTATGTCCGTGTCTATCTTCCCTCTAGAGGAGTCATGGACCGTGTTTGCCTTATACCCCTGAAATTTCCCAAAACTTTCTACCACTCCCCTGCTCACTTCCATTCCTACACCCACACTGTTTCCTGGCTGCTCCTCCAGGAACCCCGGCTTGCACGCACTCCAGGGCCTTTGCACTGTGTTCCTCTCTGCGTGCTGAAAACACTCTCCCTCCAGAGCGCCTGTGGTTCCCATGCTTTCTGACTTGGTGCCGATGTGCATCCCTGGAATTCAAGTGTTAAAGATGGTGGAGCCACAGGGGTGCTTGGCCGGCTCAGTCAGTGCAGCATGTGACTTTTGATCTTGGGATCTGAGTTCGAGCCCCACATTGGGTGTAGAGATTACTTAAAAATTTTAAAAATTGTTTTAAAAAAGATGGTGGAGGGTGCCTGGGTGGCTCAGTCAGTTAAGCGTCTGCTTTTGGCTCAGGTCATGATCCCAGGATTCTGGGATCTAGTCCCATTTTGAGTTCCCTCCTCAGTGGGGAGCCCGCTTCTCCCTCTCCTGCCTGCTCATGCTCTCTCTCACTATCTCGGTAAATAAAATAAATCCCAAGATTTTATTTTATTTATTTATTTATTTTTAAAAAGATTTTATTTATTTATTTGACAGAGATAGAGACAGCCAGCGAGAGAGGGAACACAAGCAGGGGGAGAGGGAGAGGAAGAAGCAGGCACCCAGCAGAGGAGCCTGATGTGGGGCTCGATCCCATAACGCCGGGATCACTCTCTGAGCCGAAGGCAGACGCTTAACCGCTGTGCCACCCAGGCTCCCCATGAACTATTTTTTAATGTCAAGAGCTCCAGAGCCTGGTGAAAAATGTAATGCATTATAAGCAATGAACAACAGCCCTAGGCATACATTGATCCTTTTCAATGTAACAGCGTGGAGAGGCCAGCTCAGCACTCCCCACTTCCAGACAACACCCTCATGGAGTTAACGTTCTCCTGTCGGAGCAATGGCTAACATTCTTCACATTCTTAACAGAGCATTCTTGGCCACTAGGGCTTCTGAAAGCCTTGCCCTAAACTTGTTTCAATCTATCTTTGATTCAGAAATGCTCCGATGATTTCCATAGCAGCTGCGTGAATTAATGATGGTGATGAGACTGAATCAAAGAGGGAATTAGTAAAACCCTTTCCTGGCCACTCTCGTAAAAGGGAAGAATGCTAACAGGCACTAATGGCTTGATGGGGAGATCTCACCTCCTTGGGGCTTTCAACCTACAGTCACGCCCTGAGACATCACCCTGAGGCTGCAACTGTGTGTCTGATCTTCCTCGTGTGGGGAGGGCCATGTATGCTTGGAGTTCTCGACTGAATTCCTCCTGGAAAATCGAGCCTTCACACTGCATTAGCTTGGGCCCAAAAAAAACACGGGCTGGTAAAAAACCAACCACTTTGCCCAGAGACTTCATAGTTGCACGACCATGTAGTGTGTATGGTTGTGTTATATTATTTTTTCATGCTGTTTTGTTGTGTTTCATAGCGTATTTTATTGGTTTGTTATCTACCTTATAAGAATGAAAACTCCCTGAGGTCGGGGGTCTGGTGTTGCTCCTTACGTATCCTCAGGACCTACATTGGGGGTGCGGCAAATATTCATAATATGTTTTTGGAATGAATAAATGAGTGATCTGTTTAATATCCAAAACTCAAAGCATTTGAAGAAAAAAAAATCTGAATTCAAAAGCGGGTTCTTACAGTGAAAAATAGCAGATGACTGAAATACGCATGAATAGGGGAATGGTTCTGTACATTACGGTATATCCATGGTATGGATTATGGGATCATTTAGAACACGTTAGGTTGAATGTGACAGGAAATCCAATACTGACTGGCTGAGGGGATCTCCAGAGACAGCTCTTCCTTATCTTGCAAAATCCTTGGCAACATGGGCCTTTGGTTGGGTTTGGCTCAGGGGCTTGATGCCTTCAGGGACAAGGTTTCTTTCAATTTGTCCGGTCTGTCTCCTGCGGCCACAGCTAGACACGAAAGATGGCTTCCCGCCCCATGAGCACAAGATGGCCGTTGAAGCTCCAGCAGCTCGGACCCTTCAGTTACGTTCAAGCAGGGAGAGAGAGAGTTCCTCTTTCAGATGTCCTAGAAAATCGAGCCTCTCACTAGCTTAACTCGAGCCCTGTGCCCATCCTTGAGTTAAGAAAGGAGAGCCAGGAGACTGGCTCACATGGATTCATCTGGGTCTATGCCTCATGCCCGTTCCCAGAGCTGGGTGCAGGCAGCTTTCCATAAGATAGTGCAGGGGAAGTGTGGTGACCAGAATGACAATTCAAGCATTTTCCAAAGAAAACGGAACAAAGATAGGATCTATTTTCTATGGTTAAATGATTACATTTATGTAAAAAAAAAAAAACCCAAAAATAAAAAACACCACACGGTTGCACATATATCTATGTAAACACATACAAAGAATTCTGGAAGGATCCACTGCAAACTTACCGTAGTGGTTACTTCTGGGGAGGGTCCCAAGATTGGGAATTGTGGTTAAAGGGCTATTTTATTTTTTTTACTTTTTTATTTATTTTTTTTTAGTAAGGGTTATTTTTAATTTATCTAGAAAAATGATCCTTGATCACAGGCAATTCTGCCCTCTGACACGAAGCAATGTCTCCAGATATTTCCGGTTGTCACGAGGGGTGTGGGGGAGGGGGAAAGGGCTCCTGGCACCAGTGGGTGGAGGCCAGGGATCTTCTAAACACATAGAGCCCAGAGCTGCCTTCACAAATGCCCGTAGTGCCGGGGACGTTGAGAAACCCTGGTCTATCTAGCACGTGATACTTTTTACAAGGAGACAGGATTCAAGTTTTACTTGCGTAATTACAAGCTGATTTTTTTAAAGAAAGGATGTCGTGGATGCTGTGATATGCCGTGGACACGCCCCTTCAGGACCAGTCACTTACCCAGCGGCTGGGAGTTTTGGCTGCTGATGACTCACAGTTCTAGTGAATTCTTCAGAAATGGCCCTTAGCTAAAGGAAGCTTCTCTGAGATGACAAGGCCTCTTCAAGGGCAGCCTTTATCCTTGAGAAACATCAGCACTTCTGACACCGTGGGACAAGACGTCTTTGTTGTGAGAGCCATCCTGTGCTGCGTGGGAGGTCTAGCAGCCTCTCCAGCCTCTTCCCACTGAACACCCAGGAGCCCCCCTCCTCCAGCAGCAACCACCAAAGTGCCTCCAGACATTGCCAAGCGGTCTCTGGGGGCCAAATCGGCCCCCCCTTCCTGCATTAACAACTGCCTGCTTGATACAGGGATGCAAAGGCCCGGCCTCCGGCCTCCAGCCTCCCTTCCGGAACATGTGGGAGGGCCATCCCAGCTTTATGGCCACACAGGGGCTTGGCTGAGGCTTCCACTGCGATTGCCTCTTAATTCGATTTCTCCCCCTGCACCCCCTGCTGCCCTCACCCTTTTACAGCTGTCGTTTGCAAGGGCTCTTCCTGGTAACCGGTCTACCTGCAAATCTCCCTCCCAGAATCTGTTCCCTGGGACTGAACAGGTCCAGGACTGAGATCAAGGCAGCCGAGGGCTTAAGTGACTTCTGGAAGGAACCACTGCAGGTAAGAAGTGGAGCTAAGACTGCAATCTGCCTCCTTATTCCAGAAATGGTGCTCATAAGCATTCTTCTTCACATGGGGCTCTGCTGACACCACAGGGAGCCTGACTTTCCCATCCCCACTCCTACCCGATGTGTGTTTCTGTAACTGAAGGAGCAGAAGAAAAATGCACAGAATGTGAAACCTGATGGCGTTGCCTCAATTCCTTTTTCTTTATTGCTCCTAAGCTGCATACCTCACAGTGAGCTTGTCTGCAAGGTTTCAGCCAGTTGACGGGCAGCAAGTCCAAACATGTAGACATTTCAACTACAAGTAATTAACACAACTGCTGAAAGGCCTTCTGTTCAGACAACGTTTTCCTTTGGATAACAATATGGATGTGAGATAAAAGGCCCATAGAAACATCATGGTTGGGGCAAGGTCATTCCTCAGTGGGAGGGTCCATTCCTAACAATATGGGACAGTTAGGGAAGTTAGAAGGTGCTGGTCTGGGGTGAGAGCTCTTACTATAGCAATGATTAATAATAATAATATACATTATTTTAATCATTATATGATATATACTAACAATAAGCATTAATTGAGCCATTGCTATATGCCAGGCTAAACATGTTTTATATATGCATTTATGCCTTTTTTTTAAAGATTTTATTTATTTATTTATTTGACAGAGAGTTAGAGAGCAAAAGTAGGCAGAGCGGTAGGCAGAGGGAGAGGGAGAAGCAGGCTCCCTGCTCAGCAGGGAGGGGCTCGATTTGGGGCTCCATCTCAGGACGCTGGGATCATGACCTGAGCCAAAGGCAGATGCTTAACAGACTGAGCCCCCCAGGTGCCCCATACATATTTCTGTATTACCTTTTTCATATATTATTAAATATATACTGTTTTATATTAGTATGTATTTTGCATATTATATAATACTTATATAATGACATGTACATATTATAAGTGGTATGTCATATTACATATCATGTATCAACCAGAGAGATTGTGCTATTGTCTTGCCTACTGATTGGTGAGGAATCTGAGGCACAGGGAAGTTGAGTAACTTGCTCCAAGTCCACAGCTAGTAACCGGCAGAGAAACTCCAGCCTATGTGGCTGACCTTCATTTGCAAAGCTGTGGTTCCAACTTGGAGCATAGTCATTCAGTTGAATTCATTTGTTAGGAAGAGGGGGGGAAATGTGTCTTCTTCCCTTCCTCCTAGCATATAGTAGGTCCTCAAAAAATAATAAAAGTAAGGATATTGGATGGTCTTTGTCTTAAACGGATCTGTTTAAGCTGGTCAACCAGGTTTAATGAAAGAACCTGTATAAATGCTGAAAATGCATTGCTGCTCATTGAACCTTTTTCTTTCTTTCTTCTTTCTTTCTTTCTTTCTTTCTTTCTTTCTTTCTTTCTTCCTTCCTTCCTTCCTTCCTTCCTTCCTTCCTTTCTTCTTCTTTCCTTCTTCTTTTTTTAAGATTTTATTTATTCATCTGAGAAAGAGAGAGCACAAGCAGGGGGAGCAGCAGGCAGAGGCAGAAGGAGGCTCCCTGCTGAGCAAGGAGCCTGATGCGGGACTCGATCCCACGACCTGGAGATCATGACCTGAGCTGAAGGCAGACACTTAACCATCTGAGTCACCCTGGCCCCTGAACCTTTTTCTTTTTAAGATGTATTTATTTATGAGAGAGAGCGAGCGAGAGCGCACAAGCAGGAGGGGCAGAGGGAGCAGGAGCTGGAATCTCAAGCAGACTCAGTGCCTAGACTCTGGGCTCAGCACAGAGCCTGATGCAGGACTCGATCTCACAACCCTGAGATCACAACCTGATCCGAAACCAAGAGTCAGACACTCAACTGACTGAGCCACCCAGGTGCCTTACTGTTGATTGTATCTTAAAAGGAAAACATAATTACAGATTAGTGATGTATTTTCAGGTATTGAAACTCTTGTAACACATAAGATTATCCAGCTACTGATACTTCCAGTGCCTCGCTTCTTTTCCAGTCGTGTGTTACACGCAAAAGAGCAGGGGAGTTGATCCATGACTCAGGGTTTCACACACTCTGAACAGCACATCTCGAAGGAGTGTTGCAAGAACTGCAGCTGACGTTGGCACTCCCCTCCGTGCTCAGAAACCCCGACCTGGGTTTTGTATTGGTTTGGTTTTGCTTTACCACTGACTGGCAGGATCGGGTCAGGTTGAGCTTCCCGCAGAATAATTCACAGAGAAGTTATTTATGGCTTCTTAATCTTCCTGACCTGAAGTGGCAACTTAGGGTAAAGGAAGAGTGTGTAGAGGAAGTGGAGCATAGAAAAAAAAAAAGAAAAAAAGGAGAAAGAAAAAAGAAATAAAAGCCCAGGGTGATGGTCAGCCTAGCTGTCCCTTATGCGAAGAAAGGGTTCAAAATTACAGGCTGAGTTGTATATCGCATTTGATGTCACGTATTTTAAAATCTAACAGAGGAAGTTAAAAAACAAAACAGCACTTTAGTTCTGAGATTGAAAACTTCCTGCTCCCCTTTTAGGTTTATTCAAGAGGCTTAGCAGAGTGGCCTGGAGTCTGATTGCCTAGGTCCAAATCCTATTTCTGCCACTTCCTGCTTCACCTGTAAAGGGTTACCTGAATTAATACATGTAAAGGGCTTAGAAAAGCGCCTTGCTCTTTTTTTTTTTTTTTTTAAGATTTTATGTATTTATTCGACAGAGATAGAGACAGCCAGCGAGAGAGGGAACACAAGCAGGGGGAGTGGGAGAGGAAGAAGCAGGCTCATAGCGGAGGAGCCTGATGTGGGGGCTCGATCCCATAACGCCGGGATCACGCCCTGAGCCGAAGGCAGACGCTTAACCGCTGTGCCACCCAGGCGCCCCAGCGCCTTGCTCTTAGTAAACACTCATAAATGTCATATAATAATAATGTGATTATAATAATAAGTAGTAATAATTTTAGCTGTTACTGTTTTAGAGGGACGCTTCTTTTCCTCACATTTCAGTTCAATTCATCACATATAGGCTTAGTTCTTCGTAGGTGCCCATAGTTGTGTTCCATCGGATAAAACTCAGTTGCCGATAACATCAGGCCACATACAGTGCTGGGGGTTGAATCTCCTGGACCGACCATTTTTACGTGAGTTGTATGTTGGGCTGGGAGAGAAAGCAGGTCTGGGGAATGAAGACTTTGAAGGATCAGAAGAGCCCATGGTGTCGAAACAGCAATGAGTCTGATTAATGTGGTTCGTTTGCAGATAAAACGTGAGCGGGTTCCGGATGTACTACTTTACTGGGTTGGAGAGTGTCCCTCAAAAATTCATGTCCACCTGGAACCTGAGAATGTGACTGATTTGGAAATAGGGTGTTTGCAGATGTTTGCGAGTTAAAACAAGGTCATACTGGATGAGGGTGGGCCCTAAATACAATATGACCGGTGTGTTGGACAGAGAGGCCCAGACACACAGTAGGGACGGGCACGTGAAAGACAGACACAGAGACTGGAGGGCTGCATCTTCAAGTCACCAAACAATAAGGATTTCCAGCCTCACTCAGAAGCCAGTGGTGGCCAGGAAACGTTCATCCTCGGAGTCTTTGAAGGGAGCACAGCTCTGCTGACGCCATGATTTCCGTCTTCTGGCTTCCAGAACTGTGAAAGAATACATTTCTGTTGTTTAAAACTACCAAGGTTGTGGTAATTTGTCATTGCAGTCTTAGAAAACTCACACTCACAACGAGAGAAATGAAAATTAAAATTATACTGACATGCCATTTTTAACCTGCCAGTTTGATAAAGATCAAAAGTGTGATAGAGGTGGGTTGGGGACTTTTTTTTTTTCCTTTTGTACTTTTTGAATACTAAAAACTAAATTAAAATTAAAATTTAAAAAAGTGAACATATTGGGGCGCCTGCCTGGCTCAGTTGGTACAGCATGCAGCTCTTGATCTCGGGGTTGTGAGTTCAAGCCCCACGTTCGGCGTAGAGCTTAGTTAAAATAAATAAATAAATACACACATAAAATATTTTAAAAATTAAAAAGTTGGGGTACCTAGGTGGCTCAATCAGTTAAGTGCCTGACTCTTGATTTTGGCTCAGGTCTTGATCTCAGGGTCATAATTTCAAGCCCTACATTGGGCTCCCTGCCCAGTATGGAGCCTACTTTAAAATAAATAAATAAATAAATAAATAAATAAATAAATAAATAAAAAGGAAGGAAGGAAAGAAGGAAAGAAGAGAGGGAGGGAGGAAGGAAGGGGGGAGGGAAGGAAGGAAGGAAGGAAGGAAGGAAGGAAGGAAGGAAGGAAGAGAGAAGTGGACAAATTCCTTTCACTAGCTCCTATTTTTGTACAGCCAGTGAGCTAAGGATGGGTTTTTATTTTTAAATGGTTGGAAAAAAAATCAAAAGAATAATTTTTTTGACACATGAAAATGATATAAAATTCAAATTTCAACATCTGCCAATAATGTGAATTGAAAGTCAGCCACTCTCATTCATTTGTGTTTTGGGCCTACAACGCAGAGCCGAGACACTGAGGAAGAGGAACCATAAAGCCTAAAATGTTTATCTGGCCCTTTATGTAAAGTTTTTAGATTCCTGTTCTAGATGATGATGATGATTTTTACTATTATTATTATTATTTTAAAGATTTTATTTATGGGGCACCTGGGTGGCTCAGTGGGTTAAGCGTCTGCCTCTGCTCAGGTCATGATCCTGGGATCTCTCTTTATCAAATAAATAGATAAAATATTTAAAGAAAAGATTTTATTTATTTACGAGAGGGAGGGAGGGAGAGAGAGAGAGAGAGGCAGAAAAACAGAGAGGGAGAGTTGAGGCGGGGAAGCAGACCCCTCGTTGAGCAGGTTGCAACCTGATGTGGGGCTCGATCCCAGAACCCTGAGATCATGACCTGAGCTGAAGTCAGAGGCTTAACCCACTGAGCCACCCAGGCGCCCTCCTGTTCTAGATTAAAGAACAAAATAATCATTTGCATGCTTATAGAAATAGAAGGGTCTATTTAATATTGAATGGCCATCCCATGAGGCCTTTTTTTTTTTTTAAAGTAAATCCTACACCCAACGTGGGGTTTGAACTCACCACCTAGAGATTAAGAGTGATGTGCTCTACTGACTGAGCCAGCCAGACACCCCTCATGAGGACTTTTCTTTTTTTAGGACTTTTTAAAATTAAACAGCTCATGAAAAACTCAAAAGTAAACTGGGAATTTTCTTGCTTTCTCTTAAAGAACATTAGAAAAGCCAGCGCTTTTGTAAACTTAAATAAGACCTTTACCCCGCCTCTCTGGGTCTCCCTGCTCTCTAAGGTGGTGAGACCATCGGAATGAGAACGGATCCCAGCCCCCTTCCCCTTATCTTATTGAAAGTTCAAAGTATTTGATGCTAACAGAAAGCCAAAATGACCTTGAGCTACGTTTAAGTTTTACTAAAACTAAATCAAAACTTTCTGTTTTTGTTGTTTTGATGTTGGAAGAGCACTTTCTCACCAATAAAAACAAGTATAAAGGGATACCTGGTCCCTTGAAAGTTCAGTTCTTGGTTTATGAGAGAAACAGATCCATGTAAAAAGTTAGGTCATAATACGATGGTCAATAGCTGTATTTTTCAAACTTTTGGACAACGATCCACAGTAAACTAGAAATTTTGTACTATGACCCAGCATTCATGTGTTTACACACATATTGAAGTAAAAGCATTGGTTTTAATGTATGTCGTTTAGTGCATTCTGGTACTTTCTACGTTGTTCCATCATTTAAAAAAAAAAATATTGTATTTATTTGAGTAATCTCTACACCCAACATGGGGCTCCGACTCACAACCCGAGATCGGGAGTTGCACGCTCCACCGACTGAGCCAGCCAGGTGGCCTCCCCCTCCCCCATTATTTTCTATTCCATTTTGGTCTAGTCTAGTCCGCTTATAAATAAAATATTAGTCATAACCCAGAAATTAATTTTATAACCTACTAATGGATTGAAGCCTGACGTTTGAAAAACATTGGTCTATATCCTTTAGGATCATGGTCAAGCAGAACGGTCCCAGGAAATCGTTTATTTATTTGTTTGTTTAATTTTTAATTTTTATTTATTTACTTTTTTTGAAAATTTTTTTATTTATTTGACAGAGAGAAAGACAGCCAACGAGAGAGGGAACACAAGCAGGGGGAGGGGGAGAGGGAGAAGCAGGTTTCCCGCTGAGCAGGGAGCCTGATGTAGGGCTCGATCCCACGACCCCAGGATCATGACCTGAGCCGAAGGCAGATGATTTTTTTTTTTAAGATTTTATGTATTTATTTGACAGAGAGAGACAGCCAGCGAGAGAGGGAACACAAGCAGGGGGAGTGGGAGAGGGAGAAGCAGGCTCCCAGCTGAGGAGCCGATGTGGGGCTCGACCCCAGAACGTGGGGATCACGCCCTGAGCCGAAGGCAGGTGCTTAGTGACTGAGCCACCCAGGCACCCCATATGATTTTATTTTTAAGTCATCTCCACACCCAACCTGGAGCTTGAACTCATGACCTGGAGATCAGGAGTCTTGCTCCACTGACTGAGCTGGCCAGGTGGTCCCCCAACCTTCCCATGGCTTCAGCAAAAAGGAGATAATTGGCCATGCTTAAGCCACAATAACCACTCCTAGAGTTGGTCTATAAGGACTGAAGCTGGGTGAAAGACACTGCACACAGGAGAAATATGGGTAGTATTATCCAGAGAGGGGGCGTGTTATCTGAGGCACAGTAGAGGGGCGCCTGGCTGGCTCAGTCCGTAGAGCATGTGGCTCTTCATCCCAGGGTTGTGAGTTCAAGCCCCATATTGGATGGCGAGTTTACTTAATAAACAAACAAAATTTTTAAAAAGCCACACAGTAGAAATATGCACGTATGAGCTAACTGATGTGTAAGATGATTGAGGCAAAAATATCAGGAGAGATAAGTACATAGAGGGTTGCCAGGAGAACATTCACCTTTGACTTTATTACCTTCTGTATCATTTGCACTTTTTTGCCATGAATGTCTTGCTTTTAGAGCCAAAATATTTTAAAAAGCAATTAAAATATTCTCATCTTAAGAAAAAGAGTCGAAATATCTAGAAAAGGCAAATCCATAAAAATAGAAAGTAGATTAGTGGTTGCCTAGGGCTGGGGGGTGGGAATGGGGATTAAAGATAAACAGCTGAGGGGCGCCTGGGTGGCACAGTGTTAAGCGTCTGCCTTCAGCTCAGGGCATGATCCCGGCGTTATGGGATTGAGCCCCACATCAGGCTCCTCCGCTGGGAGCCTGCTTCTTCCTCTCCCACTCCCGCTGCTTGTGTTCCCTCTCTCGCTGGCTGTCTGTGTCAAATAAATAAATAAAATCTTAAAAAAAAAAAAAGATAAACAGCTGAGGGGCACCTGGGTGGCTCAGTTGGTTAAGCATCTGCCTTCAGCTCAGGTCATGATCCCAGAGTGCTGGGATCGAGTCCCATATTGTGCTCCTTGCTTGGCAGGGAGCCTGCTTCTCGCTCTGCCTGCTACTCCTCCTGCTTGTGCTCTCTCTCTCTCTCTCTGGCAGATAAAATAAATAAAGTCTTAAAAAAAAAAGATAAACAGCTTTGAGGTTAGCCTGAAATGACGAGAAAACTGCATTATATTGAAATAGTGCTAAAAATCATCAAATTGAACACTTAAAAAGGGGTGAATTTTATGATCTGTAAATTATACTGCAATAAAACTGTCTTAAAAGGGGGGGCACCTGGGTGGCTCAGTCGGTGGGGCGTCTGACTTCAGCTCAGGTCATGATGATCGAGCCCCACATCAGTCTCCCTACTCAGTAGGGAGTCTGCTTCTCCCTCTCGTGCGCTCGTGCTCTCTCTCTCAAAAAAATAAAATCTTAAAAAAAAAAAGGGATAAAAAAAGGAGAGAGGGGCGTCTGGGTAGCACAGCGGTTAAGCATCTGCCTTCAGCTCAGGGTGTGATCCCAGCGTTATGGGATCGAGCCCCACATCAGGCTCCTCTGCTATGAGCCTGCTTCTTCCTCTCCCTCTCCCCCTGCTTGTGTTCCCTCTCTCACTGGCTGTCTCTATCTCTGTCGAATAAATAAATAAAATCTTTAAAAAAAAAAAAAAGAAGGAGAGAAACCCGGAGGAAAGAGGAGGATGAGACTCGGAGTCCAACCAATTCCTCTGCAGGATTTCGGATACAGTTTTTAAAAACTGTATACCTTCTCCTGGCTCCAATCTTTCAACTGTCCCCAATCTCCGTGATTTCTCAAAGATTACTGACAGCACACTCTTTTTTTTTTTTTTTAAGATTTTATTTGTTTATTTGACAGAGAGAGACAGCCAGGGAGAGAGGGAACATAAGCAGAGAGGAAGAAGCGGGCTCCCAGCAGAGGAGCCCCATGCGGGGCTCGATCCCAGGACTCTGGGATCACACCCTGAGCCAAAGGCAGACGCTTAAAGACTGCGCCACCCCGGCGCCCCTGACAGCAGGCTCTTGATCACATCTGCAAATGGTCTCAGTCCTCGGGAATATAATTCATCAGGTTTCCAAACTTTCTGACAAGGTGGAGAAGGTAAGGAAGCACCAGAGCTGAATGTTTTCCCGGGGCCTCCTGAACCTCTCCTTCTTGTGTGATTCTCCTCTGATTACTTCTCCTTTCGTCTCTGCTTACATTTTGTGGTTTCTTCAAAGCGAGTTCCTAGGCAACAGAGAGAGCTGGGGTGGTTGTGGTGCCCTGTGAACTGGGACTTGGGGACTGGGCTGCTGGTGTGGCCCTGCCCCAGTTTGCTGTTCCAGAGCTGTCGACATTCATACTTTAGTCTATCTAGCCACCTTTCCTCTTCCTGGAAATTGCGCCCCGAGTTTCCGGGGGGATTTCCCCTCCCCTACTTGGCCTCTCTGGTTCCAGGGGGGCTGACCCCCACCCTTGGGCTCTAAGAATAAGCAAGTGACTCAGCTCTGCCCGGACACCAGGATGGCTCATCTCAGGCCCCCGGTGATCGGCTCAGAGATGGGCATGTGACCCAAAGCAGTCCATCGAGTGTTGGTTCTGGGATGTTTACTAGAAATACTGGAGGAGAGGTGCTCTTTCTATCAGCATGACCTGACGGGATGTAGGGTTGTATCTGCCATGGCCCACCGCATGGGGCAGGCCTATCAAAGAATGAAACCGTACAGCGGTGGCGGTGGAACGGTGAGGTTAGCTGCCTTCCAAGAATGAAGCCAACGCACAGGAAACCGACCAGGAGATGAAGGAGGAGAGAGTCCTGACTCACTGTCTGGATCCATTCATATCTGAACTTGCTGCTACCTGTGACCTTTGAGGTCAGGTGAGCCTGGGAATTCTCACAATTTGATTTGGGTTTCTTTCTCCTTTTTTTAAGATTTTTATTTATTTATTTGAGAGAGAGAGAGCGCGCACGTGCAGGAAGGGGGGAGGGGCAGAGGGAGAGGGAGAAGCTGACTCCCGGTTGAGCAGGGAGCCCGATATCGAGGAGCTCAATCCCGAGACCCTGGGACCATGATCCCAGCTGAAGGCATACGCTTGATCAACTGAGCCACCAGGCACTTCTGATCTGGGTTCCTCTCACTTGCTGTTGAGAATCCTGATTAACACAGCGTCCTTGGCTGAGCTAGTCCGTCCATTGTCTCCGTTTCCTTATCTGAAAAAAAAAAAAAAAAAGACTGATAATGAGATGTGGTGGGAATGTGCTGGGAATCAAATGAAACAATTTATTGAAAACCAACATGGAAGGATATAAAGGTTATACCNCCCAACATTTTTTTTTTTTTTTTTTTTTTTGGTCTTTTTTCGTATTAACAGAACTCCAATTTCTATTCCAGGATACTGCCACTTGGAATAAATGTTAAATTTCCCAGCTTCCCTTGCAGTTAGGTATAGTCACATGACTAAGCTCCAGCCAATGAGATGTGAGTGGAAGTGAGTGGGGCGGGCTTCCAGAGAGGAAAGGGTGTGCTCTCCCCTTTCTCTCCGTGCTTTCTGCTGCCTGGGATGCGGCTAGGGCAGATGGCGCTCCAGCCAGTACTGTGAGTCATGTGACTTCGAGGATGGAGAGCTAGAAAAAGCCAGCAAACAGAAACCCGGTCCCAGAGGAAAATGGGCCCACCATACCAGCTCTCGCCGGCCGACCTACCGACTTCTTTTACATCGAAAGAAACTGCAACTCACTTAAGTCCCCAGTTGGTCACGTGTCTCTTACTTCCATCCAGACCTGAGTCTGACCGACAGCACCGTTTTCCCTGCACCCTGAGCAACACCTTGCGTTATAATTATGTTTTCATTTTGAAAGTCTGATAGATGAAAAACAACACCACTTTATCGCTTTAAATGCATTGCTCCTAAGAGTTGATCTTATTTTTGTATGTTTATGAGCCATTTGCTCCCTTTTTTGTCTGCGAGCTGTCTATTCTCATTTATTTCTCGACTCCGGTCTCAGGTTGCCTCTTCTCGGTGGTCAGTAAGACGGCCGCCAGCCGCTCCTGGCTTCTATGGCATGTCAGCAACCTCAGCAGAGAAATCACCCCTTTCCTGGACGATCCAACACAAGGTTGGGGATTGTCAAGGGATCAAGAAGACAAGCCACAGCCTGGAGGAACACATTTGCCAAAGACATAGAGTAGTCACCCCTTATCCACAAGGGATACTTTCCAAGACTTCCAGTGGACGCCAAAAACCACGAAGAGTACCGAACCCTATATATACCATGTTTTTTTCCGATATGTACATGTGATAAAGTTTCATTTATAAATTAGGCACAGTAAGGGATGAACAACAATAACTAATAATAATCTAGGGCAATTATAGCAACACACCATAATAAAAGTTAGGTGAATGTGGTCTCTGTCTCTCAAAATATGTTATTGTACGTACTGTACCCTTCTTGTCGTGGTGTGAGATGATAAAATGAGATGAAGTGAGGTGAATGACGTAGCCACTGTGGTGTAGTGTTAGGCTACTACCGACTTTCTAAGGATATATCAGAGGGAGGATCATCTGCTCTGGGACTGAGGCTGACCTCAGGTAACCGAAACCAGGGAAAGTCGAACTGCAGACAAAGCGGGGAGTACTGTATCTAGTAAAAGACTGCCATCCAGGGGTGCCTGGGTGGCTCAGTCGTTGAGCGTCTGCCTTCAGCTCAGGACGTGATCCGGGCGTTCTGGGATCGAGCCCCACATTGGGCTTCTCTGCTGGGAGCCTGCTTCTTCCTCTCCCACTGCTTGTGTTCCCTTTCTCGCTGGCTGTGTCTCTCTCTGTCAAATAAATAAATAAAATCTTAAAACAAAAAAAAAAGACTGTCATCCAAAATATACAAAGACCTCTTAAAAACTCAACAGTAAGAAAACGAATGAGATTTTAAAAACAGGCAAAGGACCTGAACAGACACCTCCCCAAAGAAGATACACCGATGGCAAATAAACATATGAAAAGACGCTTTATGTCATATGTCGTCAGGGAAATATAAACAAAATCCACAAGTAAATACCACTACACAGCTCCTAGAATGGCTAAAATCAAACACACTGACAACACCAAATGTTGGCAATGAAGTGGAGCAACAGGAAGTCCCATTCATTGCTGGCAGGAATACGAAGAGGGTATAACCACTTTGGAAGACAGTCGGCAATTTCTTACAAAACTAAGAATACTCTTGGGGCTCCTGGGCGGCTCTTTTGGTTAAGCACCCGACTTTTGGTTTTGGCTCAGGTCATGGTCTCAGGGTTGTGGGATCGAGCCCCATGTCGGGCTCTGTGCTCAGCAGAGTTGGCTTGGGATTCTCTCCCTCTCCCTCTCCCTCTCCATCCCCTTTGCCTCTCCCCTTACTGACATACGTGTGTACTCTCTCTCTCTCTCTCTCTGTCTGAAATGAATAAAATCTTAAAAAAACCAAACAAACTAAAAAAAACACTAAGCATACTCTTACCATACAATCCAACAATGTACTCCTTGGTTAAATCCAAATTAGTTGTTGAAAATTTACATCTACGCAAAACGCTGCACATGAATATTTATAGCGTATTTATTCCCCATTGCCCAAACTTGGAAGCAACCAAGGTTTGTTTCAGTAGGTGAATATGGTATATCCATACAGTGGAATATTATTCAGAGCTAAAACGAAATGACTTATCAAGCCAGGAAAAGACAGGGAGGAATCTGAAATGCATATTACTAAGTGAAAGAAACCAATCTGAAAAGGCTACTTGCTGCATGATTCCAACTATAGGATATTCTGGAAAAGCTAATACATTCTGGAGACAGTAAAAAGATCAGTGGTTGCCAGAGGTTGGGGGAAAGAGGGATGAACAGGTGGAGTGCAGGGGATTTTCAGGGCCGTGAAATGATTCCGTAGGATACTCTAATGGGGATATGTGTCATTATATATTTGTCCAAACCTATAGCATCTACAACACCAAGAGTGAGCTCTAATGTTAACTGTGGACTTTGATTGACAATGATGTATCAGTGTGGGTTCAGCGATCAGACAAAGGTACCATTCTGGTGAGGGATGTTGGGAGCAAGGAAAGTATGTGAGGTGGGGGAGGAGGGTTAATCCGGGAACTCGGTAAACTTGCCTCTCAGTTTTACTGTGAATCCAAAACTGCTCTAAAAAAAATGAGATCTATTTTAAAAATAATAATAATCATAAAGGGATTGGCCCTGACTGGATCAGATTGGGTCGCATGTCTCTATCTGCTCGACTGAGCATGTGGACAGATTAGGCGCAGGCGTATGTCCATCTCTGCAGCCTGGAGCGGAATCAGCCCTCCAAAAGCCCATGGGATGGAGGTGGGGAGGGAGAGCACTTTAGAAAGAAAATAAGAAATAAGTGTTTGTTTTCCGAGAAGAGGAAAATGGATATTGGGAGGATAAATCAATAGCCATTGACTATCCTAGGCAAAGAAGAGACTCGAGTCTTATCATCAGGCAGAGCAGCAGTCCAGAGCCCTGGAGGCCGCAAAGAGAATGGAGCTTGTGGGCAGACTGAGTGACTCATTCTCTTTTAGGTGTCTCATGAACTCACATTCAAGTCACAACTTTATTAATTTATTGGGCACCAAACATGGGCCAGATCCCATGCTTGGAGCTAAAGAGACTTTTGTGAATAATAACTCAATGGACAAGTCCATTAATTTTCAAAGGCTTACTGAATGTTTATTCAACGAACATTTAGAAGACCGGGTAAATTTCACCACTCCAAAATTAAATTACATGTGGCCTAATTAGAATATCCATAATCCTTCTCAATCACTGCATTTTCAGAGAATTCAAGGATTCAGAGGAAGCTAGCGCAGTCACATGACTCACCATGACCCTCCCCCCCACCCCCCAGGTTCCCAGGACACATGGCTAACTTTTGACCTTGACTAACTATAGTGACCACTTAAAGGGAAGAAAAGTGCCCGCTAAGAGTTGCCCATGGTTACTCTTGAATAGCTGGACCCAAACTATGTGCATCACTTTGAAGATTTTGTAATTGTTCAAACAAGTGGGACAAGAACCATGAATTAACTAATTTTACATAGCCTTCAAAAAACGTTTTTTACGTAGCCTTTTAAAGCCAACAAAACTAACTCTCTCTCTCCCTCTTTTTTCCCCCCAACTCTTTAATATAATACATGAAACAAAATACAAACTTCTTTTATTCTGAATTTTAGTCTCTGGACACTTTGAAGTGGTTTTGTTAGTTTTTTAGATTTTTCTGCACTAATACTGAATTGCTCCATTGCTGGTTCTTTTTATCAAAAGAAGGTAACATCAATTTCTTTGTTCCCTCCACCCCACATTGTTCCTGTTTCTATATTAAAGAGATGTTTACCTGATTTAGATAAAGACATGCTTCATCACAAATTCTTTCAGTTAATCTGCAATTATTAAGCACTTAGTATGTACTTGGTACCATAGAAAACATTAAAGAAATGGACACTACAGGCTGTCCATTAAGGAATCAAGATTCAGGGACATCTGGGTGGCTCAACTGGTTAAGCATCTGCCTTCAGCTCAGGTCATGATCCCAGGGTCCTGGGATCAAGCCTCACATCAGGCTCTCTGCTCAGTGGGGAGCCCACTTCTTCCTCTCTCTCCCCCCCACCCCGGCTTGTGCTCCCTCTCTCTCTGCCAAATACATAAATAAAATCTTCAAAAAAAAAAAAAAAAAGGGACTCAAGATTCAGTCTGTGTGATTTTAAGCTAGTTACTTAACATCTCTGAGCTTCTGTTTCCTGAACTATTGAATAAGGATGAAATAACCACTCTTGCAAGGGTCTTATTTACTCATTTATTCAACAAATATAGTTCGAGTTCTGCTCTGTGCTCCACACGCCTGCAGGAAGTAGGGACACAGAACAGCGCTAAGAACTGTAGAGGGTTTTCGGTGGCAATGGAAGCCGGGCTGTAAGCAGGAAGCATTTGTAATGTGAGCATTTCTCATATATTACCTCAAAAGAGCTCAGAAGAAAAGAACACGCACCTTACCTAAGGCCAGTGTATTACGTTGTCTATTGCTATGTAACAAATTGCTGCAAAAGTTAGCAGCTTAAAACAATAGACTTTCATCTCAGTTTCGGGGGGGGGTTTGGGATGCAGGGGGGTTTGGCTGAGTGGTTTGGTTTCATCAGGGTCTCTCATCGGCAGCCAGGCTGTCACTGGGGCTGCAGTCACCTGAAGGCTCACTTAGGGCTGGAGGATTTTTCTCAGCTTACTCACGTGGTTGTGGTAGGAAGTTTCCATCTCTTGCCAACATGGGCCTCTCCGTAGCGCTGCTCATGACATGGCAGCTGGCTTCCCCCCTTAACAAGTGATTTAAAAAAAGAGAAAGAGAGCAGCTAAAACAGAAGCTTCAGTGTCTCTTATGACCTAATCTCAGAAGCGAGGGTGTATCATCACTTCTGGGGAATTCTCCTGTTCCTCCAGACTGCCCTGGTGCGATGAGGGGGTGGGGGCCGCACAAGGGTGTGATGGCCAGGAGGCAAAGATTCATTGGGTGCCATTTTGGAGTCTGGCTACCAAAAGTGCCCCCCCCCCGTTTTTTGTGATTCCTTTTGTCATTTAAATTTTTTTAGGGCTCCTGGGTGGCTCAGGCAGTTGAGGGTTTGCTTTCGGCTCAGGTCATGATCCTGGGGACCTGGGATTGAGTCCCGCGTCGGGCTCCCTGTGCATGGGGGAGCCTGCTTCTCTCTCTGCCTCCCCCACCCCCGCTGGTGCGCGCTCTCTATCAAAAATAAATAAAAATACTTTTCCAAAAAAAAATAAATTTTTTTAAAAGTAGGCACCACAGCTAACCTAGGGCTTAAACTCACGGCCCTGAGATCAAATTTCATGCTCTACCAACTGAGCCATCCAGGCACCTCTTTTCTCATTTTATTATATTTTTAAGATTTTATTTTTAAGTAATGTCTACACCCAACATGGGACTCGAGCTCACAACCCCGAGATCAAGAGTCACATGCTCTACCAACTGAGCCAGCCAGGTGCCCCTCTTTTCTCATTTTGAATCACTACCCACCTTTATACTTAATTTTGTACTCACAATTTTTTTGTTTGTTTTGTTTTGTTTTGTTTTTAGAAGCACCGACCTCCACCCCACCCCTGATCGTATAAACTTTAGTCCCAGTAAACCTAGGTCCATCTCTGGTCCTACAGTAAGCCCGTTTTTCAAGACCCAGGGAGTGTTAGAGGTTTTGCAGATGGGGTCAGAATTAGGACCCAGCCCAGGGAAATGGTTTGCTCAGGGCCAACCCTGCAGGTGGAAGGTGTAGATTTCAGCTCCTCCCCCCTGCCCTCCCTCAACATTCCTCTGGAAGCTTAAGCTGCTGGAATTAAACCAGAGGTTTTGCTGAGTGGCAAAGAGATAAAGTCTTGTTTGCACATTGTAATGTTGTGTTTAAACATTTTGACAATGATCAGGTGAGCTCCTTTGCTGGTATTGACTCCACTCCTCCGTAAGTGATTGCACCAGGCAGGAGGGCCCCTGGGCCACGTGATTAGGGCACTCACAAGTTAATTGACTTGCTTGGTTTCTTTTTGCTTACTCCACACATGTGAAGAAATGCAATTTTTTTTTTGTTCTTTGTTTTCTTTCTTAGTGCACCAAGAAGAACAAAGCTGGCTTTTAAACCCTATTGCATCTCTTAACTTTTTGAGGCTCAAACTGTGAATTAGCAAAACCAAACCAAACAAATAAACCAAAACAACAACAAAAACAAAAAACTAAAAAAAAAACCCGTTTGGTCCTTGTTCGAATCCCTGTGATCTGAGATAAATCAAGCCCCTCCCCACCCCAGGTAGACACCTAATGACGGGTTGGGATTTGCTTAATAAAAGCAATGGCCACCATTTATTGAATGCCTGTTTTGTGTCCCTGTCTGTGCATAGATTATTTCATTTGCCACTCATTTAACAGGGCACGATGATCCTCATTTTGCAGATAAGGCTCAGCGAGGCTCTATGATTTGCCTAAGGTCACACAGCACATAAATGATCAAATTGGGCTTAAATGGACGTCTGCCTGGGGGGCGCCTGGAGGGTTCAGTCGGAGGACCACAACTCTTGATCTCGTTGAGCCCCACGTTGAGTGCAGAGATTACTTAATTAATTTAAAACAAGAAACCAAAAATGGAGGTCAGCCTGGTTTAGGAGCTCATGTTCTTTTGACTATGTGGCCCTCCCCTATCCCCAGATAAGGTCAGATTTTTCCATGATATGATTTTATAACATCCAATGGTTTTCTGCAAAATACTTTCTAAATCTCATTATGATAATAGTTACCTATTGTTATGTAACAAACTACACCAAAACATAGTTGCTTTAAATGATCATTTATTGCGGCACCTGGCTGGGTCAGTTGGGGGAGCATACGACTCTTGATCTCAGGGTTGTAAGTTCAAGCCCCATGTTGGATGTAGAGATGACTTAAAAATAGAATCTTTAGAAACTCACACACACTCAAAACAAAACAAAACAAAACCCCAATCATTTATTATGAGGCTTTTTTTTCTTTAAGTAAACTCTACCTCCAGTGTGGGGCTTGAAGTCGCCACCCTGAGATCAAGTGTGGCATGCTCTACTGACTAAGCCGTTCGGGTACCCCTCTTTCTTGTAAGTCTTTGGGTTGGTGTGGGGTCCTTCTGTGAGTTACGCCTGGGTTTGCTTGTGCAGCTGCATTCAACTAGAGGGTCAGCTGGGACAGCCAGATGGCTGGGACTCTTGCCTTCTGCGGTCTTTCTTTCAGGGTTTTTCTGGCTTGGTAGACTCAGGGCAGAGTCCCAGGACAGTGAAAATGAAAGCTGCAAGGCCTTTCAAGGTCTAGGCTCTAGAACTGGTGCAGAGTCCCTTCTACCCTGTGATATGGGTCAAAGCAAGTTCCATTAAGCTTTGTATATGTTTAAATCACGTGGACCTTTTCACAGCTGTGTCTGCAGTGCCCAGAACAGAATCTCGTACATAGACTATTTGCTGATACAAATGAGATTATGGCAGTGTATTTCTCTCCCAGCACAGTGTCTTATACATCCAAGTTCTCTAAATGAGGGTTATTTATTTCCCAGGGGAGATAGATAATATAGGTGATCTGTTTTTTGTTTAAATTTACTTTATTATTTTTATTAATTTATTTTTTTTTTAGTACTCTCGGCACCCAAAGTGGGGCTTGAACTCACAACCCTGAGATTGAGTCACATGCTCCTCTGAATGAGCCAGCCAGGCACCCCTGTTTCGTTTTGTTTTTTAATATAAACTCTATCCCCAACGTGGAGCTCAAACTCATGACCCCAAGATCAAGAATCGCATGCTTTTCCGATTGAGCCAGCCAGGTGTCCCTAGATGATCTGTTATTTCTAGGGAAACCTCAGATTTCCGCAGAATGATCTTCATTGTTCTCTCTTACCTGTCTCCAATTCTTGTTATCTGATACCCAGGAAATTGCCAGAGATGCAGAAATGAATGGAGAGGCAGACGATAAGGGTGAAACAGGTGGGCACGGAGTTCAAGTCCTGCGCCAGCCGCTCACTAGTTAGGAGACCTTGGATGAGGCATTTAAACCCTGTGCTTTTGTTTCCTCTTTTGTAAAACAGGTATAATAGCGCCTATTTCTTGAAACTGATGAAAGAATTAAATGGGTTCATACTTGTGTAAAGTATTAACAAGAGGAGTTGGCATGCAGTTACTGTTATATAAAATTTTATTATTATAAGTAACCTATAGGGCCTGACTTCAGTTTCCAATGAGTCACTTTCTTAAGATACAACGTAGACTTTTGGGAGCTGTTCTCTGTTTCACCCAATAGTCTTCAGAGAATCAGGAAGCCATCGCGATGAGCTCTGAACAAGAGAAAGCAATCTTTCCCAGTTCATGGTTGGGTAGTTTTAATTTAACAATTTCTAATTTTATCGACAGTGTTTAGATTTTTAATTGTGGTTTTCTACCGGTACAAACGAGGATGCCTTTGATGGGGAAGCCAACTTCACAGGCTTCGGTAGAAAAATTATATTATAGCATGGAGCTTTCCTTTATGCTTTCATTATTATTTTATTAGGGAAAATTTCGAACACATTCAAAAGGAGAGAAAACAGTATAATCAAGCCCTGTATCCATCATCTGGGGCTTTGAGAACACCTCGTCAACTATATTGTGGTCTGCCTATAAAATGTCATACTGCAAACTTTAGAAAGAGAAAGGTGTATTGTTCTGGAAAAAGATGTCCAAAAATTGAAATGAAAAAATAAGTTGCAAAAAAAAAAAAAGTCTACACATTATGTTTCCATTTGGGATAAAAACAATGTATTTTACCAGCACCTATCTGTAACATTATTGTTTACTCTCATAGAGCCTGGAAGAACAGGAAGGAACAGCCCCTTCCCAGAATGCCCAGCAAGCTTACCGCCAGCCACCCAAGCAAACACACACAGTCAGCCAAGGTGGAAAACTGGGGTTTCCTCCCCGATTGATTTTGCAGTCCCTACCTTGTCTGCAGGGGACGGGATGGGGAAAGCGGCTCGCTCCTCTTTATTGTCTCCCCAACTCCAGCTCAGGCCTGGAGGGGCCTTACCATCTTGGGGTTCCCCGTTTGTGGTTTGAACTCACAATTCTCTTGACTGCGCTTGTCATGGCAGGGTCTCAGCAGGAGGCACCAGTCTTTGAAGCTCTCAGACTGGAGTGTTTTAAGACACCTGCCTCTTTCTCTTGCTAATGGGAGTGCTTCCCTGGGCCCCCCCATCATTCTGGTGCCAAGGGAAAGAAGCGTGACAAGCGGAGTGAAATCCCTTTTTGCCTCTTGAGGGCTTGGAGACACTGGACGTGTTCACCTTGAGCCAGACAATTTATGTTTAAAAAACAACAATGCAGCAACTCCTTTGGTGTTTGCAACCACGCTGGGGGATGGGTCCTGTGATGGTAGGCAGAGAGGCAGAGATATGCCCAAGGTCACACTGCTAAGCGTGGGTTGCTTCAAACCTCAATCTCTTAACCATTGCAAACCAGCTGCCTCCACACAGAATGTTCTAGAAAGACAACAGAAAAAGGGCTCATGATGGTTCCCTCTGGAGATTGAGCCTGGGCCGGGTGGAAGGGGCAAGGCAAGGGTGTGAGCAGGCTTTGATTTTCTACCTACCACAGGGGCCAGGTAGGTGATAGAGCTAAGCCGTGGCTAAAATCAGAGCCCAGACTCGAAACCGAAAGTGCCTGCCGGCTCTGCCATTCAGGATTCTCCCTGCTCAAGCGTCGACAGTGGGGATCACCATGCCTGCTTCACAGGGCTGCCGTGAGAATTCAGGGAGATCGTATATCCCTACCACGTTTCAAACGGTGCTTTGTCACACAGTAAACACCATACAAAATGCAACTGTCATTATTCTGAGTATCACTGGCATTTTTTTCACGCATATGTATTACTTTTGAAATAATGAAAACAATAAATTAGTTCTTTTAAAAGATCAACTACAGTGTCTGGTAAAGTTAGACATACGCCTACCCTGTGACCCAGTAATTCCACTCTTGGGTTAAGAGAAATGAGTGCACGCGGCCACAAAAAGACTTGTTCAAGAATGTTCATAACAGTTTTTTTTCCATAAGAGTCCTCATGAAACAAGCAAGCGTTCATCGACAAGAGGACAGATACAGAAAAGGTGGATGGCAGAGTCAAACGGCAGAGTGATTAACGATAAAAACAAATGAACTACCAATGCGCCCCGTAGCCGATATGACTGAATCTGAAAAACGGTATCTGAGTGATAAGAAACCAGATACAGAAGAAACCAGAGTTCATTCTGGGGGCACCTGGGTGGCTTAGTCGGTTAAGCATCTGTCTTCAGCTCTGGTCATGATCCCAGGGTCCTGGGATCAAGCCCCGCATCGGGCTGCCTGCTCAGCGGGGAGCCTGCTTCTCCTTCTCCCTCTGCCTGCTGCTCCCCCTGCTTGTGCTTTCTCTCGCTGATAAATGAAAAAATGAATAAATGAATAAATGAATAAATAAATAAATAAATAAATAAAAATCTAAAAAGAGAGAGAGAGTTCATTCTGTAGGTTCCATTTATATAGAGACTAGGAATAGGCAAAATTAAGGGTAACAGAGGTCAGAATAATGCCTAAGTGGGTTTGGGAAGGGGCAGAGGGAACATTCTGGAGGATGGAAATGTGTTGTGGTCCAGAGGACAGGTGCCAACGTCTGGAGACATTTCTGGTGGACACCATTGGTGCGAAGAGTGAGAGCAGCTGGCCTCTGGTGGGTGGAGGCCAGAGTTGCTGGTAAATATCCCACCGGGCTCAGTACAGCCCCCCACAATGGAGAGTTATCTGGCCCAAAACGTCAGCAGTGCTGAGACTGAGAAGTGTTGGTATATGGTTTAAATTGCTTACCCATGTTCCCGGAATTTCTGCGTCCTTGTGGATACTTGCCGTTATTAGAAGAAAACTCTGAGCGGCAGGATGGCTAGTTACCCTGAGGGTAGACTTGTCACTGCAAAGCAGCTGCCCGATGAGGGACATTTCCCAGCCCCCTTTGCATCTGAGTCCGGCCATGTGATTCGTTCTCGCAAATAGAACGTGAGCAAAAAGCAGTGTGTGTTAGCTCGGGGCCAGGCAGCTGGGAAACGTGTGTGCTTTGTCCGCTCGCTTCTTGCTGCCAGCGCTGGATGCAAACGTGGATGGAGAGCCGTCAGAGCCGTCAGTCAACAGTGCAGGAGAGCAATGTGACCGCGAGATGCAGCCCTGCAGTGCGGGGCCTAGTTGTTACAGCGGCTGGTGTTACTGTGATAGAGTAGTCAGTGCGGAGACAGTCTCGGAAGGGCGATCTTCCAAGCCGAGCTGTCACGGAGTAATTCATCTCCCTTGTAAATTCTTGGAGAGCAGGGATCATATGTGCACATTTTCTTAATCCCCTTGATACTAAGCACCTCCTTCCTTCCTTCTTCCTACCTTCCTACCTTCTTCTTTCTTTTCCTTCTTTTCTTTTCCTTCTTTTCATTTCTTTCATTTTCCTTTCTTTCTTTTCTTTCTTTCTTTCTTTCTCTCTCTTTCTTTCTCCTTCCTCTCTCTCTTTTTCTTCCTTCCTTGCTTTGTTCCTTCCATCCTTCCTTCCTTTCCTCCTTCCCCCTTCCTTCCTTTCTCTTTTCTTCTTTCTTTTCTTTTTTTCTTTTTTTCTTTCTTTCTTTCTTTCTTTCTTTCTTTCTTTCTTTCTCCTTCCTTCCTTCCTCCCTCCTCTCTCCCTTTCTTTCTTTCTCTTTCTTTCCTTTCTTTCTTTCTTTTTTTCTTTCTTCTTTCTCTTTCTTTCTTTCTTTCTTTCTTTCTTTCTCTTGTTCGTTCTTTCTTTCTTTCTTTCTTTCTCCTTCCCCCAAAGCCATATGGCTCCATGGATTGGAAAAAGAACTTATATGTCTTTTTGTAATCTTTCCAAGACACTATTTATTGGACCACAAAACATGAATTCCTACACTGTCAACTCATGTGTTTTGGGGTAGGATATACCTTCCCTAATTCTCTGGAGTTGGGTTCTGATTGGCTTAAGTCAATTGATACATTTTCTTTTTCCTAGCATCAGTGTTTGATTCACAGATGGGCGCATAACCAAGTCAAAGCCAGTGAGATACAAGATATTAGCTGAGGTTCCTGAAGGGAAAACACTTTCTTCTGTGTGTGTGTGTTTTAAGTAGGCTCCATGTGGGAAGCCTACTTAATGTGGGGCTTGAACTCACGACCCTGAGATCAAGACCTGAGCTGAAATCCAGAGTTGCACACGTCAGTGACTGAGCCACCTGGGCACCCTATGACCTAAGTTCTTTCCGCATTTCTTCTCTGCCACTTTCAGCATGTTAGTTTTGCTCACTTGTGGTGGCAAAATAATGCCCCCAATTCCAGACATTCAGGTCACAACGTCATGTATCTCTGTTAATGAGAAGACCTTTCCCAGAAGCACTCAGCAGACCTTTCCTCTTGTCTTGTTGCTCCAGAAGGTAACTAACACATTACAGTGTCCAAACCGATCACTGGAAAGGGTCTGGATCAACACGACTGGCCTGTTTCCATATTGATTCTGTTCCTCAGACGAGGCTGAGACCAGAACCCGTCTCTCTAGAAGTACATGGCCACTGGGAGGAAGGGGGAAAACCCGATCACAACCAGAATTCTGATTTAAAAAGGGAAAATTAAATAATAATAATAATATACAAGATAAAAAATAAAAAGGGAGAATTTTTTGAGTAAGCCAACAATAGTGTCTGCAGTGTCTTCTGCCATTTATTATAGATATTCATATATATATATATCAGTCTATTGCAAGAAATAGAAAGCCCAGAAGAAAAAAAGAAAGATAGGCAGAAATTTATCAGCATGCACATCTCAGAAGGTCAGGGACATTCAGCTTCAGACATGGCTGGATCCAGGCAACAATATCATCACTACTTGGTTTCTCTTTTCATCTCTCGTCTCTGCTTTAATAAATAAAGTGCTGACTTTATTCTCAGGCAGAAGCTTACCAAATGACCACAGAAGCTACAGTCTTATTCCCTACTTAACAATGAGTAGACAACTCTTAGGCAACTCTCCCAACAAAAGTTTTAAGAATTGAGCCTCAATGACTTGGCTTGGATCACAACCCTATCCTTTTTTTTTTTAAGATTTTATTTATTTATTTATTTATTTATTTATTTGACAGAGAGAGAGACAGCCAGCGAGAGAGGGAACACAAGCAGGGGGAGTGGGAGAGGAAGCGGCAGGCTCCCAGTGGAGGAGCCTGATATGGGGCTCGATACGGGGCTCGATCCCAGAACTCTGGGATCACGCCCTGAGCCGAAGGCAGACACTTAACGACTGAGCCACCCAGGCGCCCCCACATCCCTATCCTTGAACCAATCACTCTACCCAGGAGGAATGGGAAATTCCCATTGGCCAATCATAAATCTTGTTCCCACCTTTGAACCAGAAAATGAGGTCCTAACCAGATCCAAACAGATTAAGAATGTGGGAAAAGGGGCACCTGGCTGGCTCTGTTGGTGGAGCGTGCTACTCTTAATCTTGGGGTTGTGAGTTTGAACCCCACGTTAGGTGAAGAGCTTACTTAAAAAAAAAACGTAGGAAAAGAAACCAGAATGCTACCATATTGCACTTGGAGTGACTGGATCACCCTGAAGGCATCTCCCAGTCCCAGCAGGCTTTGCACCGAGGCCGCAGAGTTCTAAAGTTCCTCAGACTTTCTTTGGGTCCTTCACTGATTCCTACCTGTGGTTCAGACTTTTCTCTCTACATGGTCCCTTGGGCCAGGGCTTCTCAAAGACTAATGTGCTGTCGAGTCATCTGGGGGGATTTTTAAAAAACCGTGGAGTCTGGTTCAGCAGGTGTGAGTTGGGGCGTGTGGGTCTGCATTCCCAGGGGCCACACTGAGTGGTGTGGAGTCAAAGTGCCTCCTGTATATTACGTCAGTTTTCCAGAGGAAACCACAATTGAGTAAAGGAAGAAAAACAGATCATATAAACTTTCATTTTAAAAGAAATTTAAATTAAAAAGTGAGTCAATTTAAATTAAAAAAATACTAAGTAAATAATAATGAGGTGGCTTGTGGCTGTGGCAAAAATCCCAAAGGCCTCCTGTGACTGAGTGACTGAACTTTGGGGAACCCTGGTGGAGCCAGAATCTCTTCTAGAATTTTTTTGGCTAAACCAAGCTGAACCAAAATTCCTTTTTTTTTTTTTTTTAAGATTTTATTTATTTATTTGACAGAGATAGCCAGCGAGAGAGGGAACACAAGCAGGGGGAGTGGGAGAGGAGGAAGCAGTCTTCCAGCTGAGGCGCCTGACGTGGGACTCGATCCCATAATGCCAGGATCACGCCCTGAGCCGAAGGCAGACGCTTAACGACTGAGCCAGCCAGGCGCCCCTGAACCAAAATTCCTTGCACGAAAACTAGTGCTGAGAAGTCTTTCAAAGGACAGACAGCTGTTACCACTGCCACATGGGGCTTCAAAATCCAAACAGCCTTTATTCACGGCCTCTTTATTTTTTAAAATTTATTTTATTTTTTAAAGATTTTATTTATTTGAGAGAGAAAGAGAGAGAGAGCACGAGCAAAGGGAGAGGGAGAAGCAGACGCCCCACCAAGCAGGGAGCCTGATGCGGGACTCGATCCCAGGACCCCGAGATCACAACCTGAGCCAAAGGCAGATGCCTAACCGACTGATGCCACCCAGGCGCCCCCATGGCCTCTTTAATCCTGGGGGGCTATTTTTTCTCAAAACAAGGACTTCGCTTTTGGGAGAGGAGGCATTGTGGACACTAATTGCCAGTTGCAAGAACCAAGTGGCCGGGGCGTCTGGCTTTTGAAGTCTTGCAAAACGTACTTAAAAAAGTTGGCAACACTGGCAGGACTCCGGAGTGGCCTTGAAAGATCCCAGCGTGTTATACTGAAAGAAAGCTTGGCTTTGCTGACCAGGCCAATGGAAACCCCACTCAGCGGTGGAAAGACTCTGCATGTGTGTGCGTGTGCATGTGTGTGTGTGTGTGTGTCTGTGTCCATCCCTGCTCCTCCAGTTCTGAACACCTAATTCCAAGGAACTGAGGCTCATGTCACCTTGAACTTACTTTTCCTTTACCCCTGGCACATCCAATGCTCATGTTGGAGGAGGTTGACAAGGCAGAGAGAGTGCAGACTAACCCTAGAGGGGAAGTTCAAGCTGGTTTTTTGCCACTCTTACCAGCACCAGGGGCCTCCCCAAAATCATGTCTCATTTGCATGAATTCTGTGAAAAGTGAAAACCGATAAAAGAAGATTGCATGTTTTGATTCACTAAAAAAATCTGGTCTGCAGGGACATAACGGCTAAGACCGAATAATGGGGTCTTTTTTTTTTTTTTTTTTTTTTTTTTTTTTAAGAAAACAGCCTTGCTGTATCTTCTGTGTCTGGAGATGAAGGATAAAGGAACTCATACTAATTCTTTGGCTTGCCTCTAACCACATAAAATCTTTGGTAGGCTGGCTTTCTCTCTACCCCCCTTCTTTCTAGACTTTATCAAATATTTCCTATGATCCCGCTATGTGTTTGGGATATAAGAAAAACCCAACAGGGATGCCTGGCTGGCTCAGTCGGTCGAGAATTCGACTCTTGATCTCAAGGTCATGAGTGCAAGTCCCACGTTGGGCCTGGAGCTTACTTCAAAACAACGTGAAACAACAGCAGAATAATCCACACAGATAGAGCTCAGGAGTGACCAATTCAAATGCGCACCACAAACTGGGGATGCAAGGAATAGAACTGGGCTGTGTAAGACAGTATGTGATCGGGCGCCTGGGTGGCTCAGTCGTTAAGCGTCTGCCTTTGGCTCAGGGCGTGATCCCAAAGTCCCAGGATCGAGCCCCACATGGGGCTCCTCCGCTGGGAGCCTGCTTCTTCCTCTCCCACTCCCCCTGCTTCTGTTCCCTCTCTCGCTGGCTGTCTTTCTCACTGTCAAATAAATAAATAAAATCTTTAAAAAAAAAAAAGACAGTATGTGATAACTTCACTCACTCTCAGAGTCTGGGAGCTCTCAGGGTGTGGTGGGGACTGTGGTAAATTGGAGAGCCAGTGACCTTCTCCAGGTCCTTATACTGGCCACGCAGGAAAGGAGACCATGTTTTTCCACACCCTCATGTTCACATTTTGAAAAGCCAAAACATTTTTTATCTTGATTCATAGTAAGAAATACATTTTGTTTTATTTTTATTTTTTAAGATTTTATTTATTTATGTGTCAGAGAGAGAGAGCATAAGCAGGGGCAGAGGGAGCGGGAGAAGCAGGCTTCCCGCTGAGCAGGGGATCCTGGGACTCTAGGATCATGACCCATGCTGAAGGCAGACACTCAACCAACTGCACCCCCGGGGTGTCCCAAGAAACACATTTTATGTCATGATGGCGCATGCGTGCCCACATACTCCTGAAATACAAGTTTCCAGAATACTTTCCTTTGCTTGTGTGATGCAATGTTTTCTTCTCTTTTCTGTTCTAGTCTATCCTATCCTAACCTACTCTTTGACAAAAAAGACTGGATGGGAGAGATTAAATTGCTTTCAAGACAGATCAAGGGATCTGTGCACCAAGTATGGAAAACTGAGTCACAACACGGGTTGTGCTGGTGTTCAGCACTGGCTACCCATGAAATCAGTTACCTGGGGAATTTCGAAAAAAAATACTGCTGCCTGAGCCCTACCCCAACCAAATAAATCGTCTGTCTGGGCACTGGGGTCTGGGCTTTGGAAGGTTTCCAGGCATGACCACTCCTGAGAACCCCTGCTCGGTATTCACGATCAGGAGCTCTTGCAGACTGAACTTGGAATCCAGGCGTGGTCCTTCCTGGCTGTGTGCCCTGAGGCTGCGTCAGAGGCTCCCTTTGCCCAGCTGCAGGATGCGGGACAGTAACTAGTACTTAGCTCGTGGAGTTGCCCAAGCCTCCAAGGAGATAAGATATGTAAAGAGTTTTGCATCGGGGCCTGCCTCACTGTTGCTGTGGCCCGAGCTCCATCCATAGGGGCTACTGTGATGTGTGGGACAGACACATTTAAACAAAGGAGTTATTCAGAGTCCCAGTCAGACCTTTTATTGAAAGCCGGCAGCTTCTGTTCGCGGTTTCTACCTGCTGCCTCTGATTGCAGGGGACGTGGTCGGGCTTTGCGGCTCTTCCTGGAGTCAGTCGGAAAGATGCTGGCAGAGCTGAATTCATTCACATCTTGCAGACGTGTGATTCTTGTTAAAATAATAACACTAATAAGAACAGTAACACGTATGTACCGGGTGATTGATGATCCTCGTTTCCTGGGGACTGATGGGTTTTTCAGAAAGTGAAGATAGGTGTCCAGCTCATCCTGGGTCGCTCAGGACTTTCTGAATGTTAACACTGCGATCCACAGGCCAAATCCAGCCCCCCTTTTTTTTGTTGCTGTTCCAATTGAAATTTTTGTTGATTATAGAGTCACATACGGTTGGAAGAAATAATACAAAGAGAGGCACCTGGCGGGCTTGGTGAGAAGAGCACGTGATTCTTGATCTCCCGTTTGTAAGTTTGAGCCCCATTTGGGTATAGAGATTACTTAAAAATGAAAATCTTAGAAAGAAAGAGGGGGGAAAGAAAGAAAGAAAGAAAGAAAGAAAGAAAGAAAGAAAGAAAGAAAGAAAGAAAGAAGGAAGGAAGGAAAGAAAGAAAGAGAAAGAAAGAAAAGAAAGAAAGAGAGAGAAAGAAAACAGAGTGATGTCTTGTACACTTCGCCCATCTCCCCCCAGTGACAGCATTACACAAGTATAGTGTACAAGCATACAAGTAGTGTAATGCCACGTTCAGGCTATTGATATTAATACAATCCACCAATCTTACTTAGATTTCCCCAGCTTGTCCTGTACTCATTTGTGTATGTGTGTGTGTATTAGTCCTATATAATTTTTTTGAAAGATTTTTATTTATTTGTGAGAGAGAGAGCAAGCACCCGCACCAGAAGCTGGAGGGACGGGCAGAGGGAGAAGCAGACTCCTCACCGAGCAGGGAGCCCAACGCGGGGCTTGATCCCGGCACCCCAGGATCATGACCTGAACCCAAGGCAGGCAGACGCTTAACCAGCTGAGCCACCCAGGTGCCCTAACTCTATACAGTTTTATCATCTGGGTTATGTATCTACTGCCGTGGTGAAGATGCTGAAACAGTCTTAACACCACAGGGGTCCTTCACAGTGCCCCTTTATAAGCATGCCCACCTCTCCCAGATTATGTCCCAGTCTTCATCCCTAACCCTTAGTAATCACGAATCCATCCCCTATTTCTAAAATGTCATTTCAAAAATGTTATACAGGGACACCTGGGTGGGTCGGTCGGTTGGGTGTCTACCTTCAGCTCGGGTTGTGATCCTGGAGTCCCAGGATCCAGTGTCATATTGGGCTCCCTGCTCAGCAGGGAGTCTGCTTCACCCTCTGCCCCTCCCCCCACTCTTTCTCTCTCAAATAAATAAATAAAATATATATTAAAAAAACAAAAAACAGGGGAGCCTGGGTGGCTCAGTTGTTGGGCATCTGCCTTCGGCTCAGGTCATGATCCCAGGGTCCTGGGATTGAGCCCCGCACTGAGCTCCCTGCTCAGAGGGAAGCCTGCTTCTCCCTCTCCTGTTCCCCCTGTTTGTGTTCCTGCTCTCGCTGTCTCTCTCTGTCAAATAACTAAATAAAATCTTTGTAAAAATAAAAATAAAAAAACCCCAAAAAGCAAAAATGTTATACAATAGAACTGTATAGTATGTTCCTTTGGGGATTTTTTTCCCCCAGGTCAGTGTAATTCCCTGGAGATTCATCCAAACTGTAGTGTGTATCCATAGTTCGTGCGTTTTGACCGCTGAGCAGTATTTCATGGTAAGGATGTGTCTGAGTTTATTTACCTGTTGAAGCACATCTGGGCTGGTCCTCGTCTTTGGTTCCTTGTCCTGTTTTTATTTTTTCTTATTTTTATTTTTTTTAAAGATTTTATTTATTCATTCGACAGAGAGAGACACAGCCAGCGAGAGAGGGAACACAAGCAGGGGGATTGGGAGAGGAAGAAGCAGGCTCCCAGCGGAAGAGCCTGATGTGGGGCTTGATCCCAGGACTCTGGGATCATGCCCTGAGCCGAAGGCAGATGCTTAACGACTGAGCCACCCAGGCGCCCCCCTTGTCCTGTTTTTAAAGAAAAATATAAAGTTTTATTGGCACACAGCCATGCACATTTGTTTACATATGGTCTATAGCTGCTTTCCAGAGTCGGATAATTGCACCGTAGACCAGATGAACCGCAACATAAAATATCACTACTTGGCCCTTTATAGGAAAAGTTTGCCAACCTCTATGCTAAGCACTTCCCCTATATTAATCTACTTAACTGTTATCATATCTGTATGCTGTAGCTCTGATCATTATTCTCCTTTTTTTTTTTTTAAGATTTTATTTATTTATTTGCAGAGAGAGAGGGAGAGAGAGAGTACAAGCAGGGGGAGCAGCAGAGGCAAAGGGAGAAGCAGGCTCCCGCTGAGCAGGGAGCCCAAGGCGGAGCTCGATCCCAGGACCCTGGGATCATGACCTGAGCCGAAGGCAGACGCTTCGCCGACTGAGCCCCCCAGGTGTCCCCATTATTCTCCTTTTGCCAGGAAGTTGAAGCACAGAGAAATGGAGTCATTGCTGAAGGTCGTGCTGCTAAGCAGATTTCGAACTCAGGCCACCTGATTCTAAGGGGCTGCCTCCCAACCAATGATGCCATGATGCCGTGCATTAACTCAAGGGAAGGAACCTCAAAACAGGAAAGGCAGCCGCCAAGTGACAGGGCTACTCTTCGCAGGCTGAGGGGATAATAAGATGTGCCCCTGGTCCCTTGCCCTCTCAGGAGACTGATGCTTAGAGCAGAGCTAAAACTTCCTACGGCTTTGAATTTAACGATTCCACGTAGACATTCTTGCATTTTTCCAGGATTTAACTAAGGCTCAGGCCCAGGTCTTGGTCACCTGGCTTCCACAGCTCCACTGGCAAACTGGAAAATTCAAAGTCATGCTGTCTGCTTGTCTCCCAGAGATTTTCAGATAAGTGTGTACCGGATCCCTGGACCAGGGGGGCTAACTGGTGGCTTTTTAACAAAAATACCTTCCTTTCCTTATTTTAGATGGGAAGCCTTATGCCCAGCTGGGAAGATTTGAGTCTCCCTTTAGGGCGATCAAGGATCTTGATTTTCCCAGGATTGAGGAGGGCCATTTCTGGGATACAGCACTTTCCTAAAACCGGGAAGGTCACAGGCAAACTGGGAGGTTGGTCAGCTTAGTCCCAGCCCACATTTGGAGGGAAAGGGTGATTTTTCAAAAAATGAAGTTTAAAAGCAGCAACACGTCTGTTCTTGCAGATGCTTTTGGTTTGCTCTTTTTTTCCTAAATGACTTGAGCGCTCCACACAGAGGTTCCTTACCTGTACCCAGTATCTCTTTCTTGAGAACAGGGGCCCTAGACTCCCTAGCCCCATACAGTCATCATCGTGTTCAGGAAATGGGCCATGAAGGTAAAACTATTTTCTACTCTACCCCCTCCCGCTCCAATGTCCGCAACTGTCCCAATCAGATGTTTTTTCACAGCTGCTTTTTTTTTTTTTTTTTAATTCTCTTTCAAGACAGTGTTTTGTTTTTTAAAAAAAAGACCATGTTTTTGTTTTTTTGGGTGTTTTGGGTGTTCTGTTTTGTTTTGTTTTGCAGAGCCTAGGACAGTTCTACAGAATGTCCCTGAATTTGTCTTTGTCTGATTGTTTCCACAGGTTTCAGTTCACGTTAAACTATTTTGGGAAAATACTACAAACGTGATGGTATGCATCTCCTTTCCTGGGAATGATTTTTAAATTTCTAACAGGTGACATCCATCTTTCGGAGGAGAAAATATTGAAATCACTGAAAGGAGAAGTACCTTGGCCTAGGTCATATCTACTTCTTAGCTGGTGAACCCAGACTAATTTTGGTTTCCTTTTCCCTCTGTGTCTATGTAGTTCGTCGGCCTTCCGTTTTCTTAAAAATGGACCCCCACCTCCCCCAATAGTATGGGTTTTTTTTTTTTTTCTTTTTTGGTCAGCACTCTGCTAAAAACAACCAAAACACTTTTTTTCCCCTTATTATTTTTGCACACAACTCCGTTTTCTCCAACAAGGCCTGAACTGCTATTGTTTGCCACAAACTTCTTTGCATCCAATCCTTCCTCTTTTCAAGATAAGGCCTGTTTTTCCCAGGGCTCGGGGAACCACACCTACGAGAACTGTTCCAGGCACGTACAGCATTGTTTTCCTTTCTCTGATAAGCTTCTTTTGCTGAGAGCACTCCCTTTGTCTCCTACCTGTCTCCACAGCGCTCTGCATCATTTTATTTTCTTGTGATCGTGTGGCCATTTCTCTAAGGATGCCTGTTGATTATCCCTGTGTTGTCAGTTCATGATAACCAGTTAGCTGACCATCCCCAGAATCACGGCTTGATTCTGAAGCTTGAACAGAGCATGTATCAGAACCCTTTGGGGGTGCCTGGGTGGCTCAGTCGGTCAGGAATCTGCCTTTGGCTCAGGTCATGATCTCTGGGGTCCTGGGATCCAGCCCCACATGGAGTCTGCTTCTCCCTCTCCCTCTGCCCCTCCCCCTGCCCGTGCTCACGCTCTCTCTCTCTCTCAAATAAATAAAGTCTTAAAAAAAAAAGAACCGTTTGGAGGGCTTGTTAAATCTTAACTACAGGGCCCTACCTCCAGAACTTCTGATTTAGTAGTTGTGGGGAGGGATGGAGCCGCTGCATTTCTAACCCGTTCTGGGTGATGTTAATGCTGCTTGTCCACGGACTACATTTCGAGAATCACTGGCATAAGCTGGCGTTTATACAATAGCAAACTGATTCTATCAAAGCATTTAATTAATTAATTTTAAAAGTAAGTGCTACTCCCAACATGGGGTTCCAACTCATGACCCCAAGATCAAGAAGGCAGGCACCCCTATATTGAAATATTTTATTTTATTTATTATTTTTTAAAAGATTTTATTTATTTATTTGACACAGAGAGACAGCCAGAGAGAGAGGGAACACAAGCAGGGGGAATAGGAGAGGAAGAAGCAGGCTCCCAGCGGAGGAGCCCGATGCGGGGCTCGATCCCAGAACGCCGGGATCACGCCCTGAGCCGGAGGCAGACGCTTAACGACTGCGCCACCCAGGCGCCCCAATATATTGAAATATTTTAAAGTAAATTACAGACGTGATGACACCCACAAAATTTGACAACCCCCTCTTGCCAGGGGCTCAAACCTCTGCTTTCCCTTGTTCCCCACATCTCACCCATCTAGAAGTTTTCGCTGTCACAGCTTCCATCTGTCCCGCCCCCCGGCCTCCCCTCCTGCGCCTTCCCAGCCCAAACACAAGTCACCTCTCACCTGCAGGCTGGAGCCACTTCCTACGGGGTCCTCTCCCACTCCTGCCCCCCCAACCCCCCACATGATCTTTGGCACGTGAGTCAGATCATGTCACTCTGCCTAAAACACATCCAGTGGCTCTTGCTATCACAATTAATTGCCAACTTCTTTTATATCCGACAGGAGCCTGCATGCCCCAGCCCCTGCCTCCCTGCCTGCCATGAACGTTTACTTCTGCTTGGGTCATCACACTCCAGCTGCACCCAAGGCCTCCGGGTTCTGCATACACCAAGCCGTTCCTAAAACAGGTAACCCCGGTTGCCTCTATAGACCAAAACTTGGCATCTTGGGGAGAGCAAAAGGAAGGAGATTTTTTACCCTGCCTCTTGTAACTGTTAATTCTTTTTTCTTTTTTTTAAAGATCTTATTTATTTGTCAGAGAGAGAGAGAGAGAGCTCCCAAGCAGGGGCAGCAGCAGGCAGAGGGAGAAGCAGCCTCCCCAATGAGCAAGAAGCTGGCTGGGGGACTGGATCCCAGGACCCTGAGACCATGACCTGAGCCGAAGGCAGACACTTAACCGACTGAGCCCCCCAGGTGGCTCTGTAACTCCTTAATTCTGAACCTCATTCACATACTATCTATTGAAAGTGAATAAACAAACACAATCCAAACTTAAGTGGTCCTGCGGTTGCTCTCTGGCCTATCATAATAAGCTATTTCTTTTATATCACTGATCACAATCTGTAATTATCTTGCTTTTGTATTTAACTTTTGTTTTCTGCCCCTCCCCGCAACCCCAGTTTACAAACTCCCTGAGAGCAGAGTCTAGTTCTCTGTGGCTCACCATTTTATTGCCAGGGGTTAGCAGAGTGCCCGGTCAGTGGTAGAAACTTGATGAATATTATTCAATGAGTGAATCTTGTAAGTGGTGGGGACAAGGTGGGGAGGCATGTGCAGTAAAATCACTTTGGGATTCGGACTTGCACATCTGAACCCCGGACCTGCTGGAAATGGAACCTCCTGGGGCTCATGGCTGTGCCGCACCTTCTGAGAGCCCAAGCGTCCTCTCCAACTCTGTGCCAAGTGGTTGTGGCTGCTTGAACACGTCTGAGTCAGCAAAACAACCCTGGAATCATTTTAGCTACATCAGGTCTTAGCGTTCCTGCCTGCAAAGTGGGCAGAGTGGATTAACGTTCTCATTTCATCTTTAGGATTTTTGCCATATCTCGTACCGCCTACATCATTTATTTAGTGTTTTTCTTGAAATCAATTCACTGATTTTTTATATAAAATTTATATGAATTTAATTTCAAAAGGAAACATTAGGGGCTCCTAGATGGCTCTGTCGGTTAAGTGTCTGGCTCTTGATTTCAGGTCAGGGCGTGATCTCAGGATTGTGGGATCGAGCACTCAGTGGGGAGTCTGCTTGAGATTCTCTCCCTCTCCCTCTGCCCCTCCCCCACATGTGCCCTCTCTTTTGCTGCCTCTAAAATAAGTAAATCTTTTTTTTTTTTTAAAGGAAACATTATATCAATATGTAAGGAGAAAACCTGAGTCCCTCGACATAAATGGAAGGTAGAGTTAAAGACGGTGAAGCAACATAACATGATTACATTTTGGCTAGGTATGCTTACTTGCTAGAAACTGCAGGATTTCTGATGGCTTGTCCTTTGTTCAAAAAGGAAATTGCACCCACTGAGACTTTCTACTGAAGGTAGAATTGGAAGATGATTGAAAAGGGGTCATTTTTTTTTCATAGTGCTATTCAGAGTTGTCTGAATATTGACTAAAAATCATCTCACCTGCCTGTGGGAAACCATTGAATTCAAGCAGCTCATTTCAGAAATGGGGAAACTGAGGCCTGAAATGGGGAATGTATTTTCCCCAGGACACTCATTTGGGAATTTATCAAAGTGCTTTAGACTGTAAGCTTTGATAATGGAAGCTCCGTGGGACAAGGTCTGGAACATAGCAAAACTCAAGAAACCTGTCCTAACACCATTGCCATCATTTCTCTTGTGTAGTTATCATCTGTGTAACTTATCTGTATGGGGCAACTGACATTTGATTTTTTTTTTTTTTTAGTAAGCTCCACCCCCAGTGAGGATTCCAATGTAGGGCTTGAACTTATGACCTTGAGATCAAGACTTGAGCTGATATCAAGAGTTGGACGCTTAACTGACTGAGCTGGCCAGGTGCCCTGACATTTGATCATTTTTGTCCTTAACTAAGTTTTCAGTTCCTTGAAGGCAGGCAATGTATTTTATAACATATGTTTTATTTATTTTATTTATGTTTTTACTTATGTGTTTTTTCTTTTTTAGTAATCTTTATGCCCACCGTGGGGCTCCAACTCACGACCCCAAGATCAAGAGAGTCACATGCTCTCCCACTGAGTCAGCCAGATGCCCCATCAATAAAAGCTGATTTTTTAAAACAGAGGTTATAAGGGGTGCCTGATTGGCTCAGTTGTTGGAGCATGTGACTTGCTTGATCTTGGGGTCATGAGTTGGAGCCCCACATTGGGTGTAGAGATTACTTAAAAATAAAATCTTAAAAAAAATCAGCTTTTATTGAGATAGAGTTCCCATAAATTCACGCACTTAGGGGCAACAGGTGGCTCAGTCAGTTAAGTGTCCCACTTTGGCTCAGGTCCTGATCTCAGGGTCCTGGGATTGAGCCACACATCAGGCTCCATGCTCAGTGGGGAGTCTGCTTGTCCCTCTCCCTTGGCACTTCCCCCTGCTCGTGCTCTCTCTCTCTCAAAAATATGAAATCTTTAAAAAAAATTCACCCACTTAAAGTGTACAATTCAAATAAAAATATATTAAGAAAATTAACAAGTGTACAATGGTTTTTAGTGGATTCACATCTCCTACCATCACTGTAATCAATGTTACAACATTCTCATCACCCCCCCAAAGAACCCTGTACTCATTAGCAATCAATCACTCTTCAGGCCTTGCTCCCCCCATCCCTCGGTAACCACTAAGCTATTTTCTGACTCTATGGTTTTGCCTGTCTGCACAGCTCATATAAATAGAACCCTACAATATGTGGCCTTTGGTGAGCTGCTTCTTTCACCAGGCCTGAAGTTTCGAGATTCACCCATGAAGCATGCATCAGTACTTTATTGTTTCTTGTGACCGGATAATGTTCCAGTAATGGATACACCACATTTTGTTTACCCATTCATCAGTTGACGGACATTTGGGTTATTTCCACTTTGGGGCTCTTAGGAAGAGGCCTGCTGTGGACGGTCACGTGCAAGTGTTTCTGTAGACTACATCTTCAGTTCTTCTGGGTGTCTATATGGGAGTGGAGTTGCTGAGTCATGTGGTAACTCCCGGTTTAACCTTTTGAGGACCTAGATCGTTTTCCAAAGGACCTGCTCCATTTTACATGGTATCTTATAATATTTTGTGTCCTATATTCGTTTAGAACTTTTGATCTCAATAGATCGATCTACTGCAGGAAAGGGTGGGCTTCTGGTAAAAAGATTCATAGGAATCTTCCCTGTGGCATCGTCTTTTTTTTTTTCTTCCTCCATGATCCTTAGAGAAAGCCAGCAAGAGCAGATTAAAGACCCCCTTGGTCATGCGGCCATCCTGCTGCTCCCGGGATGCCCCAGGTGAATCCCCACCTTTGTGCCCTCTGCCTGCAGTGCCCTCTCCTCAGATATTTTTAGGGCCCCTGTCTTGTCACCCTTCCTGTATGACCTCGAATGTCATCTCCTTTCAGGATGACCTGACATGCTAAGGAAGCCTCTCGAGCCCCCAGTCTCTGGTCTGTCACCCTGTAGTTATTTCTTTCATAGCATTGGTCACTTTCTGTAATGAGTTTGCTTACTTTTGTGTTCCCATTGGGATTCTCCATCCCTCTTCCCCATTTCCCCCCACCCCCCAGAACTCAAGCTTTCTGGGAGCAGGTCTGTTCTCAACCTGCTATTTCCCATCCCTAAATAAGTGGGTGCGTGTTACTTTACACAGTAAAAGGGACTTTGGCAATGAGATTAAGTTAAGGATTTTGAGATGGGGAGATTATCTGGAATTATCTGAGTGGACCCAATGTAACCATAAAGGGTCCTTATAAAAGGGAAGCCGGAGTGTCAGAGAGGAGATGTGACAACGGAAGCAGAGGTAGGAGTGATAGGACTGCTGGCTTTGAAGAATAAGGGGGCCTTGAGCCAAGGAATGTGGGCAGCCTCTAGAAGCTGGAAAGGCAAGGAGACAGATTCTTCCCTAGAGCCTCCAGAAGGAATGCGGTCTTTTTTTTTTTTTTTTAAGATTTTATTTATTTATTCCACAGAGATAGAGACAGCCAGTGAGAGAGGGAACACAAGCAGGGGGAGTGGGAGAGGAAAAAGCAGGCTCATAGCAGAAGAGCCTGACGTGGGGCTCGATCCCATAACGCCGGGATCACGCCCTGAGCCAAAGGCAGACGCTGAACTGCTGTGCCACCCAGGCGCCCCAGGAATGCAGTCTGATTTTAGCCCCATAAGACCCATTCCAGACTTCTGACATCCCCAACTGTGAGATAATAAATCTGTGTAGCTTTAAGCCCCTCAGTGGCAATTTGTTACAGCAGGCACAGAAAATAAACACAGCACTTAATAAGTACTTGGTCAGAAGGTGAGTGAATGACGGCCGCCCGGGCACTCCAAGTTCGGCTGGCCTTGGCCACATGCCTCCACCGTGCCCCTAGCAAAGTTAACGCTCTGTCCTTCACCAAGTTCAATTACTTTCTCTACCTCTGGGTCTCGATGGGCCGTCTTGTTTTCCTTCCTGGCACCTAGCAGCTTCTCACTCTCTATGCTGCTTGGTTCTTGGTCAAACTTGCTTATCTTTATATATGTGAAATATATTGTCCTTATTTCATACTTTGGTTCCTTTTTTCTGTCCTTATAGGTCATTCTATTATATCCCATCTCTCCCATGGTTCCTATCCTCACATCGTATTCACTGGGGGTCTAATAGCATCTCGACTTGTCTGCTGAGTCCAGGCTCTAGGAGGACTGTTTCTGGGGGCTGTATCTGGGGACCCTAAAAGCCCAGGGCCTCACTTCCTGTCCTTATATTTGCATTTCAACCCAGGACCCGCGATGCCTCCCTCTTCTGGCTCTCGCAGTATCAGGGTGCGCTTAGCTGGTTTGGTTTTCGGTTCCATTTTTGTTTTTTGGCATGTGGGGATTTCCCTCACTTTCTTGTGAACTCAGTTTTTCGCTTGAAAGAATATTTGTTATCTTTTACCCAGAATTGTCAGATGTTTTTGTAGTGGGGGGGGGGAAGGGGTTTCAAGGTCTCTGAGTTCGCTGTATGGCTGGGGAAGAACTGCCTTCACTTTTCTTTTTCGGTTATCTTCTCTCCGCCTCCCAGCTCTGAATATTCCGTTTCTGTTCTTCAGGTCCCACCCCAGTCCGTCCTCTCTGCTCTTTAGCCCTTCGGGGCCAAACCCTTTTATTAACTAGCTGATACACTCCATAGTTTGTTTGCTTCTGTGTTTTAAGTTTGTTCGTTTGTTGATTTATTTAAGTAGTCTCTACATTCAATGCGGGGCTCAAACTCAGGAGCCCCAAGATCAGAAGTCACACGCTCTTCCGACTGAGCCAGCCAGGAGCCCCCTCTATAGTTTCTCATTCAAATTCACGCCGAATGGAAATCTGACAAGTCAACTTATTTCCTGTTTGGCCCAATATTTTTGCGCCCAGCCACCTCAGAAACCACCAGCCAGCCTGTGCATTGGCTGCTCTTAGAGCTGATGCCCAATTGTGAGCCAATCAGCGGTGCCGGGAGCAGAGGTGACCAGTTACGACGTGGTACCAAAGACAGTGACTTCTGCCCTAGAAGGGACCCGTGGGTGGGGGCAGTCATCATAATTGCTACGTAGTGGCTTCTCCTTTTTTTTTTTTTTTTTAATAATGGCTATCCTTAACATTCTCTGCAACCCAGTTGATTGATAATAGCCAGAGGGCGGTTTACAATTTTTTTTTTTTTTAAGCTAGAATCTTCACTTGGCTTATACATTCACCTCTGGCATAGATATTGTTTTCATGCCCCAACACATCCGTTCCTCCGATGTTCCTACTCTATAATTACTAAATAATTAGAAGAAGGTTTATCCTTTAAATAAGCTCACTGTCATCACTTTAAAACCTAATTTCATTTAAAAAAAAGAAAAGAAACTACGATTCCAGGGCTGGGGTCAGCTGACCTTTAAAAGCCCTTGAGACTCCATATGATGGGATGGCAAGCAGCCAGTAAAACATAATGGAGCCGCTCAGCGTGTCCCAGTGCGGAAAGATCTTCCAGACATCCACCAGAAGTGAAGAAGTTCGCGGAAATGCAGAGCGTGCAGTATACCACCATCTGTTACAAAATGTATCTATATGTATATGTGTGTGTTTATTTGTAAACGCATCTCTTAAATAACACCTAAGAAATTTGTAGTGGTGGTGGGCTCTGGGAGACTAGTTGGGTGGCCAAAGGACTTTACCGGGAGTCTTGTTTGTGGAATTTATTTAATTTAATGTATTTATCCATTGACTTTTATTTATTAATTTTTTTTTTGAGAGAGAGAGGGATGGGGGAAGGGCAGAGGGAGAGAGAGAAAAAAAATTTTTTAAAAAGATTTTATTTATTTATTTGACAGAGAGAGAGACAGCCAGCGAGAGAGGGAACACAAGCAGGGGGAGTGGGAGAGGAAGAAGCAGGCTCCCAGCAGAGGAGCCTGATGTGGGGCTCGATCCCAGCACTCTGGGATCACGCCCTGAGCCGAAGGCAGATGCTTAACGACTGAGCCACCCAGGCGCCCTGAGAGAGAAAATCTTTTTTTTTTTTTTTTTAAAGATTTTATTTATTTATTCGACAGAGATAGAGACAGCCAGTGAGAGAGGGAACACAAGCAGGGGGAGTGGGAGAGGAAGAAGCAGGCTCATAGCAGAGGAGCCTGATGTGGGGGCTCGATCCCATAACGCCAGGATCACGCCCTGAGCCGAAGGCAGATGCTTAACCGCTGTGCCACCCAGGCACCCCATGAGAGAGAAAATCTTAAGCAGGCTCCACGCCCAGCATGGACCCAACATGGGGCTCGATCTCGCCACCCTGAGATCATGACTTGAGCTGAAATCAAGAGTCGGATGCTTAACCGACTGAGCCACCCAGGTACCCCTTGTTTGTGGAATTTAAAAAGAAAGAAAAAAAGGAAGGGAGGAAGGAAAAGAGGAGGGACAGCTAGAGGGAAAATGTAAAAAAAGCCCCAAAGCCAAGGTGGGAAGATCCGTTGGACAGTCCTCAAATTTATCCTTCTCTGGAGGAGAACGGGTGGGGTGGAATCTGATTCCTCAAGGCCACCATCTCACAGACAGTCACCTTCCCACTTGTCACTTGAATTTATCCTGGGGCGGGGAGAGTAGGGGATTTGGTTTTCAGTTCTAGACACTAAGCCTGGCAAAAAGGCTTTGGGCTATGAGAGAGAATGTAGGGGCCAGAAAGTCACCCTCCTTGCTCAGTGCCTTTAAGCATTTGACTGTGAATCACAATGACAAATATATTTCACACTGTGATTCAGTATTCACACTTCTATACATACTTGAGATAAAAATTTTAAGAAACAATGTGTATTATGGGAGATCCACTCTGATATTTCATAAAATTCCATCACTGTGTTTTAAAATAGTGGGCAAATCCCATGATGTTGATTTCCAAACCCACGAACGGGCTTTGACTCACCATCTGGAAAACATATCGTCTCATGACGCCAACTTCAGTGCTGCCTTTTGGAGACACTGATGTGGCCATCTTCAAAGATGTCTTTTCCTATCTGAAACAAAAAGCTCCAACTTCAGTGATCCTTCCATTTCCGAGCTTTGAGCTGCCTTGATCCAAAACATGAGCATTGCTAGAGAACATCTCTGTCTCCTCTCATGGCCCCCTCTGGTCCCATGTCTCTGCTAGCGCCGGGAGGGTCCTAAGTTTGACATCATCGAGACCATTTAGAAAGATTTCATTAAAGGGGCTCCTGGGTGGCTCAGTCAGTTAAGCATCTGACTCTTGATTTCGGCTCAGGTCACAATCTCAGGGTTGTGAGATCGAGCCCCGCATCAGGCTCCATGCTGGGTGTGGGGCCTGCTTAAGATTCTCTCTTTCCCTCTCCCTCTTCTCCTCCCACCCCCCCTTTCACTCTTAAGAAAAAAAAAATGCTTCATTAATAAGATCTCTACTTCTTTATGTTTTATGATTACTAGTACCTGTTAAAATGTTGTTTTTAAGAGCGAGGCACAAGGGAATTCATCATAATAGTAAAAGAAAGGAAACAAACGGAATGTCTACTAATAACATCCACATACTTATAAAAAAGCAAAAGCATGACAGCTCTCTATGTACTTCATTATAAGGTCCTTGAAAAGCAATTTCCACGATACATTACTAAGTGATAGGACAGGGGGCAAAACATTGTGGACACTATGCTCTTGTTTATATAAGAAGCAACACACCTGTAAGTTTGTGTAGACATAGACTATCCCTCAAAGGAAAGTAAGACAACGGTGATGGTGGGGGTTCCTGGTTCTTGATCTTGGGGTCATGAGTTTGAGCCCCATGTTGGGTGTAGAGATTGCTTAAAAACAAAAAATTAACAAAAAGAAAAGAAAAAAAAAGGAGATGGTAATGTGGTAGCCCTGCAAAGAGGAAGATCGGTGAACAGGAGTAGGGAGAGGCTTTCTTTTTTACTCTATACTGCTTTATACCTTCTGATTTTCCACCATTATTTAAATTTTTTTTTCTTTTCATAACTCTGAACATGATGTGAAAATTACTAATTTCACAACTGCATTAACCACAATGGGCACTTTAAAAAAGAGAGCTTTATTGAGATATGATTCACATGCCATAAAATTCACCCTCGTAAAGGGTTTGCCACAGTGTTTTTTAGCATATCCATAGTGTCACACCATCATTACCACTATTTAATTTCAGAATATTTTCATCCCCCCAAGAAAGAAATCCTGCATCCCTCCTTCGCCACCATCCCCCATGCCCCCATTCTCCAGTCCCTAGCAACCACTAACCTACTTTTTGTTTCTTTAGATCTGCCAATTCTGTACATTTCATATAAATGGAATGATGTGATATATGTCTGGCTTCTTTCACTTAGCATGATGTTTTCAAGGCTCACACATGTTATAGGATGAATCAGTACTTCACTCCTTTTTATTGCCTGACAATATTCCATTGAGTGGGTATAACGTTTTTGTTGACCCATTCATCAGTTGATGGTCATTGGGGTTGTTCCCATTTTTGACTATTATGAATAAACGCTATGAACATTTCTGTACAGGTTTTTGAGTGGACTTATGTTTTATTTTTATTTATTATTTTTTTAAAGATTTATTTATCTTAGAGAGAGAGAGACAGAGCAAGAGCACAAGCGGGAGGGGCAGAGGGCGAGGGAGAGAGAGAATCTCAAGCCAACTCTGCACTGAGCCAGGAGCCCAATGTGGGCCTCGATCTCATGACCCTGAGATCATGACCTGAGCTGACACCAAGAATCAGACGCTTAACTGACTAAGTCGCCCAGGCGCCCCGAGTGGGCTTATGCTTTAAGTTCTCTTGGGAATCTACTTAGGAGTGGAGTTGCTGGATCACAGGGCAACTCTGTGTTTCCCATTTTGATGAACTGCCGAACTGTTATTCAAAGTGTCTGCGCCATTTTACAGTCCTACCAGGAGTATATGAAGTTCCAGTTTCACCTCATCCTTGCCGATGCTTGCTTTTTTTTTTTTCCTTTTTAACTTTAGCCTCCCTACAATGGGTACTTTTTAAGCATTTGGTAGCAAACTAATTTTTTCCAAAGCTAACACATTTATTAAGTCTCAGAAAGAAAAAAAAACAAAAAACAAAAAACAAAAAGTGAGCTGGGCTTCAGATTCTTTGACCTGTCTGGAGTCCTTTGCTGGTTGTGGGGAGCGGCAAGCCTCCTGCAGCCCGTCCAGGTGCCAATCTCAACTGGTTCATGCGACGCCTTTGGAACAAAAATCACAGGTCACCAACCCCTGATCCAGGTTTAAAACAAGAGGTGTGAACAAGGTTGCTCTGGATCAGAAGGCTCAGGCCAAACAACAAATAGAGCATTCATTGGTTCTAGGTCTCTTCTGCCTGTCTGTCTGCCTCCCCCTCGGCTGTGTGTCCTGGCCAGGAGTGGAGAGGTTCAGAGTACACAGAGCCTCGGGGTGGAGCCTGGACCCGTGCCAGCTCGTTTTCAGATTGTGTATTTCAAAACAGAGTTTGAGGCAGATTCAGGGCTTCGGTGTCCAGCCAAGCCGTCTATTTTCGCTCGCAGGGCAATTTCAGACTGTATTAAGTCTAAGGAGGCAAAATGGGGTGGGGGGGAGGAAATTGTTACTAACCTTTGGGTCTTAATGCCTGCGAGCCCCAAGTTTGGAACTGCCATACGCTATCCTCATTAACATTTATTGAAGGTGTACTTTGTGCCTGATGCTGTTTTCAGGGCTCTCACTGTATTGTTTTATTTAATCCTTCTATGAAATAGGTGTTGTTTTAGTTCCCATTTTAGGAAATGGAGGCACAGAAAGTTCAAGCTGCTGGTCATTATCACACAGGTTTCTAAGTAGCAGAACCAGCTGAGCAAGTCAGGCAGTGGGTGTCAAAGCCCACACTCTTAACCACTAGGCTATATTGTCTCACAATACAAGAAGGAAGAGTGCAGGGGACTGTGAAGGGGGCAGGGACAAAAGCAGAAGCTCTAGGCTCTACCAAACAACTGAGAAATATTCACTCATTCCCCTCAATTCCCCAGATCCCCTTGCAGCCAGGGGTCCCCATGGGGCCCATATCTCCACTATAATGAGATGTAAGGGGACATTTGCTATGGGTGCAGGGGGCGGTGGGGGGAGACAAAAATTTTGGAAGTTTTTGTCTGAAAGGAAATTGGAGAGTTACGGCATCTCTCTTGACACCTAATCACTTTGCTGCTTCCTGCGTTTGAACTGGAATGTGAATTGATGTGATTTCTTCAGCTGTGGCAGCCATCTTGTGTCCATGAGGCTATAAACTAAGGACAGAAAACCAATATGCAGAAGACGGTGGAACAGAAAGATTGTAACTTCCTGGTTCTTTTTTTTTTTTTTTTAAGGATTTTATTCATTTATTTGAGAGAGAGAGAGAGAGAGAGAGTGAGAGAGAGCACGAGCAGTGGGAGGGACAGAGGGAGAGGGAGAAGCAGACTCCTCGCTGAGCAGGGAGCCCCATGCGCGGCTGATCCCAGGACCCCGAGATCAGGACCCGAGCCAAAGGCAGACACTCAACAAACTGAGCCCCCCAGGTGCCCTGTCATCCTGGTTCTTGATGAACACACTCTAGAACTGTCTACCTCTAGACATATCATATGGGACAATTAAATGTCTTTATTGTTTATGCATCTATGGAGAGGCAGTGAAGCATAATAGTTAAGATCATGAGCTTGGAGCCAGGGTTTATATCCTCTGGACTCCAGCACTTGGGAGCTTATGCCCTTGGGCAAGTGACTAATTTGTTCAATGCCTCCATTTATTCATGTGTAAAATGAGGGTGCTCAAAGACCCACTGCTTAGGGTTAGCCCAAGGATTAAATGAATTAATATATGTAATGGAGTTTGAATTATGTCTGGTAAATCTAAGGTTTCTACGAGTGCTGGTTAGGATTATCTTTTTTCTTTCTTTCTTTTTTTTTTTTTAAAAGAGTTTATTTGACAGAGAGAGACACAGTGAGAGAGGGAACACAAGCAGGGGAAGTGGGAGAGGAAGAAGCAGGCTTCCCTCTGAGAAGCGAGCCCGATGAGGGCTCAATCCCAGCACCCTGGGATCATGACCTGAGCCGAAGGCAGACAGTTAACGACTGAGCCACCCAGTCGCTCCGGATTATCTTTTTTTCTGCCAGAAGTTTTTTCCCCCAAACTTTTTTATTTGGGGAAATTTCAAGTCTACAGAAAAATTTCAATAATACAATAAACACCTGCATACCCTGAATGTAGATTTGCTAATTCTTTAAAATACGTTTTTTAAAGACTTTATTTATTTATCTGAGAGAGAGAGCTCGTGAGAGAGCACAAGGGAGGGGCAGAGAAAGAGGGAGAAGCAGATTCCCTGCTGAGCAGGGAGCCAGGCATGGGGCTCCGAACGATGTGGGGCTCGATTCCAGGACCCCGGGATCATGACCTGGGCCAAAGGCAGATGCTTAACTGACTGAGCCACTCAGGTGCCCCTAGATATCCTACCTGGTAAAATTTTTGCCACATTTGCTCACATGCACTTTCTCTGTGTGTGTGTGTGTGTGTGTGTGCGTGTGTGTGTGTGTGTGTGTGTGTGTGTGTATTTTTCCTCACTTGAATTATTTGAGAGTAAGCTGTAGGGTAGGCTAGTTGGTATGATTACTGGTCTGGTAGCCTGTTACTTGCGTATACATGTGACCTAAGCTAGACGAATTGAACAAATTCATTTTTTTTTAAAGGATTAATCTCTACACCCAAGGTGGGGTTCAAACTCACAGCCCCGAGTACAAGACTCACATGCTCCACTAAGCCAGTCAGGCGCCCCTGGACAAATTCCTCTTTTGATTTTGAATCTTGGAATACAGGGTCACCTGGGTGGCTCAGTTGGTGAAGTGGTCTGCTTTCAGCTCAGGTCATGATCCCAGGATTCTGGGATCCAGCCTTGCGTTGGGCTCCTTGCTCGAGGGCAACCTGCTTCTCCCTCTCCTCCCAGCTCCGTGCTCTCTCTCTTTCTCCAGTAAATAAATTTTAAAAAAAGATCTTAAAAAAAAAATGAATCTTGGAATAGGATGATGAGAAGATAGGAAAAAAAAAAAAGATTGATCTCTATTTACTGCTGGTTCCAGAAAAGATATTCATGATCTTCTTTCCCCTGGTTTCTGACATTTCTGGCCTGATCTTCCGGTCTTGCCTTTGATTCTGTGAGCTCCTGTCTATCATTTCACTCTGTCCCAGAGTCTGTTGTTGCTTGCAACCCAAGAGCCCTGACCGGCACCCCTGTGTTTGAGGAAATGAGCACCCACCCTGGGAGCACGATGGTGGGGCTCTGTGAAAGCAGAAAGGTTGTCGGCAGAATCTCCTCATTTTTGGAGGGCTTTAGCTAGGTGACCTTCTCATCTCATCCTCACCGTGTTTATGCTTCTGCGTCCCCTAGGTCTGCGTCCCCTAGGCCAAGCCAATTTTACTGGGGTAGTTGTAGGATTTGAGACTGCTTTTCCTGCCTACTGAAGGTTCTCAGCCACAGATCAGCAAAAGTCCACACAGGCAGTGTTTCGATTATCAATGGCTGGGTAACAAACCACTGCAAAATGCAGTGGTTTAAAGCACAACCGTTTTCTTATCTCTCATGATGCTGTGGGCTGATGTGGCTCACAGGTGGTTTTTTTGTTGTAGATCTTGCCGGTTGGAGCTGTAGTTCCCTGAGCCCCCAGGGACCGGAATGTGCAAAAAGGCTGACTCGTAGGGCTGGCAGCTGCTACTAGCTGGGATCTTAGCTGGGGCCTTCGACTGGAGTGCCTCACCTTTTTTCCATGTGGCCTCTCCATGTGGCTTGGGGTTCCCATAATATGGTGGCTGGGCTCCAGGAGGAAGGAAGTGGAAGCTGCCCATCATCGTAAGGTATGAGCTAAAAGCCTACCATATAATGCTCACCGTTTCCATTCATCCAACAGTTCTAGAGCAAGCCCAATTCAAGGGAGAGGAAATAAAGTCTACCTTTTGATGGAGGAGGAATGATAGCAGGCATCTTCACAGACTCTTTCCTAGAGTGTGTCACTCATGTGGCTTAGATTTTAAGTCTAGAATAGTGTTTCCCAGATGTCGCTCAGTACAGGATTACCTACAGGTGCCATCCAAACTGCCGAAGTCAGCGCTTCCTCCTGAAAGCCTTTTCTGATACCCCTTGAGGTAAAAGGTCTATTCCTGGGTTCTCCAACAACTTATGTACCTATTTTTTAATTTTTTTGTTTGTTTTTTATTTTTTATTTTTATTTTATTTTTTTAAAAAGATTTTATTTATTTGACAGAGATAGAGACAGCCAGTGAAAGAGGGAACACAAGCAGGGGGAGTGGGAGAGGAAGAAGCAGGCTCCCAGCCGAGGCGCCCGATCCCAGAACGCCGGGATCACGCCCTGAGCCGCAGGCAGACGCTTAACAACTGAGCCACCCAGGCGCCCCTCCCGCTTATTTTTAAGAGCTCAGGCAAGGTGTTTTGTAGCGTATGTCCCACATTCTGGATTTGTCTGATTGTTTCTCCATATTTAGGTTCAGGTTAGCTATTATTTGGGCAAGGACACTACAGAGGACGCAAAATGCCATTCCCATTGCATCATATCAGTAGACACATAATGTCAGTTTGATCCATTATTGGTGACGCTAAGTGATGGTGTTGGTGAGTACATCTCCTGGTTAAGGTGGTGTCTGCCAGCTCGGTCGGCTGCAAAGCAAGCTACTCCGTGGGATGATACTTAGGGACTGAATAGTGAATATACTATTGCCAAACAACCTTTTGCCCACTGGCTTTAGCATCTAATGAACAACCCGGGGGCTTCTGACCTTGTGCCTCAGTTTGCTCATCTGAACAATGAGGATAACCGTGATCCCAAAGGGATTCTTGTTTTTAGGATCAGTACTTGGCACACAATAAACGCTCCGTAATGTTAGACGAAGGCAAGTGTGACAAGATTAAGGGCAGGGTTAGGGCTGCTTTCTAGTCCTCTGGACCCCGCCGCAGCTCCCAGGCAGGGAGCAAGGAAGAGCGGCCAAAGGGTCCACACCGCCACGCCCTCCAGCCGAGGGAGCTGGGCCGGGCGGGGGCACCTAGCGCCCAGGCCGCGCAAGGCCCCCTGGGACCGGTAGTGCTGGGCGTGGCCTCGGGACTACATATCCCGGAGGCCCCCGCGCCGCGGCTCCAGCCGCTGCCGCCTTAGCCCCTCCACAGCGACGGCGGCGGCCGCGGCGGCTGAGTCGGTGGCGGCGGTAGTGGCGGCGGCTGCGGGCTGAGCGGCGAGTTTCCGATTTAAAGCTGAGCTGCGAGGAAAATGGCGGCGGGCGGTGAGTGGAGATAAAGGAGGAGCGGCGGCGGGCGAGGGGGTGGAGTGCGAGGCGGAGGGAAAGAGGACGAGCCCGGGGGCTGCCGCGAGTCGGCGGCTGCGGCTCCGCGGAGGCGCTGAGGGGCGCGCCGAGAGGGGGGCGCGCTGAGATAGTTTCGGGGTGTCGGGGCCGCGCTGCTTCTCCGCAGCCTGGGGCGGCCCGCGGCCGGAGGAAGGGGAGTCGAGGTGGGGCGGTAGCCGGCTTGGGGGTGCAAGGGGGTCCCCGCGCGGAGGGGTTACCCCGACGAGTTTGGGGGGGACCGCGGGGGCCCGCTTTTCCCTCCTGTCCCTAAAGTTTTATCTTCTCCCAGCCCTTAGGGCTGCTTTAGAACGCTCCCCGCGTCCCCCTCCTCCCGCTGCCTCGGCTCCTTCGCAGTTATTCTGAAGAATTAGGGGGCGGGGGAAGCCGCGCAGACCCCACCGACCCTCACGCCAGCCTCCAAGTCGCACTCAGAATCGGGTTGCGTTTTGTTGCTGTGTTTCCTCCTTCACTTGGGCATTTTTAATGTTTTAACTCGAATTATCTGCGGAATTTCATTTTGGGCACCGGTAGGTTCTCCGCGGTTTTCTCAGTGAAAAGGCATTTTGCTACCTCTGGTGTGAAGGTTGGGAAATGGCAAGTGGGAAGTTGGTGGATCAAACTTGGGGTTTAGCTGTCTTTATTAGTACTATTTTTCCCGTCCCCATATCTAATCTTACATACATTGATTCAGTTGTAGTCATTGAAATTGTCTTGCACATGCTTTAAAAAAAACACAAAAAACAAAACCCAAAACCAAAAAGCCACGAGTCGTTGGGAGGCTTAGTTGCTTCTAGTTTGAGGGCACTTAGGGTGGAAAAGTTAACCAAAAGAGCAGCTGCGAGAGGGAGAAAGCATCGTTTCAAAATCTCACTAAGCAGGAGGAGTTCGGGATTCCAAAATGGAATGACACGAAAGGGATGAAATTCTCCCGAAGTCGAAACTTTTTTTTTTTCCCCTCCCGAATGTGAAGACTTCCTTTTTTGCAGTTTTTGAGCAGCGCTTCAAAGCCAACCTGTTTTTGTTATTAAGCCTGTACTGTAAAGAAACAGGAAGGCGAGTACCAGCTGTCTTGCTGCAGTGGGTTTAAATGGATTTGAATGAGATGAGTGAGTGGTAGTAGTATTGAGTGAGATTGCTGCATCTCCTTGATTTAAATGCCTGGCCTCGGATCTACCGAACTGGTCCCTGGCTTCAGGAAAGCTTCAGTATGTGTTGCAGCAGGTTGTATAGAGGATGATGGAACTCCCCCCCGCCTCAAAGCCCCCCCCCCCAAACAACAACAAAAAACCCCGCCAAAAAAAACACACAAAAAACAAACCCCAAACATTGGTTTTGTGAATGCCGCATAAACTAAAATGTTAAACGGAAATCTGGAAGTTCATGAAATGTTTGTTCTTGAAAAAAATTCAAATTATTGCTCTATTTAGAATAGGTTATGCCAGATATAATACCCAGCTGGTAAGGTACACAAACATTGAAAAATGAGTCTCTCCTGTAAACCCTCCAATTCCGGCTCCTTGGAGGCAGTGACTATTACTGGTTTCTAGAGTATCTTTGGTCTTTGGAATAATTATCTTAAGATTTTTATTTGAAACATAACCTTTTTGGGTACCAAAAGGAGGAAAATAAAATGAACAGAAGTAAGGGAAAATGTGGTGGGAATATTTTCTTTTCACTGTCTTGAACAAATGTTGATAGCCATTAAGAAAAGGCTTTTGAAGTTACTGCTTATGTTGCCTTATATACTGACACCCTTAAAGAAGTAGCAGTGTGTGGGGCTTTAGGATGAAGAACGCTGCCAGGGTTCATTGTTTGTAAGGTGAAGCCTCTGTAACATGTAAAATGATATTGAACACTATAGCTCCTGTCACTGGAGGTTGCTTCAGGTTCTGCATTTAAATGAGCAGTAATCTAGGTTGCCAGGGATCCTAAATTATAGTGGTATTTTATGTATTGATAGAAGTGACTTAATTGTCCAGTCAGTATTAAAAAAAAGGTAAATGCCAGCTTCTAGCATATAGAACTGCATTTTGGACATGAGGGTTGTGGAATAAGTGGGAAGCTGTAATGTTTCTAGAGCAGTTGTAGGAAATATTTTTATCATAAAATATTCCTTACCTACAGAGGCTTCGAAAATGCAAAACAACCTCAACATAATTAATAGGATTTCATTTTTGTAAGTTTTAGAATGGTGGTTTTAAATTTGCCAACACTAACAATTCATTAAAAAAATTCAGTGATATTAGGGATTGTATTAAATAACTTCACTATCTTTTGAAATTGAGTATACTGTGCATCCCCCCCCCCCATAAGAGTTACTTCTTGGGGCACCTGGGTGGCTCAGTCTGTTAAGCGTCTGCCTTCGGCTCAGGCTCAGGTCATGATCCCAGCGTCCTGGGCTCGAGCCCTGCCTCAGGCTCCTGGGGAGTCTGCTTCTCCTTCTTGCTCTGGCTACCACTACCCCTGCTTGTGCTCTCCCTCTGTCAAATAAATAAAAAAAAACTTTAAAAAAATTAAAAGAGATTTCTTATATCAGGGATATATTCTTATTCCTGTAGAAGAATTATCTCAATAACCCCCCCTTTCCCACCCCTGCTGACAAATAAATTAGAGTTCATTCAGTAAGGAGTCAGTGTACTGCTGGACCCTGGATCTTTTTTCTAGGAGATGCGAAATAAGTTTTTGAAATGGTTACTTACTAAAGCCTTCTTGACGGGTCTTTTTTTTTTTTTTTTTTAAAGATTTTATTTATTTATTCGACAGAGATAGAGACAGCCAGTGAGAGAGGGAACACAAGCAGGGGGAGTGGGAGAGGAAGAAGCAGGCTCATAGTGGAAGAGCCTGATGTGGGGCTCGATCCCATAACGCTGGGATCACGCCCTGAGCCGAAGGCAGACGGCCAACCGCTGTGCCACCCAGGCGCCCCTTGACGGGTCTTTTGAAATACACTTCCTTAGTGTGTCAGGGACGTATTAAAGATAAGCTTTTTTTTTTTTTTTTTTAAATGTAGTCTTTTGGGTATTAACTGTATGATTCTAGAATAGTTTTTTTTAAAGACCACTATGTTTTTGAGAAGCTTTTTAAAAGAATAATTTAAAAATATTTTAGTTTGGACAGTAGGGTAAGATAAAAACAAACTATTGTCCTGTGCCAAATTGGTGTTAAAATAAATGGCTTAAGGGTTTCTTTTTGCATTTTTCAAGCCTTGGCCTGAGGATGCAGACTACTTTTGAAAACTTGATTTGTTGCAAGTTTAGAATGAGTATAGCCTCCAGTGGCTGTCTACACTGGAAAGCAACCACAATTTAATGCAGTTGTTACTCTAATGCTACCTAGGACTAGAAAAACGAGTTGTTGATCATGTTGACAAGTTTCTCGTGTAGTTTCTCATAGGTTAAACCAGAGAGGACCTGTCCCAGTTTGGTTTGAACTTACTATATATTCTGTAGTGTAGAATATTCTTTTTTTTTTTTTTTGAATTTTTTTTTTTTTTTCCTTCCCATTATTGAGTGGTTAAAGCTCTGAGAGCAGAAAATTAGTATTGGAAATGTATGTTGACTTTTCTTCTTTCTCATAGTTCAGCAAATTAAAGAAATAGGTGACTGTATGTTAGTCTAGATCCTCAGGGATGGCATTGAGATTGAGTACTGCAGTAAAATGTAGGCATTTTCTTCCATTTTATTGAGTGCTTTTTGGGGGTGGGGGAGGGGATTACAAAATGAACATTTCTCAGTTAAAGTGGAGGAGGGGCTCTTTTGTAATGAGGCTTATTCTTTAATTTTGTTAGTGTTTGCTAGGTAAATTCATTTAGCCCATTGGATTTCTGTTAGGGTTTCTGGGAGATTGTTTTGGGTTAAGGGTGCAGTTTATCCAGAGTCTAACCTTATTTTCAGCTCCTAACAAATGATGGAATTGACTTGAATTTAATCGCCTTTCCCTTTCCTACCTTCTGGTGGAGAGTTGTTAAATGAACAGGAAAATGTCCAGAAGATACACAGAGGGAGTTGAAAGAAGACCTGTGCTGTCTAGGAGGCCGATTTATCCACAAACTGGATAATCTTAGACTACATACTGGCAGTTCCCAACTTTGTCAGCATTAACTCAGTTTGGTAGGTTCTGCCGGCCTAGGTCAATTTAGAGGGGGGCAGTCATAAAGGTTTATTTAACTGTAGTAAATTTTGTGGCCTAGAGGCAAAGGAAAGAAGTCTGATCTGTCTGGCAAACGGGTTTTACAGATTTCAAAGAATATTTTAAGAGCAAATGGACTAGTCTCTTCTGTTAGTCTTTTTACTATTTTTTCATTAGGAGTGTCTGTGTTCTGTTTTTTTCTTTTTTTTTAAGATTTTATTTATTTATTTGACAGAGATAGAGACAGCCAGCGAGATTGGGAACACGAGCAGGGGGAGTGGGAGAGGAAGAAGCAGGCTCATAGCGGAGGAGCCTGACGTGGGGCTCGATCCCATAACGCCGGGATCACGCCCTGAGCCGAAGGCAGACGCCTAACCACTGTGCCACCCAGGCGCCCCTGTTTTTTCTTTNCTTCCTGTTTACCCCGCAGGGCACTTGCTGAGCTCCTCCGATCTGCGGGCTGGTGTCTTTCCTCAGCTTCGGACGATCTCCTGCTATTAGCTCAAGTGTGTTTGCCCAAGCTTCCCTGCCCCGCACCCCAGGACCCCAGTTATCTCCGTGTAGGACCGTCTCCTCTGACCCCAAAGTTCTCTGACACTCTGCAGGTTTGGTTTTATGTTTTTCTTGTTTTTCTTTTTTTTTAATCTGTGTTTTCAGTTTGGATAATTTTGACATGTCTTTGGATTTACTAGTCCTGTTTTTTTTGTGCTTTGTGTGTTCTTAAGCTCTCCAATATATAATTTTTAAAAAAGATTTTATTTATGTTTAATTTCTTTGGTTAGAGGTTATGAATGAGGGTTCTGAAGTTTCACTTTTTGGAAACTTGGCTGATTAGATTACTAAATTTAACTCTTCATCATCCATGTAAGGATGAAAAGGGAATATTGGCATGGGTACTACATGGTAATGGATAATCTACTGCTCCCTGGGGCTTTGCTTTTGGTAGCTATGGCAGCTGAGTAGGAGTGGTAGATGGATAGATGGGAAAAGACTGTAGAAGTCAGCATAATCCTCAATTAGGATAAGCCTCATGGTTAATTGAATGTTGAGTGTACAGGTTAAATCCCATTATAACAAACTCCAGGGGACTAGCTAAATTATTTTGTTGTACCGGGATTGAGCTTTTTTGAATATTGTTTGAAATAGATTAGTCTTTTTGTTTTTGTTAGAGGTGTTGGAAAAATTATTATTTGTTGTAACAATTTGACAAGTTGTTACTCATGAACCAGTGTGTTTGACATTCATTTTTAATGCTTTTGCCTTTAAAAAAAAGGAAAGAACTCATGTTGAACTGGGTATATAATTAACTCCCCTCCGCACGCCCCATGTCTCCGTCTAGAGTAGCACCATTGGTTTATCTCTACAAGCGAATAAACTTGTAAGTACTACTGCCACCATCAAAGTGTGGTCAGAGGAAATGGGAAATTCCCCAGGTTTCCAGGTGACTGCTGCTGGTAATTTTTTCTGCCTTTGGTAACTTTTTAAAATAAATGTATATACTTCATTGTGGTATGAACTTTGTCAGTAATGATTAAGGTAACCCTTTTCCATTGATCTAGTGTATTTAGAGACAGATAGATCTATATGGTGTTAAAAAAAAGTGATGGTAGTATTGTCATTAATATGGAATTTTTCAGAAACGGGATTAATATACGTGTGAGAAAAATACTATTATGCTTGGTCAGAAATACACTTGTTTCTCTGTCCTGTACTTTAGTGTTCGGTGAATTTAAGGCATTTACATCCCACCTTCATATCTAAGGCTAGCATTTTTAGTTTGCTTAGAGAGTTGTGATTGGGTGTAGCAAGACATTTTTGAAGTCATTCTTTTAAATAGATGTTCCATGAAGGAGGGAAAATCTGAAAGAGGGACTTTGAAAGCAGCCCAAGCAGTGTTTTGAAAGTTCTTGAGTCAAGAAAAATGACTGGCTAGTAGGCAGGAAGCCTGCAGTTGCATTGTGGTATTGTTCCTCCATCTTATGCATTTGAGAACTTGAACACAAAAGAGGAGAAGGCGTGGGGAGGGGAAGAAAGAGTTTTAACAAGAAAAAAAAAAAGGAGGGGGCTTTTAGAGTAAATATTCTTTGCTGTTCTTGTTTAAGTGAAATCTAAAACCAAATTATTTTTACTTTGAGAGGAAGTGTTTGTTTATCATAATCTAAATGTCCTAAACTGACATTTTTATAAATGAGAGTTAATTGTTACTGGTGGAAAGAGCAGCATGATCATAGGCTCAGTTTTAAAACAACTTTAATAATAATAATAATAATAATAATAATAATAATAAAAATCTCGGGCCTGGCTGGCTTATTTGGAAGAGCATGCGACTCTTGATCTCCAGGCCATGAGTTCAGGCCCTACATTGGGTGTAGAGATCACTAAAAATAAACAAACTTATATAAAAAAAAGTTTTACACGTGGAAACCTTTGAATATTTTCCCCTTTTGTTACCTAAGCAGTATCATTTGTTAGCTTGTTACTTTAAAAATACTTACCTGTGAAGAGTTGAAAATAATTTGTAATCTAGTACTGTAAACTTTCTGCAGTCAGTCTCTAGGTCTGTCTTAAAATTTATAAAACAAAGAGGGTGGAGTATGTGGTCTTCCAAGGTTCATTATATTGGAAAATTTTATAAACTTTAAGCGTTATGTAAATATGTAGAATGTCCTCATATTTAGATTTTGTTGGTCAAACATTAAATGGATTAAACTCTATACCAGATAATGGTAACCTTTCAGTGCTGACTCATCAGTTTGGAGTAGGATGACTTTGAGCTCTTGACTTCACCCTAGTTAGTATATGCTATAAGCTGCAAAGCGCGTGCTTGCACACATGTGCCCGTGTAAGCGGGAGGGGGCGAGAATTTTTAGTCCCCTCCTTTTGTTGTAAGAAAATGAAGTCATATTTTTCTTTACTCTCAGTAAAGCTGTCATCAGTGAAATGGATTATTGAATTTAAGTCACTCTGTAGAGTAGCTGTATTGGCTTAATTTTGTTTCCAGATTGAAATTTAGCAACTTTATTTGAAAATGTTTTAAGGATTACCCAGTATTCTCTTCACCAAATTGTGTCTTTATTCTAAACACCTTCTGCTCCATCCAGGTTCATCTCTTTCCTCTTTACCTGTCTGGTGGTGGTTGTGTTTTTTAATATTTTCATCCTAGCCGAGATGTTTGGCCCCATTGCTGTGAGAGCAAGTGTTTGGGTGCATCTTGGAAAATCTAACTTTGCCAATGAGAAGAATAACTACGCACATGTTACATCCATTGGAAGGCCAGTAGTATCTTCTTCATGTAATAAGACAAAACTATTACTAAGTATTAAGAATGATTTCATCAGGAATCAGGAAAATGAATTCAGGAAGCTACTTTCAAAGTGCACAACCACATCTAGAATGGTGGAAGCCTTAGGTGGATGGATCCCAAGTTAGGTGAACTTGGAATTGGAACTTGTCCAATAATCTCCAGTTTTCTTTTTCTTTCCTCAAAGTACAAAATACCTCCCACATGTTACTTTTTAAACTGATTTTTCCTACCTCTGTTCTTTTCGTCTTAAGCTTTAATCACCTTTAATTTGCTACTGTTTGGCAGTTGCCCACTCCCCCGTTCACACGTATACTTAACCAGTGTTGATTAAGCTTATAGTGTTTAAAGCACTGTGAGATTTAAAAAGGTTTTGACCTCCAGGTGCACACAATCAATCAGTTACTCACATCACTTCACTACAAGGCAATCTATTTTGCTTATAAAGATCAAGGAGAAGTTCAGAGGAGGAGAGGGATGACTTCTGACCAGATGATCAGGATGCAGGACTTTGAAGAATGAGTAAGATTTTAATATGGAGAGAGTAGTTTCTGCTGGTGAGGAATCATTAGTAAGAGCTCAGAGGTAAGGCATTTTAAGACTTGGTCATTTAAATAATAGATGTTGAGTGAGTGGATTTGAATAAACTGGTTTTGTTTTTGCAGAGTCCTGTTGATATACATTTCTCTTAAATATATTTTCATTACAATTTTTTTTAAAGATTTTATTTATTTATTTGGCAGAGAGAGAGACAGCCAGCGAGAGAGGGAACCACAAACAGGGGAGTGGGAGAGGAAGAAGCAGGCTCCCAGCAGAGGAGCCTGATGTGGGGCTCCATCCCAGAACGGTGGGATCACGCCCTGAGCTGAAGGCAGACGCTCAACGACTGAGCCACCCAGGCGCCCCTATGTAACAGCTTTCAAAGTAGTCTCTGTTCTTTCCCTAAGTCCTTTCTGTACTTATTAAACATCATTTTGATTATAGTTTTTGCTTAAAAATCTGCACAGTACAATCCAAAATCCTTAACCTAATATTCAGTTCTTATCATAGTCTTTTTAAAATCAATCTTTCCCATTTTTCTTGCCCCTTATTTCAGTCATGCTGCTTCTTTCTGCCTATTCACCCTGGCTATCTAGGCCTAGTCTTTAAGGTCCAGTTCACATCCTGTCTCATTTAAGTAAATTTGCCAGACCACCACAACTGAAAATATAGTTCTTATTTTCTAATATGAATCTTTATTGTCTCCTCACATGCATAGGAGTCAGTATTTATTGATGCATGGGGCAGATTCGGTCAAATTGTCTATTTTTTTCAGGTGGAGACTGTTCCTTTTATTAAGCTTTTGAAATCCTCTATTATTTTTTCAATCCTATTCATTTTAAGTCCCCCCAAATGCTTAGTGTTTGGATATGAAAGTTTCTAGAGTTCTAACTCTCAAGTCCACTTTTCTGTCTGGTTAGTGAGATAAAATTAGAGTCTAAGGATTTGTTTGGGACCTGTGTCTCCCTCATAGAGTTGTCCCAGATAAATCATGTCTGGGTCTTAGAATACATTCATTTTTCCCAGATGCCCTAGGACTGGACAGTTCTTCTGTAAATTGTTCAAATGTTTTTATTCAGTACCACTGTTCTCCAAAGAATTGTGCTAAAAGCACTGTAGGCATTAAAATCTCTTTGTGATCTAGGAGCTTATAATCTAGTTGAGAAATAAGTATAATTGAAAAAATATAGTTGCAGCAACATAAACAAGAAAAGATTTTTTTCAACTGGAATTGTTAGGGAAAACTTCGTGGAGGAGATGGGTTAGATATAAAGGGAATTAATTGCTGCTTCTGATCTCTCCCACATCTTTCATTCTGTGGTGCTTAGTTAAAATAAAAGAAGAAAAAAGTTTTTTTTTAATTGAAAAGGAGGCATAAACATGGTAGAGTTGAAGCAGTACCAAAAGGTATACCTTGAAAAAGGATCCTGGTCCCCCAGGTCTTTGGTCTTTATAGCTACCGCCCTTCCCAAAGGCTACTGAAGTTAGGGGATATTCTGTGCATATAGCTGCAGATGTTTCTCTTCAGTATTTTTCAGTATTTTTTCCTAGTCTCTCCTTCTCCCTCTTTGTTTTTTCTTTCTTTTTTTCTTTCTTTCTCTTTCTTTCTTTCTCTCTCTCTCTCTCTCTCTCTCTTTCTCTTTCTTTCTTTCTTTCATTCATTCATTCATTCATTTTATTTATTTATTTGACAGAGAGGGAGACAGCCATTGAGAGAGGGAACACAAGCAGGGGGAGTGGGAGAGGAAGAAGCAGGCTCGATCCCATAACGCCGGGATCACACCCTGAGCCGAAGGCAGACGCTCAACGACTGAGCTACCCAGGCGCCTCTCCCTCTTTATTTCTAATTAAAATGGGGCTTCCACTATTTTCATTCAACAAAAGAACTTGGAGAGCCTTCTGTATCTCACATTTTTAAAAGGCTGTATAATATTCCATTGTATGAATGGATTTTGTATAACTTATTTTAACCAATTCTGCATTGCTATTTCCAGTCTTTTACTATTTTGATTGATACCGCAGTGAACTATATGTAGATCTGTGTGTAGGCTTGAATATATCTCAGTATAGACATCCTGGAGGTGAAATTTCTGAGTCAAAGGAAGTATACACTTAAAACTTTAATTGTTCTTTCCTAGTTGCCTCCAAAGAGGTTATACTAAACTTACACTTTCACCTGTTGTTTATGAGAGAGCCTCATTTCTCCTTTGTTCTTTCTTTCTTTTTTTTAAGTAGTCTGTGTGCGCAATGTGGGTCTCGAACTCATGACCCCCAAGATCAAGAGTCGCATGCTCTACCAGCTGAGCCAGCCAGCCTCCCCTCTTATTTATCTTTTAAAAACTTATCCTTTCTTCTTGCTTGACTGCTTGAAGGCATGAAATCTGTTGTTCATTGTCTAAGAATATGAAACTAAACTGCTTCCCCTGGAGTTCCCAAAGCCTTTCATAATCTGACTCTTATCTGCATTTCCAGCATTATCCCCTTAAGTCTATGTATTTTATACTCTAGTTGCTGTTAAGTTTCCCTTGTTCTGTCTTACCCCCTCTTACCCTAGTAAAATTCTCTTTCCTGTGTTCTGATTCATATTCTTAGATATAAAAGATAAAAGCTACCATTTATCCAAGCCTATATGCTAGGACAGTGTTGGGTGTTTAATGTACATCATCTCATTTAACCGTCTTTTGTACTGTAGAGCCCTTTTTTCCTTCAGATGAAGTCGTCTGCAAAACCCTATTCAAAATAGAAATTGTGATTTTATTAAAATTTATTTTCTAAGTTGAAATTTAAACTGTTTGCTGGTTATAAAGGCAGTGAAAATGAGATTGCTGTGGTGAATATAAAAATTTGAAATTGGGTTATGAAGAACTATTATGGATCTAAATCCATCTCTGCCTCTAGTTTATTTCTGTATTATGAAAATCCCCACTCATACAGAGATATGGTTGCAAATGGTCTCAGTTCAAAAATATTTTTTGATATATATAACAGTTGCACATGGGACAAATTCAAAAGGTACCAAAGAGAATACAGAATAAGATATCCTTCCTTAGTTGTCTCCTAGCCACCTCCCTATCCTGTCTCAGTTATTGTTAACTGTAGAGTTATTGTTAACTCAAGGCATATAAATTGCACGTGCTTAAAAGCTTTTAAGTTTAGTGAATTTCTCCTACATTTTTGGGTAAATTTTATATTAAAGTGTAGCATACATTCAGAAAAACGCACAAGTATAGGCAGATAAACTTTCATAAAACAGACTCGCTTATGTAATTGGCACTCAGGAACCCTGTTCTGGATTGTGTATGTTTTTAAATGATATTAGGGAAGGTTTCATATCTATATTTACAACTACTAAATTCTTTCTAATGGTTATACAGTACTCCACTGTGTGGATATATCATAATGTATCCAGTTTCATATTACTACAAAGCTGTAAGTGAATATCCTCATACATATGTCTTTGGTCCCTTGTTTTATTGAGCATATAAAAATTTCTGGAAGTAGAGTGCTAGAGTATTAAAGAGTATGAATTTAAGTTTTATAGGTAATTGCAACTAGCTCCCAGTTGTAGACTTTGTATCGATTTATGAATCCACCAGCAGTGTATGTAAGTGCTTGTTTCCCTTATGTCGTGTTTCTTCTAGTGCTTTTATGATTTTTTTTTCTTTGTAACATAAAAAAAAGTCAAATGTAAAAATTTTAAAAATATAAAATAAGGGGTGCCTGGCTGGCTCAGTTGGAAGAGCGTGCGACTCTTGATCTTGGGGTTGTGAGTTTGAGCTCCACATTGGGTGTAGAGATTACTTACAAATAAAATCTTAAAAAAAAAAAAAAGGATGTTAAACTGGTAGCATAGATTAATGAGGTGGTAAACTATGGTGTGTTGTGATTATATATATTCTGTTTAATGTGTTTAAGGGTGTTTAAAATGTACCTATATAACATTTGGATGTGTTTTTTTTAATATGTAGAAATATGCTTTTTTGAGGTATAATTTACTTATGCTAAAATTGAACCATTTTAAGTGTGCCATTTGTTTTGACAAATGTAAACTGTTGTGTTACTACCACTGTAATCAAGATACAGAATATTTATATCACCCCAGAAAGTTCAGTCTTGTCCGATTGTATTCAGTCCTCTTCTGGATTTTGTAGTATTCAATCACTGTTCTGCCTTTTATCACTATAGTTTGCTTTTTTATTTTTTCAACTTTATTGAGGTATAATTGACATTCAGTTAATTACATATATTTAAAGTGTACAATTTGAGTTTTGACATAGAGGTCTACCTGTGAATCTGTCACCACAATTACAATAATGGAAATACCTGTTAACTCTAGTAGTATCCTCGTATCTCTTTATAATCCATCCCTCCCCCATCTCCCATAGTTACTGATCTGCCTTATGTTACTGAAGATTATTTGATCTTCTTGAGAATTTTATATAACTGGAATTGTTTGCTATGTACCCCCCCCCCCACTGGTTGTCAAATGATCCTTTATTGAAATATTTTCCTTTGTAGTTCTTAACTAGCGGGGCATTCCATTGTATCACTATTGATGTTATCTGTGATGTCGTGAGGGTGGTGGCCATTAACATTGCAGCCCAAAGACCGGGCAGTCCCAAGAATCTCTTTAATGGTAGAGAGTTCTCTGGCTAAAGGTCTGTGCCTCATCCGTCAGTGTTGACAGTCTCAACAAAAGTAGTATTTCTGCTGTGCTTAACAGAGAAAATGCCACTCACTGTTTTTCTGCTGCTTTCTGTCTCTTGGAGGTTCCTTGAGGGCTTTGATAATCGGGGCAGAGGCAGAAGGTACCGTTTCAGTCTGGGCCTTCCTGTTCTGAATGGTCGGTTTCACTGTAATCCTCATATACTTCGAGTCACCAGTTGCCTTTTTTTTTTTTTTTAAGATTTTATTTATTTATTTGACAGAGAGAGAGAGACAGCCAGCGAGAGAGGGAACACAAGCAGGGGGAGTGGGAGAGGAAGAAACAGGCTCCCAGCAGAGGAGCCTGATGTGGGGATCGATCCCAGAACGCGGGGATCACGCCCTGAGCCAAAGGCAGACGCTTAACGACTGCGCCACCCGGGCACCCCCACCAGTTGCCTGGATGATGTCATCACCAACTTTTTTTGGTGACAGACCTAGGGGGCTGATCTTGGGGGCCAGCTCAGGCATGGCACTCACTTGGCTATTGGTGTACCTCAGGTATATGATTTTGACCTGGTTGGGTTTGAACTTAGGCAGGCAGCGTGGTGGAGGCATCTGGTGTTGGATGAACTGGGCTTGGGATGACTAAAGACCGTTGCATCTTTGCTTCCTCTGAGCTGAAAACCAAAAGTACTATGTACTTTTTTTTGAGGGGAGCTGGTTTCTTTCACTTACTGTATAGTTATTTTGGGATTCATCTCATCCATGTTGTTAAATATGTCAGTAGATTTAAAAAAAAAAAGATTTTATTTTTAAGTAATCTCTACACCCAACACAAGGCTCTCAGACATGACAACCCCGAGATCAGGAGTTATATGCTCTAGCAACTGAGCCAGCCAGGTGTCCTGCATATATCAGTAGTTTTATTTTTTATTGCTTAGTGCTATTTGTTTGTATAGGTGTATCCCAGTTTATCCTTTTCACCTGTTGATGAACATTTGGGTTGTGTTCAGTTTTTGGTTACCAAAAGTATATCTTCTTTGACATTTATATACAAGGATTTGGGGGGACATAGGCTTTTATTTCTCTTGAGTAAATGGAATGTCTGGGTTATGAGGTAACTATGTTCAAGACTTAAAAATTTTAAGAAACCGGAGTGCCTGGGTGACACGGTCAGTTAAGCATCTGACTCTTGGTTTCAACTCCGATTGGTGATCTCAGGGTTGTGAGATCAAGCCCTGAGTTGGGCTCTGTGCTCAGTGCGGAGTCTGCTTGAGACTTTTTCTCCCACTCCCTCTCCTCCCCCCATGCACTTGAATTTCTCTCTCCCCCCCCCCAAAATAAATAAATAAAATCTTAAAAGAAAAAAAAATTTTTTTTTTTTAAAGAAACTGCTACTTGTATCTCAGAGTGGTTGTACCATCTTACATTTCTCCCAGCAGTGTATGATAGTTTTAGTTATTCCACATCCTTACCAACACTTGGCATGGACAGTCTTTTTTTTTTTTTTTATTTTAAAAAAATTTTTGAGTAACACCCAACATGGTGCTCTGACTCACAGCCCCGAGATCAGGAGTCGAGGTTCCACCGCCTGAGCCAGCCAGGTGCCTCAATATGGTCAGTATTTTTAATGTTAGCCATTCTAGTGGGTGTATAGTGGTATTTTATTGTGGCTTTATTTATTTTTTTATTATTTTTTAAAAAAAGATTTTATTTATTTGAGAGAGAGAGAACAAGCAGGAGGAGCAGCAAGGAGAGGGAGAAGCAGGCTCATCACTGAGCAGGGAGCCCAACTCAGGGCTTGACCCTGGAATCATTACCTGAGCCGAAGGTAGACGCTTAACCTACTGAGCCACCCCCGTGCCCCCATGTGACTTTAATTCGAGTTTCCTTAATGACTAATAATGTCAATCATATTTTCATATATTTATTTAGGTGAAGTGTCTGTTCATACTTTTTGCCCATTTTTAAGTTGGGTTGTTTATCTAATTGAGATGTAAGAGTTTTTTAGATACAAACCTTTTTGGATATATGTTTTAGAAATATTTAATTTGAGGGACACCTGAGGGGCTCAGTTGGTTCAACATCCAACTCTTGATTTTGGCTCAGGTCTTGATCTCAGGGTTGTGAGATAGAGCCCTGCATTAGGCTCTGTGCTGGGTGTGGAGCGTACTTAAGGTTCTCTCTCTTCCTCTTCTCCTCCCCCCTCCCCCACTTGCATGGTTGTTCTCTTTAAAAAAAAATAATTTGAGACTGTGGTCTGCCATTTCATTTTCATAACTTTTTGGAAGAGCAAACGTTTCTAGTGTTATTGGAATTCAGTTTATTAATTTTTGTGTTTTATAGTTCATGGCCTTTTTTGTTGGATTTAAGAAATCTTAGCCCAACCCAAGGTTATTAAGATTTTCTCTTATGTTTTCTTGCAGAAGTTTTATAGTGTTAGCTCTTAAATTTGAGTCTATGACTGTTTGAGTTAATTTTTATATATGGTGTAAGAGTTGAGGTTCATATTCTGATATATGGCTATTGAATTTTTCCAGTACCTTTTGTTGAAAAGATTATACATTTGCCATTGCATTGACTTGACACCTTTATTGAAAATCATCCAAATACGTGCAGGTCATTTATCTGTCTGCCTTAACCCCAGTCTTGAGATAAGATAGGATAAATCATCCATCTTTGTCTTCCCCCCTTCCATTTGTTTTGGCTCTTCTAGGCCCTTTGCACTTCCAAGTAGTTAGAAAAATCTTGTTGATTTCTGCAAAATCTCTGTTGTGGTTTTGATTGTGATTGCATTGAATCAGTTGATAATTTGGGAAGAATTGATTTCTTAAAAATGTTGTCTTTTTTGTGAACATGTTCTAGATCTCTCTGTTTAGGTCTTCTTTAATTTCTCTTAGTGTTTTGTAGTTGTCAGTGTATAGATCTTATTGTCAAATTTTCACTAAGTTCCATATTTTAAAATGTGATTGTACATAGTATTTAAAAAATTTCAACTTTCCAATTTTGTTAATATATAGAAATATGACTAATTTTTATATCCTGTATATTTTACAAACTTGCTAAACTCATATTTTAGTAGCCTTTATGTAGTTTGCTTAGGGGATTATACACATAGGTGATCGTGGTGTTGGTGAATTAATTTTATTTCTGCCTTTTTAATCAGTATGCTTTTTGTTTCTTTCCTTTTTCTTTTTCCTTTTTCCTTTATTGTAATGACTAATGCTTCCAGGACAGTCTTGGGATTTTGATTGTGATAGTTTGATCAATTTGCGGAGGTATCTTTGATCTTTGTTTTATTCTCAGTCTTAGGGAGTATTTAGTCTTTCTCCACTAAGTAAGATGTTACTTAAAGGTCTGCTGATGTGCTTTGTATCAATATAGCTTTTCCTCCTATCTCCCCTCCTTTTGTTACTGAATTTTAAGAGTTTTTAAAAAATGTATATTCTGGATCTGCCTCTTTGTCAGATATATTTTGCAAATATTTTTCTCTCAATCTTTGGTGGTACAGATCTTTATTGGTGCTCAGCAGTGTCTGTACTAATGGCTCAAGTTTTTGGTTATATGTATATTTTGGGGAATAACAAGTGCTTTAAAGCTTGGTTAACCATAATGTAAACATGTATTATAATCCCATTTCTTTATTAACGTAAATGGAAGGGAAACCTAAAATTGTTAACATATCAGTTCTTAAACATAGTAAATTTTCTACTGTATTTAACTGTTAAAAGTCATTTTTCATCGTAGATAGCCTGGTGTTTGATGTGTCTTTTTACCTCTTTAATAAAAATGCAACAATAAATTCTTGTCTATTTCCTGATTTATTATTACAGATTAAGATTAAAAATATAAAATACATCAGTATGGTATGAAAAAGTGTTGAAGACCCTTGTAAAACTCTGAATCTTAGCCATGCCAGTTTGTCATTCTTCCTTCTTTAACCCTTACTGATATCTGTGACTTAACCTCTGTTAGTGTAGGGTGTAGTCCTTTCTCACCAAGCTGTGTAGTGTACTGTCTTCTCTTTTCATGGTTTCTGTGCTTAATTATTCTGATTGTGTTAGTTTTTGAATGCCTCCTCTAGAAGCTAATGAGAAACTACCGGCTTTACAATATGCTATTTATCACATTTAGTATTTATATTTAATTATTGGAACCTTAAATCACCTGAGTATTTCTCTGGATCCCTTTTTTTCCGCCTTGAAGAGAGTGACACCTTAGTTTGCTTACCAGTCCCCACACCCTAATTTGAAGGTCTGTATTTTAATTATTTTCTGTCTGAATTACTCTTTCTATAGTGCTGGAATTTTGGGATATTTTGCAATTTACATTTAAGAAGCTAGTTTTAAAAAAAAAAACACAGTGGAAATTTCCAGCTTAAAAAAATAAAACAGCTACTGGTCTAATAACTGCTTTGCAGGAAGAAAGAAATATGAAAAAGAACCGCAGACGTTCTGGATGTCAGCCTGTGAAATTTTCCACGATTCCTCATAATAACATGCAGGCATGCTTATACTGCTGGATTCAGTGCAACTGCAGTTGTTGTACTCTGAGTGGAATTTGAAGTTATTCTATCAATGATAAAATGGCACCTGGCCAGCTTTTAGTGATGAGTGCATAAATTCACACATCTAAGGTACTGTGTGTTTGTTTCATTTGTGGCCATGACATTGAACTTGAAAAGTTACTTGAAATCTTTTGATTTCCAAAATTCCTGTTTTAAATGAATTTTGGTTTTTTTATTTAGCAGATTCATTATGCCTCTGAGAATACAGACACATAAAGTCATTATTTTAGTTACGGTGCTGTGTAGATATTTATTTTTTAGGGTTTTATACTACATTGAAGAATGCTCAGGAAACTAAAACACAAATTTTAAAAGATTTGCTTAAGCTCAATATTAATTTGGTGTGGATTCAAGAAACATTTTAATCTCTATTTCAGGTTCCTGTTAATGTTTCAGAGGGTCAGTAGACTTTACATTAAAGTTGATATTTATGTTGTGGTTTGGCTATTTCAAATTTGAAGGCAAATCCTGTTACACTGTTTTCCTAGTGAAGGAAGTCCAGGTTACCCAGTTCTGTAAACTGGCAGGGCAGAATGATGAGCAGATTACAAGAAGATTGGGATTGCCCACTTTTTCTTTGCTTCATCTCTTTCATGGTAAATGCCTACCAGTGGTTTTAAGGAATCAAATTAAAAAATTCTAATTTTATTATTTTAACCTTTTATTTTTTATTTTATTTTTATTTATATATTTTTTAACGATTTTTTTTATGTATTTGACAGAGAGATGGGCAGCGAGAGAGGGAGCACAAGCAGAGGGAGTGGGAGGAGAAGAAGCAGGCTTCCCTCTGAGCAGGGAGCCTGATGCGGGGCTGGATCCCAGAATGCTGGGATCATGACCTGAGCCAAAGGCAGACCCTTAATGACTGAGCCACTTCAGGTGCCCCTATTTTAACCTTTTAAATCCTTTTTTGGGGGGGTGGGAGTGGCAGAGGGAGAGAGAATCTTTTTTTTTTTTTTTTTTATTTAGAGGGAGAGCATGCGTGTGGGGGTAGGAGCAGAGGGAGAAGGAGAGAGAGAATTTCCAGCAGACTCCCTGCTGAGTGTGGAGCCTGATGTGGGGCTCAGTCCCATGATCCTGAGATCATGACCTGAGCCAAAATCAAGGGTCAGATGCTTAACTGACTGATTTTTTTTTTAAGTAATCTCCATTCCCAATGTGGGGCTTGAACTCACAGCCCCAAGATCAAGAGTCACATGTTCTACATACTGAGCCAGCTAGGTGCCCATAACCTTTTAAATTCTTATGCATTTCTGCAGTGAGCAATTTGAATGTTCAGAGTGATACGGCAGATAAATATACATATCTTTGTGTGTTTTAACACTCATAAATCATTTATATTTTGGAAATAAAGGCGTAAAATGGATATCTTTTTCAGGACTGTTAGGTCTTGGAATTGAACAACAGCATTATAATAGAACCATAGCCTCCACCTCTTCTTTGTGGTCTTTTGCTCCTTCCTTGTACAGTCTCATCCTTCCTCTTGACTTCTCCTGTATCTATAACTCTTCTGTCCTCATCATGCCCTTCTTCTCCTCAGCCCTTTTTATCTCCTAACTATTTCATCCCTTTCCTCTTGGCCTAAATTTTCTTCCGGCTGCATAGCCTTTTTGTCTTTCTCAACTTTCCATCCTTCAAGTCTCTCATTTTTTCTAGTTGCTTAGTGTTTACCCATGGAAGGCTTCTTCGCTCCGGGTGTTCTCTGTTCCTATGAGATTGATTTTCTTTTTGTCTTCGACCCCTGAAACATACAGCATCACCCTGTCCCAAATCCTTTTATTCTCATTTCTGTTTCCATGTTTTAGTTTATTCTAGAGATTTATTGAGTGCTGGCCATGTGTCTGGCTGTTCTCTAGATGTTAGGGATATACCAGGGACCAGAATGATTATGAAAAAAAAGCCTCATAAGGAGACTGGAAAGTGGTGTGTATGTGTGTTGTGGGATTTACACTTTAGCTGGGTAGTCATGGTAACCTCTGAGAAAGTAGTGTTTGAGTAGAGTATCCAGGAAGTAAGCTTTGTGAATATTAGGGAGTGAGGAGTGATCTGTGGAGCGAGAACAGCCAGTGCAAAGGCCCTTTGGTAGGAGCATTTTTAGTGTATTTGAAGAACAGTAAGGTGGCCAATGTGCTGGAATAGCAGTAACTAAAGGAGTAAGTAGTAAGAGAAGAAATCTGAGAGGTAACAGTGGTGGCTATAATATTTTCAGCTTTTACTTCGAGCGTAGTGGAGAACCACTTCAGGTTTTTTATTTTTGGTTATTCCAGAAAGACTTCTGACTATTTTTTCCCCCTCTAATTAAAGCATTTCATTTTTTGTTACAAAAGTAACTCATGTTCATGTGGAAAATACAGAAAAGTACAAAGGAGAAAATAAATCAAAGAGCAAATAAAGATTATCAGTAAATGTCATTCTCCATTATTGAAGATTTTGTGTGTCTGTCTTTCCACCTATTTTTCTTTGTGCTTGTGTACATACACACATACATACCCTTCTTCACTGTAGGGTTTTAGCATAGAACAAATAAACTGAATTAGGCTTTAAAGAGATCCCTTCAGCTGCTTTATGAAAAGTAGCCTCGAGAGCAAGAAGCAGGGAGATTTATTAGAATGCTATTACCATAATCCAGGTATGAGATAATGTTGGCTTAGACCTAGGTGGTGGCAATGGAGGTGATAAGAAGTGGTCAGGTTTTGTATGTATTTTGAAGGTACAGCCAACAGAATTTTGTGATGGATTCAGTGTGGGGGGGATGGCGGGGCAGTAGAGAAGGAGGGAAGAATCAAGGGTGACTCAGAAGTTTTTGGCTTGAACAGTAGAAACCATTGGTTTCATTTTTCTTGTCAAACTATCCAAGGTTCAGTTCTGGTTCTATCTTTTATTATGTATTTTTCCTGTTCGTTTGAACTTGTGATTATTCCTTTCACCAAGCTTCTAGTCTGTTCTGCCCCCCCCTTGGTGCCCATCACAAGATACCATATATAACAAATTGCTTCACTGGTGTTAGTCTCCCTAACTGGGTAGTGAGCATCCATCTATTTATTTATTTATTTATTTTAATTTAAAAGAATTTTTAAAGTTTTATTTATGTAAGTAATCTCTGCACCTCACGTGGGGCTTAAACTCGTGACCCCAAGATCAAGAGTCGTATTAGTGGGGGCGCCTGGGTGGCACAGTGGTTAAGCGTCTGCCTTCGGCTCAGGGCGTGATCCCGGCGTTATGGGATCGAGCCCCACATCAGGCTTCTCCGTTGTGAGCCTGCTTCTTCCTCTCTCACTCCCCCTGCTTGTGTTCACTCTCTCGCTGGCTGTCTCTATCTCTGTCGAATAAATAAATAAAATCTTAAAAAAAAAAAAAAGTCGTATTAGTGGGCATCCTTTTTAGAGGATCATGCTGAATTTATGAATCTGCTCAGGGACTAATAACATTGTGGCATTCAGTAAATGTTGATTAATTGTACACTTCTCAGGCTTGAGAACAAGGCCTGAGAAAACCTTAAAGTAAATGCCAATTTTAGCTTACTTTGCCATATTGGCATCTTTTGAGAATGACTTGTTTTAGATAGTTATTTTCCTCAGTTATTTTGAGTCTTAAAAACATTAAATACTTTTTATTTCCATAAAATGTTACCTGTTTTATTGAATTCAGCAGTATGAAGACTTTTTTTAAAATTTATTCATTTACTTTGGTGGGGGAAGGGCAGGGGGAGAGCATCTCAAGCAGACCCTCCTCTCGCACCCAGTGGGGTTGGGGCAGGCCCAGCCTCCCCACCCATGAGATCACACTGCTTGAGGTGAAACCAAGAGTTGGATGTCCAATGGACTGAGTCACCCAGGTTACCCCGACTTTTTTTTAAGTGGGCTTCATGCCCAATGTGGGGCTTGTACTCATGACCTCAAGATGAAAAGAGTCGCGTGGGGCGCCTGGGCGGCTCAGTCGTTAAGCGTCTGCCTTCGGCTCAGGGCGTAATCCCAGCAGTCTGGGATCGAGCCCCACATCAGGCTCCTCTGCTGGGAGCCTGCATCTTCCTCTCCCACTCCCCCTGCTTGTGTTCCCTCTCTTGCTGGCTGTGTCTTTCTCTGTCAAATAAATAAATAAAATCTTAAAAAAAAAAAAAAAAGAGTCGCATGTTCTGTCGACTGAGCCAGCGAGGTGCCCCAACACTTTTTAAAGAAATATTAATTTCTTACCTGATTTGTATAAAGCATCCTCAGGGATAAAAAGATGAGTGAGAAAAGGTCCCTGCCCAGAAAGGAGTTTAGGCTTTGGTGCAGACAACATGACATATATACAAATATGTGTCCTTCATGAATCTAACATTGTATTATGATTTAATGCAAAGCAAATTGTTATAATACCTTTCTAATTCTAAAGGTTGTAGGGATTCTTTGCCTCTTTATTAAATGGTGTTAGACTTCTGTACTTCGAGTTCTTATTTTTTTAAGTAGTTTTTCAGACTTAGTCCTAACTGTTGATACTTGCTGATGTCAGTTGTGCTTATTCACCCCCATTCCCTTTGCTTTTATTTGCATGAGTTTCCTTGGAGCTTTATATCAGTATTCTTTTTTCTATCTAAAAGAGTCTGATATTCAAATCTTCAGCTACAATTAGCTGCAAATCTTTAACTACAAGCTTTTGGAGAAATGATTTGTTGACACATTCATAAGATGATTTTTAAAGACCTAATTTGCTGTCTCCTGTGTCATGTTTCACAAATAACCCAAATTATTATTCCTCTTTCAAATGAATCTAATGTGTGTTTTATTTTTAGAAACTAGAGATGGTGTTATATCTCCCTTTCTTCTTGTTTTTCATTTTCTTTCTTTCTTTCTTTCTTTCTTTCTTTCTTTCTTTCTTTCTTTCTTTCTTTTTCTTTCTTTCTTTTTTTCTTTTCTTTTCTTTTCGTTTCTTTTCTTTGTTTCGAGGGATTTCACAAGCAGGGGGAGTAGGAGAGGAAGAAGCGGGCTCCCAGCGGGGCTCGATNAGTATCTCTTCTGGTTCTACTTTGCCCCAAACTTTTACTTAGAGCAGAAGTGCTTGGATCCCCTGGTTTGCTTCCAGGATTTTATTTTATTTTATTTTTTTTAAAGATTTTATTTATTTATGTGGCAGAGAGACAGCCAGCGAGAGAGGGAACACAAGCAGGGGGAGTGGGAGAGGAAGATGCAGGCTCCCAGCAGAGGAGCCTGATGTGGGGCTCGATCCCGGAACGCTGGGATCATGCCCTGAGCCAAAGGCAGACGCTTAACGACTGCACTACCCAGGCGCCCCTCCAGGATTTTATTTTGAGTTTTGATTATGTTTTGGTATCTTTCTTGGGTTGCTTAGCTTCCTTAGTATTTGGGACAATCTGTTGACTCAGTTGTGGTTTTTTTTACTTTTACTTTCGTGTGCCATAGAAAGTATATGTACTAATAGAACATAAACTCTGTGAGGACTGGGAGTTATTTTTGTTTACTGCTATATCTTTAGTGCCCAGAATGATGGCAGGTACATAGTAGGCACTCAGATATTTCTGGAATGAATTCAGAGAAGCAGTAGCAACAGTCCCTGTTTATTGAGCATATACTATATGCCAAAGTGCTGAGCACTTTGAATACATTTGGTGGCATTTCCATCTGTACTGCTGAAGGAATTGTTTCCTATTCATATGATAGTGTGTAAATGGCTGTGAGGGAGGGAGGAGATGAAGCTAGCATTTATGGAGGATGCTGCCAGCTGTTACCAAATTTAGTCAGGTTCAAGTTATGCAACGCGTTATTTTATGTAACACTAGGTAAGAAAATGTAAAACTGCCAGTTCAGCTGTGGGATACCGAAGATAGCAGGACATACTCTTGATTTCACAGGTGAAAAAAATTCAAGAATCTCTGAAATAAGGAATCCTGTAGTTTTATATAAATTGTCATTTAACAATCATAAAGCCTTTTATAGGTGGGTATTACAGTCCTTACTTTAGAGATGAGGGAATTGAAGTTTATCGGTTAAGTTCACAGGTTCTCAAGCTGCAGAGGATCCAAACTGATATCTCCTCATTTCAGAGCCCATACCCTTTTTACCACCTGACATTGCTTCAGGAGTCAGAGAAACATAATAGTAACATTGGCCTATCAACTCTGGCTTGAAGATTCTTAGTTGGTATGGCTTTGAATGTTTTCTTAATGTAACTGATTTTTTTCCTTTCTAAATCCACAGATATCTTTGTATTTACTATATACCAGCTACTCTGTTTTTATGTGTATACAAAACAATATAAGGCCTTATCTCTTTCTCTCAAGAAATTCATAGTCTGTTTGGGGAGATGAGAAATAAACATGAAAGTTAGATAACTAGAGAAGATTTAAATAACATATCAGAGAATAATGAAAGAGGCTTAACAAGGCAATGCAGGATTAATTGCCAAATAAATTGTACAAATAATTGCTTTTGGAGTTCAGAGGAAGGAGAGATTGCTTGAGGCTGGAGTAATCCAGGGAAGGATTTAAATGAATTCCTCAGAGATAGTTTCAGTTAGGGAGATTATTTACTTACTTTAAAATTGTATTGGTGTTTGTTACAAATGGAACTGCAAACCGTTGAACATGAAGAACTTTGGTACATTAAGTTTTTTTCCTCTCCGTATGAGAGCGGAGGAACTGCCTCCCATAGGAAAGTAGAAGAAATCATGTGGTATCAGGTAGGTGGGGAAAATGCTCATTTTAGAAGGGTGAAAAAAGGGGTGCCTGGGTGGCTCAGTGAGTTAAGCATCCACGTTAGGCATCTGACTCTTGATTTTGGCTCAGGGCATGGTCTCTCAGGGTTGTGGGACCGAGCTCCAAGTCGGGCTCTGCGCTCAGCATGGAGTCTGCTTGGAATGCTTGGAGTGCGTGCACATTCCCTCTCTCTCTCATAAATACATACATACCTACATAAGTCAGTCTTAAAAAAAAGGGGCGCCTGGGTGGCTCACTTGTGGGGGTTTGCCTTCGGCTCGAGTCACGATCCCAGGGTCCTAGGATGGAGCCCCGCATTGGGCTCCCTGCTCTGTGGGGAGCCCGCTTCTCCCTCTTACTCTGCTTGCTGCCCTCCTTGCTTGTCTCGTGCTCGCTCTCTGTCAAATACATAAAATCTTTAAAAAAAAAAAAAAGTGAAAAAAGGAGAGGGAACTTCCCTTCCCTGTGTGCCCTGAGTGCTACTCTTGCCTCATTTACAGTCAGTTGTACTTTTGAACCATCGCTAAGGTTATTTTTTGTGGCTCTTGGAGTGCATGAGGAACTTCTGAAGGTTGGAAGCAGGTGTTAATCCCCTTTATGTTACTAATGTTTTCTGTGTTTTGCAATATGGCCTTTTAGTTAAAGACGCACAGCAAACAAATAATAGTCATATTTCAGGAGGATATGATTGACTGGCAGTGTTTTAAGACTACATTCCTGAATCAGACACTCAGAACTCAACATAGGGTTGAAAAGTATGTTACTTGTTTTGCAGATCAGTCGAAAGCAAAATAGTAAAGGCTTAGAAAGCAAGAGAATTGCCTTTTGGAACTTGTTGGATAATTGGGGGCATTTTATTAAACCTTCTGGAGACATCTGAGTTAGAGCACACCTAATATTCTACCCCCCCCCTTTTTTTTGAGAGAGCACATGCAAGCATGTGAGGTTGTGGGCGGAGGGAGGAGAGAGAGAATCTTAAGCAGGCTCCACAGCCAGCACTAGCCCAGTGTGGGGCTCGATATCACAGCCCTGAGATCATGACCGAAATCAAGAGTTGGATGCTTACCACACAGAGCCACTCATGTGCCCCTCTTTCCCTTCTTTTTTTTTTTTAAACAGTTTTTCTAATTGTTATCAAAAATTAGTAATTAGTAATACATGTACACGGCTAACAAAAATTCAAACTCTAGAATAGACTAGGAAGTGAGGTTTCCTTCTCATTCTCTTGTTTCCTGGTTTCTTTCTTAGGCAGTCACTTGATGGCATTTTCTTTTGTGTATATTTACAAACATACCCATGTCTTTTTAATCTTCATAATTTATATATCTGTTCCCTTTTTTATGAGCACAAATTTGTAGCATATTAAAAATATCGGGTTTTATAATTTATTACATTTAACTGCATATTTTGAAAATGGTTTTGTATCAGTACATGCAGGTCTAATTCTTTTATTTTTTTCCAAGCAAATTGTCATTTTATTATTTGATGGACACAGTTTGTTTCCAGTGTATTGTCATATAACAACAAAGAGTGCTGTAGTGAATTTTCTTGTGCACATTTTATTATAGTTTTAATTTGCATCTCTAATATTAGGAATGAGATTAAATAGCCTTCCCCCCACCAAATGTTTAAAGGGTATTGTATTTCTTTATTCAATAAACCTTACATTTTTTGTCCACTTTTTGGGGGGGAGGTTATTGGTCTTTTACTGATTATTTTCATGTAATAAATTTCATCTATTTAAACAAGGCATGAAAATGGGGGAAAAATGTGAAAATACTTCTGTGCCTTTTAAAATAGTAATGAAATTATACTTTTTTGTCTGATCAACATTTTTTTTTTTTTAAAGATTTTATTTATTTATTCGACAGAGATAGAGTCAGCCAGCGAGAGAGGGAACACAAGCAGGGGGAGTGGGAGAGGAAGAAGCAGGCTCATAGCAGAGGAGCCTGATGCGGGGCTCAATCCCACAACGCCGGGACCACGCCCCGAGCCAAAGGCAGACGCTTAACTGCTGTGCCACCCAGGCGCCCCTGATCAACATTTCTTTTTTTTTAAATTTTTTTAAAGATTTTATTTATTCACCTGACAGAGATAGAGACAGCCAGCGAGAGGGGGTACACAAGCAGGGGGAGTGGGAGAGGAAGAAGCAGGCTCATGGGAGCAGGGGGAGGGGCATTGGGAGAGTGGGAGGGAGAGACTCCCAAGCAGACGCCCCATAGAGCGCAGAGTCTGGCATGAGCCATGATCTCATGACCCTGAGATCATGACCTGAGCTGAAACCAAGAGTTGGATGCTTAACTGAGTGAGCCACCCAGGCGTCCCAGTATTTTTTTTTTTTTAAGTTTATTTATTTATCTACACCCAACGTGGGGCTTGAACTCACAACCCCAAGATGAAGAAGAGTTGCATGTACCTCTGACTGAGCCAGCCAGGACCCACTCCAGTATTTTTCATTAAGTTCTTTGTAGCTCATCTTGGACATTTTTATATAAGATGAAGTTATGCTTTTTAATATATATCTTGTATGTAATACACCTAATATGTTTAAAAATGTTTTTATTGTCGTAAATACATAAAATTTTCCATTTTTAAGTGTACAATTCAGTGATATTAAGTACATTGACTGTGTTGTACAGCCATCATCACTCTGTATTTCCATAACTTTTTCATCATCCCAAACAGACCTAGTGTATTTTTAGGTAGCTGTTTCAACTTATAACTTAATAACTGCTCTCAAATTTAAAAGAATGCATGTGAGCTCTTTTCAACCCAGAGTCCTAGAACTCTGTATCCTTGCTCGAAGGAGAGCTTTTGAGAAAGACACAGCTATAATTGGGCAAAAGTCTCTTTTGATCTGAGGATTTTCTACTGATGCTTATCTCCAGTTTAGGTTATTGTTTTCTTTTTTTCTTTTTTTTTTTTTTTAAAGATTTTATTTATTTATTTGACAGAGATAGAGACAGCCAGCGAGAGAGGGAACACAAGCAGGGGGAGTGAGAGAGGAAAGAAGCAGGCTCATAGCGGAGGAGCCTGATGTGGGGCTCGATCCCATAACGCCGGGATCACGCCCTGAGTCCAAGGCAGACGCTTAACCGCCTGTGCCACCCAGGCGCCCCTAGGTTATTGTTTTCTTGATTCTCTTTCAGCAGTACTAGTTTTTTCTTTTATATTTTGGTAAATTTCAAACCTATAAAGTAGAATAGTATATTGGTTCCCATTACTCATCACTCATTCAGGTTTATGGCCAATGTTGTTTCATCTATATCTCCATTTACTCCCTTCCCCCATACTATTTTGAAGCAAATATCAGGCATCATATAATTTCCTTAAGTATCTCTAAAAGATAAGGACAGTCTTTCAGAAAAAACAAATACATAACCATAATACCATTATTACATAACAGAAAAATTACAAAATTTCTTAGTAGCACTGAACACACAATCACAATTTAATCTTCTAGTTCTTCCCTTTGTTTGAATCAAATCCAAAGGAGATTCACACATTACAATTTGCTTGTTATGTATCTGTTTCTTTAAATATAGTTTACTCCTCCATCTCTTTTTGTCCTTTGAATTTATTATGTTTTTTCCCTGTAGTTTCTTATTGTCTAGATTTTGCTGAGTATATTCTTCTGATAGTGTTTAAATTGGCCCACTTTTTTTTACCTAACAAATTGGTAGTTGGCTGTCAAGGGTTGATCAGATTGAGGCTCAATTATTACTTTTGATAAATACATTAGTTATCTATTATTGTGTAACAAATTGCCCCCAAACTTAGCAGCTCAAAACAGCATTTGTTAGCTTCCACAGTTTTTCTTTCTTTCTTTTCCTTCCCCCCCCCCCGCCCCCTTCGACAATTTCTGAAGGTTAGGCTCATCTGGGTGGTTGTGGCTCAAGGTCTCTTACAGTGAGGCTTTCATTCCAGGGCCGCAGTCATTGGAAGGTTTGACAGGGGCCAGAAGATCTGCTTTCAAGGTGGCTCCCTCACGTGGCTGTTGTAAGAGGTCTCAGTTTCTTGCTTGAATATCCTCAAGGTGAGGATCAGACAGGGGGGGAAGATAGGAAGAAAGCTGTCATGTGTTTTTTTATAACTACAGAAGTGACATACCATAAATTCTGCTCTATTCTTTTGGTCATCCAGACCAACCCTGATACTGTGTGGAAGGGGACTCCTTAAGGGTGTGAATTCTAGGAAATGGGGATCACTAGTAGCCATTTTGGAGGTTGGCTACCACAGTGAGACTACTTCCCATGTGGCGTGGCTTATCAGGAGACGCATGATGTTGTTTCTGTTTGTGATATTAGCTACTGCTGATCAGTATGCTTTATCTGATAATTTATTAGGGGTAACAAATGCTGATATTCTTTTTTTTTTTTTTTTAAGATTTTTATTTATTTGTCAGAGAGAGAGGGAGAGAGAGAGTACTAGTGGCGGGAGCGGCAGGCAGAGGGAGAAGCAAGCTCCCCACTGAGCAAGGAGCCTGATCCCAGAACCCTGGGATCATGACCTGAGCTGAAGGTAGACGCTTAACCGACTGAGCCACCTAGGCATCCCCATATCATTCAGTTTTCTATAAGAGTGTGTGTGTGTGTGTGTGTGTGTGTGTGTGTGTATTTTTAAAAATATATATTTAATTTCCACTGATTTTTATGTTGATGTGGACTTTGCAGTTACTTTGCTTGTCTGAAATTCATTCTGCAATAAATTTCTCAGGAAGCACTTATTCCTTGAGTTCCGCTATGTTTAAAAGTTTGTCTATAGCTTTAATATTTGAAAGCTGGTTTGAACAATTTTAAAATTGGTTTCTAGAGTGTCTGTCATTCCATTGTCGTCTTGCATAGAGCATCACTGTTACAGCCCGATGTCAGTCTGGTTTTCTTTATATGCGGGCTTAGCTTTTCTGTCTTTGCCTCAATGTCCAAAAGATTTTTTTCATAGTGTTTTTATGTATTGGTGTTGGTCATTCTGACTCATTTTTCCTCAGGCATGTACTAAGTCCTTTTATTATGTAGTTTCAGCGTCTGCCCCTGTCTCTCTTTCAACATCAGGAAGATTTTCTTGACTTGTAAGTTTTTTTGGTTTGTTTTTTCCTTTTTGTTTTTGTTGTTCCATTGCTTTGCTTTTTTCCTTTGAAACTATACATTGGATTATACATTTTCTTTTTTGGGACATATATATTCTATACATATGTTAGATTTTTGTATGTTATTCGTGTGAGATAAAGCTCTCTGCTATTTTCAGAGTTGTATATCCACCTGTCTTCTCAACCTATCCATTAGGATTTTTATTTTTTAAAGATTTTACTTTACTTTTTAAAAAAGTAATCTGTACACCCAATGTGGGGCTTGAACCTACAACCCCAAGATCAAGAGTTGCATGCTCCACTGACTGAGCCAGCCGGGTGCCTCTATCCATTTGGATTTGTAATAGACATCTCCAAGTCAGCATGTCTAAAACTGAACTCCTGATCTTCCCGCTAAATCTTCAGGAGGCCTTCCATGTTTCATTTGGTGGTTTTTCCAGTTGTGTAGTCCACATACCTAGATTCCTCTTCCGCTCACTTCTATATTTCTGTCTTTAAGGTGTATCTGTAATCTGGCCACATCTTCATACTTCCACTAGCCAACATCTTCTGTTGCTTGAGTTACTGTAATAACATTTTAACATATCTCCTTGCTTTTACCCTTGCTTCCTTACAGTCCATTAATATAAGATTTGGAGTGATCTTTTAAAATTATAAGCCAGTTTGTCATTCCTCTCAAGAATCTGCAGAGGTTTTCCCCTTTCACTCAGAGTAAAAAATGAAAGCCCTTATCTTGGTGTATGAAGCTCTGCATGACTTCCCCTTATATATCTCTGATTTCACCTTTCATTTCTCCTTTCTCTTCCTCCCTCATAATCCAGTGCTGTTCTTCATCTGCTATGGGCACACTTCTGCCTTTGGGTGTGCCCTCCGTGTGGGATGTGTCTCTCATCATCTATCTATTTAACTGACTTTCTCATCTCACAGTGCCTCAAGTCTCACCCTCCTAATGAGGCCCATTTTCATCACCCTATTTAACACTGGTACCTCTCCCTTCACAGTTCTATTCTTTTAAGCTGCCATGTACTTGTTTATTGTGCTTAACAGTTGTATCTTTTTCCTTGATAAAGTAAAAGGTGTACAAGGACGAGGATCTTAGTCTCTCTTGCTCACTGCTACATCTCAAACAGTTAGATAAGTGCCTGGCATATGGTAGATGTTCATTATTCATTTGTTGAATAAGTAAATATGCCCTATATTTCCTTGAAAGGAGGATGTCCTTCTCAAACTGTTCTCCCACCCGTGTCTGTGGCTTTAAGATGATTTTTTCTGGGGCAGAGCATGTGTTTTATCTTTAAACTCCATGGGACTGCAGTAGGGAAGTCCCTGGTTTCTGTTGGTTTTATTTTAGTTCTGGTCTATTTAGGCTGGAGTTGCATCTACAAATCCATTCAAGATGGATGTTGACTCTGAAATTTGTTAAAGATAGGGTGGCCTATGAAGAAACTGAGTAGTTAACCATTTATTATATATACAAGGAATTCATTTTTTTTTTAAAGATTTTATTTATTTGACAAAGAGAGACACAGTGAGAGAGGGAACACAAGCGGGGGAGTGGGAGTGGGAGAAGCAGGCTTCCTGCTGAGCAGGGAGCCTGATGCGGGGCTCCATGCCAGGACCCTGGGATCATGACCTGAGCTGAAGGGAGATGCTTAATGACTGAGGCACCCAGGCGCCCCCAAGGAATTCATTTTTATTTTCTTATACTGCCGGTCAAATAATAAAAGTTTTCTTTCTTTTACTGGATTTTCAATGACAGTTGAAGGAGAGAAGATAGGAGGTATAGGCATTAATTAACATGCAATTAAAAATTGCTTTAAAGAAAAGTATATGCACATATCACGTCTTCCCAGTGTTTCTGTAATTCTGTTTGAGCAAATTAAGAGAGTTGCAGTAGTTTAGAAAAGATTCTATCATGGTAGTTTATTGAGTAGTCTCCCCAAGAAAGGCTGCTCCATTGTGCACAATGCTATCAGGTACAAGATGTGAGGTATACCAGTGAGGCTTCCAATTCGAGAACTTGTTAAAATCAAAGTGTTATTATTATTTTTTTAAAGATTTTTTTTATTTGAGAGAGAGGGAGTACGAGCAAGGGGAGGAGCAGAGGGAGAGGGAGAAGCAGACTCCCTGCTCCTGACTTGGGGCTCGATCCTAGGACCCTGAGATCGTGACCTGAGCTGAAGGCAGTCACTTAACCGACTGAGCCACCCAGGTGCCCCAAGTCAAATAATGTTGTAAAGATCGCAAAGAAAACCATTTATTAAGGTTTAAAAAAATTATTAGTTACTATTGAACATTTGTTATGTAAGTATTATTTTTCTCTGGGTTGGGTGTAATGCATAAAAAATGTAAAGGTTGTAAAATCTTTTTACAAAGTTACTACATGTTCTCTAAAGACGATAGAAAATTAAAAGGTTAAAATGAACCCAGGAAAGATCATTTTGGTACACACCTTTTTGGTTTCTATTTACGTATAAGTACACATACTTAGTGCCTAAGAAATGGAAATAGGATTGTATTCTGTATTACCATATGTGAACTATTTTAGAGGCTGTATAGTATTTGATTGTGAATATATAGTTCAGTTTTCTGTTGTGAATTTAGGTTTTTTTTTTTTATTGCTAGTATAAAATATTGTAGTGAAAGTCTGTCTTTACTTGATGTGTTACTGAAGTGAAACCTTTTTTTATGAACGTTAATGAACCTAGGGGTGCCTGGCTTGGCCAGTTCCATGGAATGTGTGACTTTTGATCTTGGGGTTGTGAGTTCAAGCCCCAGGTTGGGTGTAGAGATTACTTTAAAATCTTAAAAAAAAAAAAAAAGTAATTAGCCTTAAGAAATTTATATTTTTTCAGATTGGTTTAAAATTGTACATAAAATTAAATTTTTATGGCACCTTTATGAAAAGAGCATGGAGTTCTAAGAGTCATTTATTGACACTAGATAAAATTATTTAGAAGTTTGATTTACCATTTGCAGTTATGGGTTTTTACTATGGTTTCCTTTTTGGTAAGTAAGCATTGGAATGAAGGTTGCTTTAGGTGAATAACCAACATGCTTTCAGCCAATAGCAGGGAGTTTTTTTCTTTAAATACTCAGAGACTGTGCTTAAATATCTATCTACTTTTATTAAGAATTGTAATGAAAGAAGACCCATCATAACTTCCCCCTGATGCACTGTTAATTTAAGCAAGACAGTACTATTTGTCTTCCCTCCTATACATGTATATTTAAAAATTTTGTGTGGTACCATAAGGAACTTACTTTTGTTTTAAAATAGTTTTAATAATATTGGAGCTTATTTTTTGAAAGAGGGTCAAATGGCTTTTATCCAGTTTCATTTGCATGTATATTTTATACATGCAAATGAACACAATTAAGAAAAAAGTGATTTGTTCTTTTCTGGTTTTATAAAACGTACTGTTTATTAATATGAACATTTAAAAAATTCAATACAGAAAAGTAGAGATAGCAAGTACTAATATTTTTGTATGCCTCTTTCTACGTTTTTCTATGTAGACTTTAGCATATGTTAGAAAGAAGGGATTTTGGGGCGCCTGGGTGGCACAGCGGTTAAGCGTCTGCCTTCAGCTCAGGGCGTGATCCTGGTGTTCTGGGATCGAGCCCCACATCAGGCTCCTCTATGAGCCTGCTTCTTCCTCTCCCACTCCCCCTGCTTGTGTTCCCTCTTTTGCTGGCTGTCTCTATCTCTGTCGAATAAATAAATAAAATCTTAAAAAAAAAAAAAGGGATTTTTAGGGGTGCTTGGGTGGCACAGCGGTTAAGTGTCTGCCTTCGGCTCAGGGCGTGATCCCGGCGTTATGGGATCGAGCCCCACATCAGGCTCCTCCGCTATGAGCCTGCTTCTTCCTCTCCCACTCTCCCTGCTTGTGTTCCCTCTCTTGCTGGCTGTCTCTATCTCTGTCAAATAAATAAATAAAATCTTTAAAAAAAAAAAGGGATTTTTGCATGCTGTTATGTAATATTTTATTATTCCATCATATGTGATGGACATCTTCCAGGTTTTATAGTTCTTACTATGCTTGCAACATTTTTGTTTCTTTTCTAATTTCCACTATCGTTTAAATTGATCCTCTGCTGATAAGATGTTAGTTTGTTTCTAATTAGGCATGTAAAGCATGGATTTCTCACTACTTCCTTAACTAAACAAGACCGAGACTTGCATAGTTAGCTTTGTGCCTTAAAAATTCCCATCTATCCCTCCACCCCCCCCCTTTTGTAATTGGAAAAAGCTTAGAGAGTTTATTTGTAATAAAAAAGTCCAGGAGATAAAGCCCTCTTATTTTATAAAAGTGTGTATTATAGTGAAAAATAAATTATTTTTGGCTATAAATGATTTAAATATTTCTGTAATTTTAGTTATGATATTCAGTAATATATTTAGTGCTGCCCAATTGCAGAGCATGTATACTAGATCCCTTTTTCTTTTCTTTTTAAGATTTTATTTATTTATTTATTTATTTGACAGAGACAGAGAGGGAACACAAGCAGAGGGGAATGGGCGAGGGAGAAGCAGGCTCCCTGGTGAGCAGGGAATCCCAGCGTGGGGCTCAATCCCGGGACCCTGGGACCATGACCTGGGCCGAAGGCAGCCGCCCAATGACTGAGCCACCCAGGTGCCCCTACTAGATCCCTTTTTCAGTTTTCCTTAAATGGTTAAATGTGTTTTAAAGATAAGGTCGTGTATAAGATTTTTTTTTTTTAAAGATTTTATTTATTTTTGAGCGTGTACAAGAGAGAGAGCACACGCGAGCGCAGTTGGGGAGAGGGGCGGAGGGTGAAGCAGACTCCCTGCTGTGAGCAGGGAGTGTGATGAGGGACTCGATCCCAGTACCCTGGGATCATAACCTGAGCTAAAGGCAGAGGCTTAACCCACTGCAACACCCAGGTGCCCCTCCCTCATATTCTTCTTGATATCCCTCCACTCGGTTACCGATTGCGCCACTTGGGCACCCCCCTTTGCGTTTAAGTTTTTTTTTTTTTTAAAGATTTTTTTATTTTTTTNTTATTTATTTATTTATTTGACAGAGATAGAGACAGCCAGCGAGAGAGGGAACACAAGCAGGGGGAGTGGGAGAGGAAGAAGCAGGCTCATAGCAGAGGAGCCTGATGTGGGGCTCGATCCCATAATGCCGGGATCATGCCCTGAGCCGAAGGCAGACGCCCAACCGCTGTGCCACCCAGGCGCCCCTGCGTTTAAGTTTTGAAACACTTAACCTGTGAGTGGATAAATGTGTTTTCATGTTAAAATAGAGATAAGCAGTAGTCGGTTTTTGGTCTTGCAGTATAGGATAGCTTTTCTAAGTTATTCTGTATCTTGTCTCTGAATTCTTTGGTTTTGTATAGGGGAAACACACCTTTTTCCTTTTTTTTTTTTTTTAAAGATTTTATTTATTTATTCGACAGAGATAGAGACAGCCAGCGAGAGAGGGAACACAAGCAGGGGGAGTGGGAGAGGAAGAAGTAGGCTCATAGCGGAGGAGCCTGATGTGGGGCTCGATCCCATAACGCCGGGATCACGCCCTGAGCCGAAGGCAGACGCTTAACTGCTGTGCCACCCAGGCGCCCCCACCTTTTTCCTTTTTAAACGTGTTATTAGATCAGGAGACCATTTAAAGTGATGGACAGTTTTTCTTCATGCAGCAGTTATAGTTGGAAATATTGTAAATTGCAGTTTTTGGAATTTTCAGATTTACATTTTAACTTTAATAAATCTGGCTGATTATAAATATATTTTTCTGTTTTTGAAATTTGACTTCAAGGTTGCTTTGATGTGGTGTGCTTGGGTGGTTCCGTCATTTAAGCGTCTGCCTTTGGCTCAGGTCATGATCTCAAGGTCCTGGGATCCAGCCAGACATGGGCTCCGTGCTCAGCGGGGAGTCTGCTTCTCGTCTTCCTCTGCCCCTCCCTTCCCACTCGTGGTCCCACACGTGCATACTCTCTTTCTCTCTCAAATAAATAAAATCTTAAAAATTCCTTTGATGTGAATTAACAGAGCACAAATGTGTACGATACTTAGTTCTCTCTCTCCCTATTACTTCGTAAGGAAACGTGTAGTAGGAAGTAGGTTTTTGAATAGAAATGTAGTCAGAGGTTTATAGTGTATTGGTGTTGTGTTAGGTAGATATAACTGTGAGGTAGAAGTTTGATGAGGCATAAAGATAATTGGAATAAATAAAAGTCAGAGGTGCACTCTCTTAGATATGTTTCTGTGATGTCTTTAATTCTTTGTCCTGTTGCTAGCCTTATGTTGGAGGGTATACTATAAAATACTTATGTGTATAATTTATATATACGTATTTATATAAATATATACAAATATATAATCCAAATAAAGTTGTTTACAAGTTTTAGACACTTAAGTACATGAGAGTTGATTCATGTATTTTCATGTTAAAATAGAGATAAGCAGGTAGTGGTTTTCTGGCTTAATGTCATGGATTTATTTATTTTTTGGAGTTTGTCTTTTTAAATACACACTAATACACTGATGATGTTAAATGATAACATTCTAGAGAAGGTGTTTGTTACTCTTTTTGAGGTCTAGCCTTCAGAATTAATGCTGAAAATTTGTAGAAGACTGTTTTCATAACTGCTCAGAGCATCAGGATGCTTCTGTGCACGTTGATCTCCTGACTTCTGTTTGCAGTCAGCGATGTTCAAGTCCACTGGCACATGGTGTCTTGAAACGACTTCACTTGGGGTCTTTGAAGGGGTATATGAGCACAGTTTTAAAAACCTTTCATTTTGGGGCGCCTGGGTGGCACAGCGGTTAGGCGTCTGCCTTCTGCTCAAGGCGTGATCCCGGCGTTCTGGGATCGAGCCCACATCAGGCTCCTCTGCTATGAGCCTGCTTCTTCCTCTCCCACTACCCCTGCTTGTGTCCCTTCTTTCGCTGGCTGTCTCTATCTCTGTCGAATAAATAAATAAAATCTTAAAAAAAAAAAACCCTTTCATTCTGAAATTTCAAACAAAAAACTAGAATGCTATAGGGAGTTCTCATGAAACTGTCTTTCAGGCTTCAGAAATTACTGAGTCATGGCCAGTCTTATTTTTATTCAGATTTCCCCTTTTCCCATATTATCTTGAAGGAAGTCTCAGATAACATACTGTTCTATCTGTGTTTTAGTAAGTTTGTTTGTTTATTTATTCACTTATTTTAGAGAGTGGCATTTGTGGGGGTGGGGCAGAAGGAGAGGAAAAGAATCTCAAGCAGACTCCCTGCTGAGCGCATGGCCTCTCACAGGTCTCGATCTCAAGACCCTGATGAGATCATGACCTGTGCCCAAACCAAGAGTTGGATGCTCAACTGATTGAGCCGCTCAGGTCCTCTAGTAAGTATCTTTAAACTACACTGTTCAAAACAAAATAAAACCCACATTATCTCACTTTAAATTCCTTGGTGTTATATCCAGGCATGTTTGAATTTTCAATTCCTTGAAAATTCCTGTTTTATTGTTTGAGTCAGATGCACGTATATTGCAGTTTGCTATTATATCTTCTGTGTTTAAGTTTTTACTGCTTTTTTTTTTTTTTTTTACCTTGTGGTTTATTTGTTGGAAAAAATGCTTTTGTATTCTACAAAATTTTCTGTAGTCTGAATTTTGTACCTGAGTGGTGTCATTTAGCACATTCTTCTGTCCTCTGTATTTCTGTAAATTGGCATTTGGATTTGGAGGCTTTAATCACTTAAAGAGAATTATTTTCCAGATTTGTAAGCTTTTGTTCTTTTATTTTTAAAACTTTTTTACCTGTCTTTTTTTGTTCGTTTGTTTCTTTAATATTTTATTTTTAAGTAATCTCTACACCCAACGTGGGGCTCGAATTTACAATCCCAAGATCAAGAGTTGCATGCTCCACTGACTGAGCCAGCCAGGTGCCCCAACTTTTGTTCTTTTAAATCCTTAAGTTGGCCTGCCTGAGAAACTTTGCAGAGTATCCTTTCACAGTTGCTCTTTTAACTGCCAAAAGCAAGGAATAATTCTTTTTACTGTGTTGCCTTGATACTGGGTGTTTTAAAAAAAATTGGCATTTGAAACAACACATGGACAATTACAAATGTTGGTGTCAGGGTTTAAAAAGCGAATGACTCCTTAACAAATGGTCTGTCGGTCAGTTGCCTCTGAGTGTGTTTTCATCAAAATTGAAGGGAGAGTTAATCAAATTGCTCTCTGAAAGATAATGAAAAAATTTTTTGATGATAGTTCACTGAAATTTTTGTCATGAAACTAAGAGTGCATTGAAAGAATTGAGTGTCGTTGCTTTCACATAACTTCTTCCACTTAATTATCTACTTATGTCGGCATAGTCTTATTTATAGCTTTACAAATAAAACTGTATAAGTTAATGAACACTGTGGCATTTTAGCAGTATTCCTTATTGTGGATACCTGTAGGCATGGGGCTTGCAGTCAGGGAGAAGAACCCCTGCCCATGTATCTTAACAGATTATAATGAAAAATGTACTTTTAACATGTATTTTACCAAAGCTTGTAATACACTTATGTTCTGAACAGTTACATCCTAATTACGATTGTAGTAATAATGCAGAATAAAATGTGTTTTCTTTCTTTCTTTCTTTTTTTTTTTTTTTTTAAAGATTTTATTTTTTATTCGACAGAGATAGAGACAGCCAGCGAGAGAGGGAACACAAGCACGAGGAGTGGGAGAGGAAGAAGCAGGCTCATAGCAGAGGAGCCTGACATGGGGCTCGATCCCATAACGCCGGGATCACGCCCTGAGCTGAAGGCAGACGCTTAACCGCTGTGCCACCCAGGCGCCCCTCTTTCTTTTTTTTTTTAAATATTTTATTTTATTTATTTGACAGAGACAGCCAGCGAGAGAAGGAACACAAGCAGGGGGAGTGGGAGAGGAAGAAGCAGGCTCCTAGTGGAGGAGCCTGATGCGGGGCTCGATCCCAGAACGCCGGGATCACGCCCTGAGCTGAAGGCAGACGCTTAACGACTGCGCCACCCAGGCGCCCCTAAAATGTGTTTTCAACACTTAGAGCCTGTGATTAGATGGACTTTCATTATTATTTCAGCTTAATACCCTATTGTTGTAGAGATTGGATGATCAGTAAAATACTTTCAGGGATAAAATAATATTCCATTATGATCAAATACTGTGGATGAAGAGGAATGGAAATTTGTATTCCAGGAGAAAGGAACAGTACAAAATTTCTGGCTGTTAGTGAGAAATGATCATAATCCGGTTTCCTTTGAAAACTTGGGTGATGTAACAGTTTATTAAAAATATTAATAACAACATCTTGCAAGCAACTGCTTTGTAACTAGTTGAAGAATTTAAATGTCAGTGTACAAATGTTCTGGGGTGTGTAGTTTTTCAAGATTCTTTTGGTAGATGAGCAGAACATCTGAAGTTGCTTGGGGCTTACTTGATGTCAGGCTCTGTGTTGATTATATTGGTGATAAAATGACTAAAGAGTTATATTCCTGGCTTTCACAGGGTAGATTCCCTAGGAAAAAATACTACATCTACGTCTGAAGCAAAAGACACATAACTTTGTAAAAACACCAAATGTAAAGATGCTTGTGTACTAACTACTTCTCTTCTCCCACCCCCTTCTTGGCAAACAAGCAGCTGGCTCTTTAGGGTGTGTAGGCAGCATTACAAATCCGTATTTTATATTTGAAATTGTAAGTCAACCCTTTTCTCCCATGTGTGTTCTTATCAAAGCACAGGCTGGAAAATAAATATTCTTATTAAAACGGATTTTTTAGACAGTGATTACAAGAAGATTAGAATAGTGGTGATTGTGTTAAAAATGTTTAAACATTCATTTTTAAAAAGTAAAATTATTCATATCCTAGTAATTGATTTTGCCCATATAGAAAACAAATAAAAGAAAAAAGAAAAGAATAAGTTTCACATTGCTTAATATTTCATTTTTAAGATAAATTAACATATGTCCCTCCTTCACAAAGAATAAATAGGAAGGCTAAAATAAGAAGGTTAATATAAACATTTTTTTAAACTAATTTTTTTGGCTTGGAGGAGGCTCTGTCTCCCTGGGTTTTTAAATCCGTGTGCACCAGGTTGGTCCTTTTGCTGAGGATGAGGCACTTTTGTGGTAGTGTTGCCATGGTGACTGCCTTCCAAGTGCTGCCTCAAGGTCAATCATCACTCATAGCTGGGAATACTTGGATTTTGTTAAAGAAGAATATCCACATTCACTGGACAAAATGAAGTTAATTTTCACGTTGCATTCTTCAGTCAGATCTAGCGAAATTATCCTTGTAAACAGTATTTTGTGTTGACGGTATTGATAAACTATATTTTCTTTGACTATTGAATTTTAACCTTCCAGATTTGGAGGCTAATGGTATATCTAGAAATTATCCATAGCCATATCATAGCCATATATTGTAATAACTTGATTCTTTCCCATTTGTGATTTTGTTTTAGCACAACTTTGTTTTATTGCATTTATGTTTGAATATGTCTAAACATACCTGCCTCAGTATTTTTTTTTTTTTTTGATATGAGACAAGGGCAGAGATTCCTTTAACATTCCTTTTCTTTTTGATAAACTTAGGTTCGTATATTTAGTTTCCTGTTGCATTAGCCTTTGTTCATTTTAGGATGATTATTTTATTTTCCCCAAACTAGATTTCAGAGATCTATTGTCTACCTGGCTTCTATTTCATGTACTCTTTGTCTCATACAGCTGTTAGTTTTCCTTGTCCTTACTTTCTGGATTTTTATCTTTTGTTTTAATAGAGATGTTGTACCATCAAAGATTTTCCTATATTGTTGCGAAACTGGGTTTCAGTGAAGGAAAATATTAAAAGAAATGCCTCAGTGCGTTATTTATTTTCTTATGAATCTTGTTCTGAGGAGAGAAGAGTCAGAGCTATGTGCCTCCATTAGGCTGGAAGGTGACTTTGAAATCAGAGATGAGAAACATTACTCGAAAAGGAAAGTGCCATTGAAACAAACAAAAATTACTATTCAAACATACATGGCTAGAAAATTTGGTCTTTCAGCTAATTAGTATCTAACTAGTTGCCCTACCTCCAGGGGAATGAGATGAATTGGTTCTCAGAAAGCATTTCATCTCTGCTTCTGCAGAGCGGACACCTTTGTAATGTCTGATCAAGATATTTTACATGCTTGAAATGTCAATGAAAGCAGAGCTCTATAGATAGTATTGCAAATATGCCAGGTAGTATACGCCAGCAAACGTTTGTTTCATTTATGCATATTTATGAAACCAAGCATGTTATCTGATGCTATTTTTGCTAATTTATTTGGAAAAAGGAATTTATTTAAAACTGTAAGCTCAGATGTGAGGCCATTTGATCTAGAAATAAGAATATTAGACTGGGAAGTCAGGGTCCTGCCTTGATCTGCTTTCTTACTGTGTGAACTTGGTCAAGTCACTTTTTGTACTTCATTTTCTTCATCTGTATAAAACAAGGTGGTTCCTTTTTCATTGTGACTTTCCATGATTCCAGCCTCAGTATTGTTCTGTGTATTAACATTGGATTATCAGAAACAGGAGAATTGCAGTTCATACTAATCTAAAATGCTGAATCTTTCCAGCTAATTTGTTTATTTTATTTTTCCTTAGGTACTGTTACAGTGATTTTGTGTTTTAGGTGCATGTTTAAATAGATTATTTTGAGAGGAGGGGAGGAAGAGTTTGATAGTGTGACTTGGTTATGTGGCAAATAATTAGCAGTTTTTAAAATGTTTTGTGAGCAACTCCACAAAGTTAGAATTGACTGTAGAAATAGAAACTGAAAAATATCAAGTAGAAGTTGATATTGACTATCTTGAACATGGGCTTAATATAAATTCTAGACTTTTTCAATAAGGAGGGAGGGTTAGTATGTAGTATATTTTTTTTTTGAAGTTTTCCTTAACACATCCCATTCCATAGTACAGGAAAACATTAGTCCGAAAAAATGGTGCATATCCCTGTTTCTTTTTTTAGTAGGAAAGAATATTTTGTGTTTTAAAGAAGTTTACAATTTATAGAATATGTGAGCAAAAAGTGAAAGCTGTTTGTGGTTTGGTATTGCATCTTTTCATACTTTCTTCCATGCATATATAAACACATAATGTATACCTCGTTGGGTCATATTGTGTTTATTTCTCATTGCCATGTTTTAGTCAGTATGTAGAGATCTCCTTCATTTAAAAAATGACAAATATGGTTCTAGTATAGTCTAACATTAAACCAGACCTCTGTTGATTGCCTGGTAAAACAGTCACATAAAATATCCTTTTTCTTCCACTTTTACCTACTTGTGGAAGTATTTCTATAGAATAGATTCCTCTAACTTAAATTTCTGGATCAGAGGGATATCCTAAGTTTGGATAGATATTTCAAAATTGCCTTCCAGAAAGGTGTAAAGTTGATACCTGTTAACAGTGACACCTACTTTTCATGCATATTTTCTTTGGATGATGATCTTATCATAGCTCCTACTTATTGAGTACCCTTTTTGTGTTAGGAATTGTGCCAGGTGCTTAATATAGCTCTTTCTAATCCTGATAATCTGGTAAAATATTATTTCATCCTCATTTACAGTTGAGGAATTTGAGGGTCAGAGAAGTGAATAACTTCCTTAAGGCCACATAACTGGCAAATGGCACCAGTGGGGTTTAAATCTCCATTTCTTTGAATCCAAAGTTTGTTTCTTCTGTCCCAAAACAGTGTCTCTAATATTGCTCTTGTTGAGAGAACTGTCTTTAATAGGTACACATAAAAATTCAGAATATGCATATTTCCTTCAAAAAAGGGATTAATACATGTTAATAATGCTTTAGATCAGCCATAGCCCAAGTAGTGTAATGTACTTTATTAAAAAAAAAGTGTGCATGATATGTAATTCCTGATTCTGGCTTTAAGTATTTGATTTTTTGATTTTGGAAATTTCTTTCTTTCTTTCTTTCTTTCTTTCTTTCTTTCTTTCTTTCTTTCTTTCTTTCTTTCCCTTTCTTTCTTTCGTTCTTTCTTTTTCTTTTCTTCTCTTTTCTTTTCTTTTCTTTTTCTTTTTTTTTTTTTTTTTTTTTTTT
>NC_048230.1:58114332-58327890 GCF_002007445.2 Ailuropoda melanoleuca | reverse complement strand
GGGAGAGGAAGAAGCAGGCTCCCAGTGGAGCAGGGGCCCCACGTGGGGCTTGATCCCAGGACCTTGGGATCACGCCCTGAGCTGAAGGCAGACACTTAACAACTGAGCCACCGAGGCACCCCTCTATTTATTTCTTTTAAAGATTTTTTATTCTTAAGTAATTTCTGTATTCAGTGTGGGGCTCAAACCCACAACCCTGAGCTCAAGAGTCACATGCTCTACCAACTGAGCCAGTCAGGTGCCCTGGAAATGTGTCTAATTCTAAGTGATGTTGAGATTAGCTTGAGGAACCAGTGATATAAAAGAAAAATTTATTTTCTTACAGTTCTGGAGGCTAGAAGTCCAGGATCAAGGTACCTTCAGGTTTGGTTTCTGGTTCTTGTTCTTGTTCCTCTTCTTCTTTCTCTTCCTCTTCTCCTCCTCCTCCTGATTTTATTTATTTATTTGAGAGAGATCGAGAGCACACAATGGGGTGGGGGAGGGAGGCGGGCAGAGGGAGAGGGAAAAGCATTCCCCCCACTGAGCAGGGAGCCTGACACAGCGCTTGACTCCCAGGACCCTGAGATCCTGACCTGAGCTGAAGGCAGATGCTTAACTGACTGAGCCACCCAGGTACCCTGGATTGGTTTTTTCTGAGGCCTTTCCCCTTGGCTTGTACATGGTTTCCCTCTTTTGTGTATATATGTTCGTCTCTTTCCAGATTCCCTCCTCTTATAAGGACATGAGTCATATAAAACACTAATGACCTCATTTTAATTTAATTGCTTCTTTAAAGACCCCGTTTCCAGAGGTGCCTGTTTGGCTCAGTTAGTAGAGCATGCGACTCTTGGTCCTTGGGGTCGTGAGTTCAAGCCTCGAGGTGGGCTCCATGCTGGGCATGTATCCTACTTAAAACACAAACAAAAAAAAGGCGCTGTTGCCAGATACAGTCACATTCTGAGATAGTGAGGGTTAGGGCTTCAACATACAAATTTTCGAGGTTGCAATTCAATCCATGACATAGGTCATATTTTGTCTTACATATTTTAAGGACATTATGAAAATACTGAATACTTGTTAGCAAATTTTTTTTGCTCTATTAAATGTAGACTTGGTTGATTTAGCTAGTAATTATAATTCATTTTTATGAAAGTTTTTTTTGGGACAGAGTTTAGAAGTAAGTATTCTTTGAAGAGAAGCTGAGGAAGTGAGGAACAGTAAGAAGAATGTAACTTTTGCTACCTGGCTCTTGCTTTCTAAGATTTCTTCTATCATAAAGCAGTAGTATCAATAGTTACTGTTTATTGAGCACTTGATACATGTATTAGGACCTGAGTATTTTAAGTGCTTTCTGTAATTCTCTCCTAATTCTCACAACAACCCCATAAAGTATTTTTTTTAAAATAATTTTATTTACTTATTTGACAGAGAGAGGTAGTGGGAGAGAGAGCACAAGCAGGGGGAGTGGCCGAAGCAGGCTCCCTGTTGAGCCAACACGGGGCTGAATCCCAGGACCTGGGATCCTGACCTGAGCCTAAGGCAGATTCTTAACCAACTGAGCCACCCAGGCGCCCCCCCGCCCCCAAAGTATCTTTTATGTCTGTTTTAGGATGAGGGCCTCAGCTGGATAGACTAATCTTTCTGTATCCAAAGTTTGTAATCTTTACTATCTTCTCATTTTCTATGTATTTGAAATGTGTCTTTTATGACTGGTCTCGCTATGATATTATATATGATTTCATCTTTTCTGGGCAGGCTGGTTTCCTCGCATATTGCAAAGCATGGAGGAGCCTTAGGTTTTCTTTTTTGTGTTTGGCAGAATTCCAGACATCATTCCTGGAACAGAAAACTGAAGGCATTTGGTGTTTTATAGCATGACATTAAGTCATAAGTGTGTGTGTATGTTTTAAATTCCAGAAAACTGTAGTAGCTGTGTTGGCGTCTTTAATTATATTTTAACTTTTTTTTTTTTAATTGAAGAGGGAGTGAGAGAGAGTGCAAGCAGGGGGAGGGACAAAGGGAAAGGGAGAAAGAGAGAATCCTTTTTTTTTTTTTTTTTTTTTTAAGATTTTATTTATTTATGTGACAGAGAGACAGCCAGCGAGAGAGGGAACACAGCAGGGGAGAGGGAGAGGAAGAAACAGGCTCCCAGCCGAGGAGCCTGATGTAGGACTTGATCCCAGAACGCCGGGATCATGCCCTGAGCCGAAGGCAGACGTTTAATGACTGCGCTACCCAGGTGCCCCGGGAGAAAGAGAGAATCTTAAGCAAGATCCACTCCTAGTGTGGAGCCCACCTTGGGGCTCGATCTCATGACCACCTGGAGATCATGACCTGAGCTGAAATCAAGAGTCAGTTGCTTAACTGACAGAACCCCTAATTATATTTTAATTTCTTGAGTCCAGGAGATTTTTTTCCATACCACAAATTATTTGATGGCAGGCTTATTCTTGTTTTTCAGTACTCCTTCACTTGATTTTCATTTGTGCTTGTAAGCAGAAAGATAGTCTTAGGTGAAGCAGTAGAATATCTTCTTCAGAGAATTTCTCAGATGTTATGAAATTTTATGTAAAACCTTCTTATATATTGGTAAGTAACTTTGAGATGTTTCGACTTACTTACGGGGAATGATTCTGCCAAGATCTCTGAGCATCCTGCATATTCACCTGTATCTTTATTTCCCTCATTTCTTTAATGAAAATTTTGTGTGCCTGCTATCTCTTAGGCACTATGGCTAAAACAATGCAGAGACTCGGACTCTGGCTTCAAGAGGGTTAAGAGCAAGAAGAGAGGCATATACCAGGTGATAAGCACAGTAGGGATGTTCAGAGGTGTTATTGGCCTCTTGGAGGAGCGTATAACCTTATTTGGGATTGGGAGAGTGCTCTGGAAGAGACAAAGGGGAAGCATGTGGGTAAGCTTTTCAAGAGGAAGAGTGTTACTGTAAGGTATAAATTGGAGGTGGGTGGGTCAGTAGAATAGCATTCTGACCAAGAGTGGCTTCTGCAGCAGGCCTTGGTGCAGTTGGGTGTTCTCTGGGAAATGTTAAGTTGTTTAGTGTGGGTGGACCATAGGTACAAGGAGAGGTCTTTAGAAATGAGCTGAGAAAGGAATTTGAGTTTTATAGCCACGGAAAGATTGATTCAGCTGAGGATTAAGTGAAGAATAAAGGTAGGCTTTTGGAGTAATCCAGGGAAAATGTACTACCTAAACCATTAAAGGGCAGTAGCAATGGGGTTAGGATGAAGTGGACAAATTTGGGAAATAACTAAAAACTAATGCTACCGGAGGATAATGGTAGGACAGGACACGGACTTGTAAGAGCATCTTGTGTCTCTGAGGTCCTGATTTGCTAATAGTAGTCTTTTAGTAAAAGTTTGTTGAATGAATAAATAGGTAATTTTGGTGATGATCACAGTTTATAAACATACTTCTTTTCACACTTCTGCATGTTTTTAGACATCTGGGTATTGCTATTATGGGAATGTAGTAGTGGAATTTTCACATTTATATAAAAAGTTGCTGAAATACAAATTTTCAGACTGTTGTCTCAAATTTCTCCTAAGTTCACATACATGCAGACCTTCTAACAGAATTCAGGTCTTCTCAAGTCAGGTGTTCTTTGTGGTATCTCATAGGGTACTTTTTTCTTGTGGCTACACAACATATTTACTTGAACCATAATAAAATTTCATATATGCCCTTTTGAAGGCTTCATTTGGTATTTTGTTCTGAAGATAATAAATTAAATCTCAGCTCTCTTAACCTCATTGGTATATTTTGAAAAATGGGAATTGTTGGAGAGGAAAACTTACCTCTCCTCTTCAAGGTTCTTTTAGATTGGCCCAAGAATTAAATTGACGCGAGACAGATTAATGGGAGAAAATCAGTTTAATTATGTGTGTAAGGGGACTCCATAAGAATATGAGGCCCACAGGTAGTCATGCAGTTGAGGCTTATATGCCATTCAGAGCTAAGAAGAAGGGGGGTGGGGTCAAGGACTTCAAGGGGAAGAAGACAATTCACAGGAAGGTGAGAAAGAGTAAATGTTTGCTGGGCCATACAGAAACAGTAGGACATAGAGCAGTGGAATTTTAACAAATAGTCTTTGCTAAATTCCTCCTTGTCTACCACACCTACTTCATATTATACTGTAGTTATTTCTGATGATAGCTCCCTTACTGGAGCTGGTCTTCTATCTAAATTCTAGGCAGTTAGGGGGAAGGTCAGAGGTTTTTCTTGAGCCTTCTCTTTCTTGGAAATAGCCTAAAATAATCCACATGCCAAAAAGACACATTTTGGTGTGGCAAATTTTGCTCCTCTACAAATTGAATTGACGAAATTGGTTGACTTTCAAAAATAATCATGGGAGGGGCGCCTGGGTGGCACAGCGGTTAAGCCTCTGCCTTCGGCTCAGGGCGTGATCCCAGCGTTATGGGATCGAGCCCCACATCAGGCTCTTCTGCATTGAGCCTGCTTCTTCCTCTTCCACTCCCCTGCTTGTGTTCCCTCTCTTGCTGGCTGTCTCTCTCTCTGTCGAATAAAAAAAAAAAAATCTTAAAAAAAAAAATCATGGGAAAGATTGAGAATCTCAGTGGGCAAGCAGGAAGGATGAGAAAGGAAGGATGGAAGTGTTCTTCAAATTGGGATCTGTGATATCTATGTGAGGGTTTGCTTTTAGTCCTCTGCTACTCAAAAGTGTAGTCTGCTTTCCTGCAGTATTTGTATCATGTGGACAACATGAGAAGTGCAAATGCAAGGCCTCTACCCCAGGCCTGTAGAATTGTAATGTCTGGGGGTAGGGCCCGGGAATTTAGTCCCTCCAACCAGGTTGATTCTGCTCTCTAATGTTTGAGAAGAACTGCTCTAGACTAGACAATAGGAAAGGGGGAGTAAGTCAGTTATCTTAGGAGTATGATTAACTCCTTTTTTAAGGAGCATTTGTCTTAGGGTATTCCTAAATGGTCAGGTTTCCTGGAAAGCAGTGGTTTTCAAACTTTAGAGCACACCAGAATCACGTGACTGCTTAAATCACGGATTGCTTGGCTTCCACCTTCAGAGTTTGTTGTCCTCGCATAGAGCTAAAGAATTTGCATTTCTGAGTTCTCTGCTGCTCTGGGAACCATAGTTGGATAGCTACTGCTCTGTGACAGGTGGAGTGATAAGGAAGGTACATTGAGCATGGAGTAGGAAGATGGGGGTTCTGATTCTCTCAGGATCTTGTCTCCAGCTAATGGTTTTCTAGACCCAAGATTTTGAATTATGAAAAATAGGGAACAAGACTATACGTCTAATATCCTTTGGTTATGTATTGGAAAAATGTAGTTTTAGGTAGTTGTTGGGTACCTGTTTTCTTCCTGTGTGCTCCTCCCCCCCCGAATTGCAAATTTGTTGCTATTGGGTAATTTTAGAATAAAAATTTATACAATCACAGTGATTAATACAATTAAAATTTGGGGAGAAGGATAGTACAAAATGTGTGAGTTTGGTGTTCATGCTATCCTGAGTTCTAAATTCTGTTCCTTCAGTTGTGGGACATTGAGCATGCTGTTCTAACGTATCTAAACTTCAGATGTCTTATGCATGGATAACTAAATGCTCTGCAGCCTAGGATTCTAGTAAATGTTTGTTCCTTTCCTTCTGTTTATGGTAGGATCTAGTTTTAAATAATTTAATAATTTAATTTCCCTAGGTTCAAAATGGTGAATGAAAGTAATTGGAATGACAAAAGGGGTAAAAGTTATTTGGGATTCATTGTATGCAAGACACAGTCTTTCAGAGTGTTATTTGATCAGTTAATGGGTGGTGCTAACCCATTATTTATTTGAGAGAGAGGCGAGAGCATGCGTGCACACACGTGTGCATGTGTGTGTGCACATGTGCACGTGAGCAGGGGAGGGGCAGAGGAAGAGGGAAAGAATCTTAAGCAGACTCCCCCGCAGAGTGCAGAGCCCAATGCGGGGCTGGATCTCATGACCCTGAGCCCATGACCTGAGCTGAAATCGAGTCACATGTTCCACCTACTGAGCCACCCAGGCGTCCCAAAAGAGATTTTCTTAATCTAGATTCCAGTCTAAGGCATTTAGGGAATCACCAAATAAAATCCTTTTTGGGCAAGTGATATGCCCATTTTTTAAATGAACATGAAGGTGAAATTTAATAAAATAGTTCTGGTTAAAAAAATGGTTTAAGCTTTTTGGTAAATGGTGTGGTTGCTGAAAAGAGTTTAGGCAGATTACAAGTAATGAAACCTAAATATAAGGGAAAACAAATATTAGATGATTTGGAAGGATGCAAGTTCAGTTTGGGCTATGCTGGGTTACGGAATGTGTGTTAGATGCTAAGTCATTGCACCTGTTCAGTATCCTTGAACTTGAGATTGACTTACTTTTGAATATTATATTGCTGTTGCTTTCATTGATTGGTTATATTTTATAAGAATGTTGTGATTAGAATGTTCTTTATAAAAGTGGTTTTAATGACCTTTTTTTTTTTTTCCTATTTAAAATGTTAGTATAAGACTTACAGGATTTTTTTGCTGGGGGACACCTGGGTGGCTCAGTCCATTAAGCGTCTGCCTTAGGCTCAGGTCATGACCCCAGGGTCCTGGGATCAGGGAGCCTGCTTCTCCCTCTCCTCCCGGCTCGTGCTGTCTGTTGCTGTCTTTGTCTCTCTCTCTTTCAAACGAATAAATAAAATCTTAAAAAAAAAATTTTTTTTTTCCTGGTCTAACCTGCATAAATCTAATTAATGGCTCTAATGTAGTTAAATGTAAGGAGATTGGTTTGGGGAGAGTGGCTTAAATCTGCTTAGAATATTTTTATTACGTTAGGATTTCCCATTTGTCACAATTGGAATCATAGCATACTTGAGGGTGTGCTTCATCGGAGTGGACAAATCACAGCTTCTGGAGTCCTTGTCTGTTGAAATGAGATACTTTCCTGATAAGTTAATGTATATATTACTGTAATTAACAGTTTTATAGTATTGTAATAATATGGTTATTGCTTTACTTTCTACTTGTGCTCTACAAGTCTCTTGGTGATGGAAATTGTAAGTTCTAATATGAGATTTATTAGTGTCTTTCTTTTGAAAGCCTGAATGTGGGGGCGCCTGGGTGGCACAGCGGTTAAGCGTCTGCCTTCAGCTCAGGGCGTGATCCCGGCGTTATGGGATCGAGCCCCACATCAGGCTCCTCTGCTGTGAGCCTGCTTCTTCCTCTCCCACTCCCTCTGCTTGTGTTGCCTCTCTCGCTGGCTGTCTCTATCTCTGTCAAATAAATAAATAAAATCTTAACAAAACAAAACAAAAAAAAAAGAAAGCCTGAATGTACTTTCCCCCTGTAGTGCTTGAAAGAACTGCCTGTGTGCAAACTTTACATTCTTCAAGACTTGTGCCAAAAGTAGTGTTTCCTGTTTATGCATGTGTCTGATTCAGATATCCACGTAATAAACAGCAGTACCTTAAGTGCTCACTTGGTACTTAAAGGCTTTGTCATTATTAGGAATTGTTAAGGTCGTATTGCTTTCCTTGTGTGTGAATCTACCCAGCTACTCTGGGTTGTTGATGGGAGTAAGGAGCTGCCTGTGAAACTGGTTTAAGAGATTTTCCTTCCCTGATTTATTTAGCCACATGTTTGTGCTTTTTGTACTTAATCCAAAAATATCAAAGTACTTTGTAATTTTACAAGTTAAATTTCTTCTTGGTAAGATAGCTCTGGGGTTTTTGTGTGAATCACTAACAATGTGTACTTCTGTTTTGGTAACATCTGAAGTTTGTATTTTCCCACTACTTAACAGTCCTCAGAACAAGTTTATTGGGAGAGATTTTCATTGGGAAATCAGATTAATTTCCTTGACAAGGCAGAAACTGTTACTACGGTATATTTTGCTTGGTACATAGTAGACATTTGATAAATGTTCTTGAATTAGTAGGAAAACTTAAAATTTTTTCCTTTTTTTTTTTTTTAAAGATTTTATTGATTTATTTGACAGAGATAGAGACAGTCAGCGAGAGAGGGAACACAAGCAGGGGGAGTGGGAGAGGAAGAAGCAGGCTCCCAGCAGAGGAGCCTGACGTGGGGCTCGATCCCGGAACGCCGGGATCACGCCCTGAGCCGAAGGCAGACGCTTAACCGCTGTGCCACCCAGGCGCCCCATAAAATTTTTTCCTTTTTTATGCAGATGATATTGCAAAGACTTAACAGTTGTGTGAGAATTTTAAAGAAGAAAACTTCCATATGGAGTTAATAAGTTTAAATATATCATTGAAGCAAGTTTAATTTATCATTGAGAACTAACATATTTGGATTAATGACCCAGAGATTGCATGACATCTTTGATGAAGATTTTTCATATTACTTTTCCTTCTGAAAGTGTTGGGTGGCGTTGCAGAAGTGAGCTATATGGTGTAAAAATTCTGCAGCCTTATTTTTGAAAGTTTTATACAGCTCAATTATAAAAGAAAATACAAAACTTGATTACTTAATTTGTGTTAGATAGCCACTTGAGAAATAACATTTCTTTGTAATTCTTAACATTAAAAATTAATAGACTTTATTTTATAGAATAGTTTTAGATTTGAAGAAAAATTGAGTAGATAATGGAGTTCCCGTATTCTACCCCCCCCCCGGTTTCCCCCCTTAATATTTTGCATTAGTGTGGTACATGGTACACTTGTTATAACTAATGCACCAATATGAATGCAATATTATTTTTTTTTAAAGATTTTTAAAATTTATTTATTCAACAGAGATAGAGACAGCCAGCGAGAGAGGGAACACAAGCAGGGGGAGTGGGAGAGGAAGAAGCAGGCTCATAGCAGAGGAGCCTGATGTGGGGCTCGATCCCATAACGCCGGGATCACGCCCTGAGCCGAAGGCAGACGCTTAACCGCTGTGCCACCCAGGCGCCCCTAAGATTTTAGCCATTCTAATAGATGTGTGGTGGTGTTTCATTTTAGGGTGTGTGTGTGTGTTTTTTTTTTTTTTTTAAATAAAGAGAGCAATAGCAAGAGAGAGCACAAGCAGGGGGCTGGGGGGGCAGACGGAGAGGGAGAGAGAGAATCTTAAGCGGGCTTCACGCCCAGCAAGGAACCTCAGGTTCTCCATCTCACAACCCTGAGATTATGACCTGAACTGAAACCAAGAGTCAGACTTCACTGGAGCCACCCAGTCGCCCTGGGGTTAGGATTTTGTATTTCAAATGCGAAACAAGTTTAGGAATGTTTATAAATAAATTATAACCTTGTCACATCCCTTTTTTTTTTTGTGATCCTAAGAGCAAAACAAGCTAACTTTGGAAATATGGGGGCAATTTCAAAGAGGAAGAAGGGTACTAGTAATATTGGAGATTAACATTTGGTGTATTTGCTAAATTTTTCTTCTTTATACTGTGATAACAGTTTTATATATTTCCGCATCTTGCTTTTATGTGTAATTGTGCAGCATTTTTCCGTAAGTAGTGTCTGTGCCCAAAGTAGGGCTTGAATTCGCAACCCTGAGATCAAGAGTCACATGCTCTACTGACTGAACCAGCCAGGGACCCCTGTGCAGAACTTTTAATAATTAAAGCCTGCATCTGTTTTATGATCATTAAAAGTAATGCTGGTGGGAGCATTTGTTATCCTAAGCTTTGTCTGCGTATATGATACATAAGCCCTCCTCAAGGCTTTGCTTTCTGGGGTTTCAACTGAGGTCTGGAAGCAGATAATCTTCCTTCTGATGTTACTGTTAGAAGGTCAGTAGCAGGGGCGCCTGGGTAGCGCAGTCCTTGGGCGACTGCCTTCGGCTCAGGGCGTGATCCCGGCGTTCCGGGATCGAGCCCCACATCGGGCTCCTCCGCTGGGAGCCTGCTTCTTCCTCTCCCACTCCCGCTGCTTGTGTTCCCTCTCTCGCTGGCTGTCTCTCTGTCACATAAATAAAAACAAAATCTTTAAAAAAATAAATAAACAAATGGTGTTAAATCAACTCGGGTANTGTCATTGACCTCACTTTATCTCTTTTATCATCTCCCATCACATCATTAAAGAAGAAAGGGAAGTATAGTACTTAGAGACCATATTCACATAACTTTTATTATAGTATATTGTTCTGTTATTGTTGTTAATCTTTTACTGTGCCTAATTGATAAACTTTTTCGTAGGTAAGTATGTATAGGAAAAAACATAGTGTGTATATATGGTTTGGTATAATCTCTGGCTTCAGGCATCCACTGGGGTTCTTTGGAATGCAACCCTTGCAGATAAGGTGGGGGACTACTGTACTTCTTTGGAACGATTCCTTGAAGTAGAATCTGGATCAAAGATTTTTTTAAAGCCTCTTGGTGCATAGTACCTAATGTTTTTCTAATCTCTTCTTTTTATATTACGTTAAGGAGTTTAATGATGCGTGCAGCTTAGCAGTTTTTTTGTGGCGTCTTATTTAAATTTTTTATTTTAAAATACTGATAATAAAGTTATTTGTAGTCCCACCTCTTGAAAAAAGCATTCCTTTACTTCGATCATTTATCAAAATTGTGTGAACCTTTCTTTACTTTTTCGCAAGTATAAATAGATGTATCTATGTAGACATCTAGACATGTAGACATACCTAGCACGTTATATGTTGCCTGCAAGTTGTTTTGTCCGTTTGTTTTATGAATATCTTAGGTGGTTATATATGTACATCTACTGCATTCTTTTTTAGAATTTTAATTATTTATATATACTTTTATACTGCGTTCTTTTTTTTTTTTTTTTTAAAGATTTTATTTATTTATTAGAGAGACAGCCAGCGAGAGAGGGAACACAAGCAGGGGGAGTGGGAGAGGAAGAAGCAGGCTCCCAGCGGATTAGCCTGATGTGGGGCTCTATCCCAGATTGCCGGGATCACGCCCTGAGCTGAAGGCAGATGCTCAGCTCACGACTGAGCTACCCAGGCGCCCCTATACTGCGTTCTTTTCAGTGACTATATAAACACCATTTTGGGATATCCTTTCTTTAACCATTTCTCCATTAACTCAGCAACTATATGTTGAGTACCTGTCATGTGCTAGTTACTAGAGAAAAATATTAATGAATAGAACATACTGGAGTCTCTTACTTCAAGGAACTTGCATGAAGTTAGAGTTTATATTCGCCTACTGATGCTCATTATTTGTTCCTTCCACCCTTTTTTCCCCTCTTTTATATCAGATAGCCTTATACATATCTTTATATCTTTGTATACTTGTGGTGTATTTTTAGCCGTGGAATAAAGGATACATGCTTAAAATGATTAGTTTTTGCCACCTGATGCTGTTTTTTTTTAATTGTTTTTATTTTACATTTCCCTATCTCTTGGAAGAATGGTGCATGTTTTCATGTATTTCCTGACCATTTGTGCTGCTGTGAACTGCCTGTTCTGATTCTTTAACCATTTGTCCTCTTATGTTATCTTTTCTTACTAATTTGTAAGGGCTCCTATGTGTTCTGGGTTTTTATTCTGTCTTTTTAGACACATGTTTCCTCCCAGTCTGTTATATGCCTTTTAGATTATTTTTTATTTTTCTTTAATTTGGAATTTACAGAAAAGTTGCAGCACTTAAAGAGGTACTGGGTGCCTTTCAGTGTTCACTGTTAACATTTTACTATATTTGCTTTTCTCCTTTTATCATTAGAAAAATATATATTTTTTCTGAACCATTTGAGAGTCAGTTGCAGATATGATGCCCTTTACTCCTAAATACTTTAGTATATATTTCCTCAAAGCTGTTTTTGTTACATTATCACCCTGTAGTTACAAAAATCATGAAATTAACGTTACAGGATCTATTCTGTAGATCTTATTCTACATCTCACCAGTTGTCCCTATTATGTCCTCTGGAGGGAAGGAAGATCCAAGATTGCACTCATCGCATTCACTTGTTAGGTCTCCGTCTTCTTTAACCTGAGACAGTTTCTTATCTCTCTTTGTGTTTCATGGTATTGATACTTTTGAAGACTAGAGATGAATTATTTTGTGGAATTTCCTTCATTTTGTGGCTGTGTAGTATTTCTTCAGGTTTAGATTCAGGTTCTGCACTTTTGGGGGAGGAAAACCATAGAAGTGATGTATTCTCAGTCCATCTAACCAGGAAGAACATGGTTGTTGTTTAGTCCATTATTGACAATGCTAAATTAAAACACTGTTGAGGTGGTGTCCCATTGTAAGGTTACTTTGTGGGAGATACTGTTAAATTTCCTGTGGGGTTTAGAGGTTTTGAGACTGCGATTGTGGAAATATCCTGCTATTTCTTAAACTTATATCCACTAATTTTGAGTCTTGCCTCTTGAATGAATTATTTTGATTTTTGCAAATGATGATTTTCCAGTTCCATCATTACTTTCTATATTTATTAGTTGGCTTTGTACTGTAAGGAAGAGCTTTTCCTTTGTGTGTATTTTCATATTATGATTTTATGAATTTTTAGCTTATTCAATGGGTTATAATCCTTTACCATTATTATCTTGGTGCTCAAATTGTATGAGATTTGTCCAGTTGATGATTAACTTTGGTTACGGGTTGTTTGTTTTTTTTTTTTGTTACATGGCATCTACAGAAATATGCTAATTTTTAATGTATTGATCTTTTTTTTTTTTTAAAGATTTTATTTATTTATTTGACAGAGATAGAGACAGCCAGCGAGAGAGGGAACACAAGCAGGGGGAGCGGGAGAGGAAGAAGCAGGCTCACAGCAGAGGACCCTGATGTGGGGCTCGATCCCATAACGCCGGGATCACGCCCTGAGCCGAAGGCAGACGCTTAACCGCTGTGCCACCCAGGCGCCCCTAATTTATTGATCTCTTGATCATCTAAGTCCTATGATTTTCTAATCTTTGCTGCTTGCCTTTTTTTTTTTTTTTAAAGATATTATTTATTTATTTGACAGAGAGAGACAGCAGCGAGAGAGGGAACACAAGCAGGGGGAATGGGAGAGGAAGAAGCAGGCTTCCAGTGGAGGAGCCTGATGTGGGGCTCGATCCCAGAACGCCGGGATCATGTCCCGAGCCGAAGGCAGATGCTTAATGACTGAGCCACCCAGGTGCCCCTGCTGCTTGCCTTCTGATCATTCCATTGCTTGGAAGCACCATACTTGGGGAGTGGCTGGGAATAGGGGGAGGAAGGTGCAGAGAAGAAAAAGGTACATAATGTACTGTTTGCTGGCATAGCCAGAAACACAACCATTAAGGCACTGACACTTGAGGAAATTTAACCCTTGGAAATGGAAATTCTTAAGTGTCTTCACACTTCCCTTTTCAAGCCCTGTGCTTGAGTGTATTTAATCTTCTAATGATACAGGATGTGAGGAGCATTATTATTTTTTGCTCTGGGCGATACCTCTTGTACTTTCTGAATTAAACAGGATTATTTCTCTTTAGGCAGAATGACTGTAGATAGTCTAGACCACTTCATTTTTTTAAAATTTTTTTTTATTTTTTAAAGCAGGCTCCGTGCCTAGCATGGAGCCCAACGCAGGGCCTGAACTCACAACCCTGAGATCAAGACATGAGCTGATATCAAGAGTCGGAGGCTTATGGACCGAACCAGCCAGGCGCCCCTAGATGACTTTAATTTTAGGAGTTTCTGTGTTTGCTTTTTATTTTAACTTTTTTTTTTCTATTTCACTTTTGTTTGCCAGCCAGTTAGCTGTACTGTCTTGCTCTTGTCAATACTTTATTGCTTCTAACAGCCTCTCCCTTTTAATTTGCTCTGAAGTTGGGAAACTGGATATAATTCTAGTAAGGTGGGGTTAAATAAGAACAAATAAAATCAAGTGTGAGGCCCTGGGAGTTTCTTTTAGTGAATGGATGGGCTGTATATTTTTTGTACCCAGGGACAGTGGCTTAACCTGACGTATTGGTGGTGGTGAGGATCTCAAATCATTCAGTCTTTTTATTTGCCATTTGAGATAGTTAGGGCAAGAGATGTTATCCTTATTTTATAGAGGAAGAAACAGGTGGTAGTCATATTGTTAGTAATTAGGAGGGCTGGAATTTGAATGTGTTTTCCCTCCAAATCCATTGAATAAGCATTGTTTTTAGCAATATTTCTTTGCCTCATTCATTACTAATAGTTCCCTAGAGAGCCATGTTATTTACTGGTTTTAAGTATTTTTTTTTATTGACTTGATTAAACTTGAATTTTAGAATGGAGCACATAACTTTTTAGGCAGATTAGCACATAATTGTCAAGTTCCTATTGGTCTGTAGTGTGGGTCCTAGTAGAAGTGGGAAGAAGATTGAGACTTGTTGGACTTAATGATATAATGAAATAGATAATTGATTAATAATACTTAGTTTCATTATCTCTTAGTGCTGTCATATGTAGTGCTTTCTGCTTGGAATTGTTTTTGCATAGTTGGTTACTTTCAGTTCTCAGATTAAATATTTTATCCTCAGAGAGCCCCCTTCCCTGAACTGAAATTACTTTCCTCTTTTTACTTCCCCCCTTTCTATATTTTATCACCCTACTTATTTCCTTTATGGTACTTACCACTTTCTGGAAATATTTGTTTATTTGGTGTTTGTTAATACCCATAAAATGTACAAGCTTTGTGATTTTTATCCTTTTTCCAACTTTAGAGTTTATCCCATCTGAAAGGCACTTGTTAAGTCTTTATAGACTTTGAGCACCTTCCTTTGCCATGCTCAGCGACTAGGCTGTCTGAATTTAAGGACTTCTATGAGGGTCTCATGCATTGTTTACCTTTGTATCTGCAGAACCTGGAATAGCAGTAGTATACAATGTGGCATAATTTCAGCAAACATTTGTGAAATGAATGGAGGATTTACACTTACTGGGACTATGTGGTAGGCACTGTAATGACCACCTGTTAGCTCTTTCACTTGAAGGTATGGTTGAGGCTCATAGTCCAGTGTGCTTTTATTTATTTTTTATAAAAAAAAAGATTTTATTTATTTATTTGAGAGAGAGAACGCGAGCAGAGGGGAAGAGCAGAGGGAGAGGGAGAGGCAGACTCCCTGCTGAACAGGGAGCTCCCTGTCATGGGGCTTGATCCCAGGACCCTGAGATCATGACCTGAGCTAAAGACAGACTCTTAACCAACTGAGCCACCCAGGTGCCCCTCCAATGTGCTTCAAAAAGAGTATATGGTGGTGGTGGTGGGGTTCCCTGGGTGGCTCAGTTGGTTAAGTGTCCAACTCTTCGTTTCAGCTCAGGTCATGATCTTAGGGTCGTGGTATTAAGCCCCGACTCGGACTCTGCACTCAATGCAGAGTCAGCTTGAGATTCTCTCCCTTTGCCCCTCCCTCCTGCTTTCTCTCTCTCAAATAAATAAATAACATCTTAAAAAAAAAAAAAGCATATGGTGGGGCACCCAGGTGGTCTAGTTGATTGAGCATCCAACTCTTGGTTTTGGCTTGGGTCAGGATCTCAGGCTCATTAGATTGAGCCCCAGGTGGGGCTTGGTGCTCATCACAGAGTCTGCTTGAGATTCGCTCTCTCTCCCTCTGCCCCTCCCACTCGTGTGTGTGCGGTCGCGCGCTCTCAAATAAATAAATAAATATTTTAAAAAAGTAAAAGCATGTGACATAGTTACATTATTGTTGAGTAATAATATCATTTTACGTTGATATAATACTTTGAATTTTTTGTAATAGAATTTTTCAGTTGTGGGACGGCCAGTCTATCCAGTTTGATGCTGTAGAAAATATTTGAATTTTTAAAAAATACTTAATCTGTGAACCTTACAGAGTGATTCTGAAACTTGTATCTGTGAACCACTCTGGGCAGAGCAAAAAGACATGCAGGCCAGTATTTTGTTTGTTTTCATTTTATAGCCAGTGCTTCCTTTCAGGTTCTATTTTTGGCATAGGAGTTGCGTTGGTACAGGAAGACCAGGCAGCTAGCTGCCCTGACCCTCGTTGAGTGTATCTTACTTGCCAAGTAAGGAACACATTGGGTATTTACTTGGATAAAAATGGGGAGAGGAATGATATGGTTGGAGATGTGCAGGATTGATTGCACCTCCTTCACCCTGATGTGTATGGCAAGAAGCTAACTACTGCTTAATGCTTTGTTCTGTTTTTGGAATAATTCACATGGTCGAAAAAAGAATGCATAGAATAGAGGCTAGGAGAGATTGAGGAAAAATTTCTCCCTAGTAAGTGCCTCACAAGGTGTTCTGGAGGAAAAGGTATGTGAATAATTAATTTTACTCTTTGTCTGTTTTTAGAGTTGCCCCATTTCAAAGGCAAGTGATCAGGTCTTGTGAACCCTTCTGAATGTCTGGCTCTGCCATGCCCAGCAACTAGATTGTCTGAATTCAGGGACTTCACGGTATTTTATTACTTGGTTGCCTTCCTTTTCCTTAAGTGATTTAAAAAGCCCTTCGCATATGTGGAAAGCTCTGTGTCTATTAAATAATAGCCCTTTCTTGCCAGTCATTAAAAGGTAAGACTTAAAAAAATAAAGCTGTAGCCATTTATTTGAACTTGAGCATCTAACATCTGTTCAGTTTTTTGTTGAAGTTATTGAACCAGACTTCAATCAAAATATCATGATGGGGAGTGGGCAAAATTATATTCTCAATTTATGTACAAAATAGAAATATAATGCGTTTGAATATGTTGATGATTAAAAAAAAGACAGGTATTGTGTTTATTATACAACCATTCAAAATACAGAGGTGATTTGCTGATTATATATCTCTGTGGAATATCATGTTTCAAGTACAGCTCCATTTGGCAGGTAGGAAAAACGAGGCACACAAAATCAATCTAATTTATCCAAGGTTAAATAGAAAATTAGAAAATAGTGAGCATATAGATTTCCTTACTCAATATTTTATCCAATTAGTTGAAATGTATATAGAATCTCATAGAGGAGAAGGTACTTAGTATGGTTTCCTAGCTGTACATAGTAGTTGCTCAATTAAATCTTGCTAGTAAATCATTCAGGGAGAGGGTTTATGCTAGTTGCTGATAATGTGTATATATATATATATATATTTTAAGATTTTATTTATTTATTCAACAGAGATAGAGACAGCCAGTGAGAGGGAACACAAGCAGGGGGAGTGGGAGAGGAAGAAGCAGGCTCATAGCAGAGGAGCCTGATGTGGGGCTCGATCCCACAACGCCAGGATCACGCCCTGAGCCGAAGGCAGACGCTTAACCGCTGTGCCACCCAGGCGCCCCGATAATGTATATTTTGATGATATTTGTATTTTGAGCATAGCAACAGTAATGCTTGTATTTATGTTGGTAAGAGGAAAATTGAGTTTCAGTACAAAAACTTCAGTGAGTATTTTGCAATATAGGCTTTTGTTCTGGATTTCTACTTTCATGACTTTAGATTACGCTTGTTTTTTATTTTTTATTTTTATTTTTTTAAAAGATTTTATTTATTTATTTGACAGAGAAGACAGCCAGCGAGAGAGGGAACACAAGCAGGGGGAGTGGGAGAGGAAGGAGCAGGCTCCCAGCAGAGAAGCCCTATTCAGGGCTTGATCCCAGGACCCCAGGATCACGCCCTGAGCCTAAGGCAGACGCTTAACGACTGAGCCACCTAGGCGTCCCTACCCTTGTTTTTTAGATGAGAAATTGAATCTCTGATTCTTTTTCTTCAAGGGCCTGTCTCTTCCTTTGTAGGTTATTTTGCATACAGGTCTTATTGTGTAAATGCTAAGTTTATTTCAGTATGTGGTATTAGATGATTTAGGTAGTATTAGTAGTGAAATGTTTTATTTTTAATTTTCTAAAGGATGTTATTTATTTATTTGGGAGAGAGACAGAGACAGCAAGAGAGAGAGCATGAACACGGATGAGAGGGAAAAGCAGGCTCCGATGTGGGGCTTGATCCCAGGACGCTGGGATCATAACCTGAGCCAAAGGCAGATGCTTAACCAACGGAGTGCCATCCAGGCACCCTGTGAAATGTGTTTTTTTTTTTTGGAAAGGTAAAAAAAAAATGATTTCATTTGAAAGCTGGAGAGTGGAGCATGACCATGGGGGAGGGTCAAAGAGGGAGTAGCCGACTCCCTGCTAAGCAGGGTGATGGATATAGGGCTTGATCCCAGGACCCCAGGATCATGACCTGTGTCAAAGGCATATGCTTAACCAGCTGAGCCACCTGGGCACCCCGAAATGTTTTAATGTATTGTAGCAGTGAAGAGATCTTTTTATTTGTTTATTTATTTATTGAACAATTTTATTTTTAAGTAACCTTTATACACATTGTGGGGCTGGAACTCACAACCCTGAGATCAAGAGTTGCATGCTTCACCTACTGAGCTAGCCAGGCACCCTGGGGATATCTTTGACATAATTTTTACATGAGCATTATATATGATGAATTAAATTTCTGTTTTTAAATATTAACGACTAGAAATATGTTAATTTTTATATGCCAGGAATTCTGGGATCTTCATGTATGCCGCCTTCTCACATAGCTGCTAGTGTAGATGGAAGTTTTTCTACAGTGTTAATGAATGCCATCACCATTCCCTTCCCCCCATCCTTACTCGGGAGCCTAGTTTGCCTGCAGCTGCAATGGTAGGCATCTTTCAGGAAGTGACCTTGGCTTGTATTAATCAAATTCAGAACACACAAAAAAGCTTCTTGCTAACATGCTGACTTGATGTAAAATTTTATCGCATCCATTTTGTTTCAAAATGAGGCCATCTTGTAAAAAGAAGATATACAGAGACTCCTCTAATTTAATATATAAAAGGTGCTTCTGCAAGCCATGTTTAAAAAAAAAAAAACTACCAGATTTTAAACGTATAGATTTTTTTATTGGCAGATATACATAAATGTCATGGCTTGCGAGTTGGTACTAGAAAATTACTTGTTCTAATGCTGAATTAAAATAATTAATATCAGCATCAAGTTTATTTACTGCCTTAACAACTGCCATTAAATTGCTTTAGAAACTTTATACACTATGGATTTATTTTGAAGTCTTTTAGCAGTTATATATTAAGTAACGCACTTTTGTATATTGATTATACACTTTTGTATATTGTATATTTGGGTGTTCAGAAATAACTAGTTTCTTAATTTTGCTGGTTTGCATAAGAAAATAAATATCTTCATGAAATCATTTTCTTAGGTAGTGGTAGTGCCTACAGGGGGCTCCTAAATAGAAGTTTTTTTTTTTTTTTTAAAGGATTTTATTTATTTATTTGACACAGATAGAGACAGCCAGCGAGAGAGGGAACACAAGCAGGGGGAGTGGGAGAGGAAGAAGCAGGCTCATAGTGGAGGAGCCTGATGTGGGGCTCGATCCCATAACGCCGGGATCACGCCCTGAGCTGAAGGCAGACGCTTAACCGCTGTGCCACCCAGGTGCCCCCTAAATAGAAGTTTAAATTTAAGTCAGTAAGACTGCTAAAACTTGACCACCTTGTATTAATGAGCAGTATTGCTAACTACTGATTCACACATCTGCTTATTTAGGATTTACTTGATCATTTTGATAGAGCAGTTAATATAGCTGTTTCACTTTTATCATGTAATGCTTCAAAAAAATTTAGTCCTTAAATGTAGTGTACTTAAGATATGTAAAGGTACAGAACTTCATTTTACCCTTGCTTAATGTTAAATTTTGAATGTCAAAAATAGTTATTTAATGGATTAGTTTAGTGTCTAGTGCTCATAGGAGATTTACATAAAACGAATGAATGAATGAATGAGTGAGTGAGTGAATGAATTAGGGAGCAGTTGTGTGTATTACCAAAGGGTTCATTCTCGAGTTTATTGTGTAAAAGATGACTTCTTGATACTGGAGTGTTCGGAAAGGTGAAATATGGGAAAAGAAAGCTTAAACCTTAGGAGCTGTACCTGCATTTCATTAGATGCAGAGTATGAAAAGAACAGGTATGTTGCATGTTTATAATAATGGTTTGGAGAAGAGGTGGGGAATTTATGCAAATAAAAAATTGGAATGTAGGTAAATACTTAAATATTTTCATTATTTGAGTTATTTTTAAAGCATTCACTAGAGAAACAACCAACATCTTTTTTTCTTATACATTTTTTATTTAAATTCTAGTTTGTTAACAGTGCATATTGCTTTCACAACCAACATAGTCTTTCATGATATTATAAATTGTTCTTAGAATTACAATCTCTTGGAGATAAGTCTTTCTGCTTAACCTGCCTAAGTTCACTGTCTTGATTTGATACTGGCATTGACGAGTAGTTTGTTAGATGTTACAGGATAAAGAAACTGGTTTCAAGGAGAAAGATAATTACTCGATCATTTCTTCCCTCACATACCTGTTTAAAATACATGGTCTGAAGTAAAAATTGTCACCTTGAACTTAAAACGTTCTTTGCCTCTCCCTACTCCCCTTAAAAAAGAAGAAGAAAAATCGAAAAATGAAAGCCTAACAAGGAAAGGAATATATGCAATCCTGGTAGCCAATGAGTTAATGTTCATTTGCAGCCTGAGGGGTCAGCGTTCAGTCTCTGTTTTCTGATTGGCTGCTAAAAGGTGAAATTGAAACCACTGTAAACTTTTGACCCTGTAGCAATTCTTGTGGAACGCCTTCCACTGGTGGAGCTCCGAGCATCGCTCAGCTCCCCACCCAATCCTCCCACCCCCTTTCCTGTATTTATTTTGTGTGATCGTGCAGCACTGCATGCAGTGTTTCCAAGAGCGGGCGGGGTGTGGTGGGGAGGAGGGGGAGAGGGAGGCAGAACAAGCACCAGCAAGCGACTTGCTTGCATGACTGTTCCAGTAACCATGTTAGTACTAACTACAACTCAGCCAAAGATATGGGGGCTTGTTAATAAACTGGTCTGCCAGCTGGATTTTTTAGTTTTTTCCTCAATCTCAAAGTAATTTTAAAAATGGAGAATGGTTATATTTACTGCCATTGTTCATCAGTGGGTAGTATTGTTGTGTAAGCAAAGCGTATGGCATAGTTTCCTGGATATGTTGAGTTAAAAATAGCTTTCATTTTCAGCAACCTTTATATATCCCCTTAATATTCCCTATGTCTCATGTAATTTTTACACAAATGGCAAACATTTTACAAAAGTTTTTTTCTTCTTTGCCTTTGTCTTTTATTATAAAAAATGAATTTTAGTTATAACTGTGGAAAATAATTGTAGAAATTATGTGTACATTTGAATTTCATTAATTCTCTCTGTCTTTGCTGAAGTAAATGGTTTTGGGTTTGTCTTGCTTTACAGTGACCACAGCAGTCCTATGAAAAAGGCAAGGTAGTTCTCTACTCTCTTAATATTCTCATTGGACTCCACGTCTTCAACTTCTCGGTTTTCCTTGTATCCCAGGTGTCTAGTTACCACGTAGTAAGTGAGTGGATGCTCAGCAGATATTTGCTGAATGACCATAGTTGCATTTTGGCCTATTGATACCTGCTTCTCCTTTTCTAATTAGTGATAGGTACCATATTTTGCTCCTACTTCCTGCAAGCCAGGGCAACACTCGGCATCTCCTAGGTACACAGGAACCATTCAGTTGATTTAAATGTCTCATACAAGGTCCCTTCAAGAAGCTGGACTTCCAAGTAGGTTTTCTGAAACAAGGCTTGTTTTCAGTGCATCATTTAAGTTTTCAGGTTGACTCCATATAGAACTAAACATTTATTGTAACTTACTAAATGACTCAGTAGAATAAATTAGTTTGAATCAGCTTAGTCCTTTCTAGTTTATATCATGAGATAAGTAGTAATACATTTTTTTTTTAGCCCTGTCCTTACTTTACTAGACATGTATATGCTGTAATCTGAAATAATTCCTGTCCTCCCTTGTCAAAAAGATTATGGTATTTAAAAAAGTTTGTCATCCATATATTACCAATGTACACTTGGGTTCCAAATACATTTTTACTTATTATTTACTAAAACACATAAGTAATAGTAAATTATTGGACTAAGCAATAGTAAAAAAATTTTTTTTCTCTAAAATAATTTTTTAAACCAATTTTACACAGCTCCAAAAAAGTGGAACTTCTAGAAATAATTTTAAATTTTCATATGATTTTTAATTTACATTTTTTTCCCTTTCAGCTTAGCTGCAGATTTGTTGTGGTTGACTGTTGCAAGTAAAATCTGTTTTTACAGCTTTGGAAAAAAACAACAAAACCCAACAACTATATATTTGATAAATAATCTCAACTGCAAAATAATGTTTCATTTACACAGATATTATGTAACCTTTACCTTGAAATTGATGGATAAACTTATTCTGTAGTGGTTTGGAGATGGGTAGGCAAGAGCTGACTTTTCCCAAAGAGGGTGATTTCCCATCTCTACGATTTTTTGAGGAACTGTGGAGGGAGTCCCTGGGAACACTACCCACAGCAGCATGGCAGGAGTAATGAGTTTAATATGATTAATAGTAGAGTCCTTGTCCCCCTTCCATTTTCAACAGCAGAAGAAAAACATGTTCGTGATATTCAGTGGCCTCTTTTTGCCCAGTTGGTGTTTCCAAGCATCAGCATTATATAGTTTGGATTTTCTTCTCTGTCAACTCCCCTCCCCCAGTTTGATTCTTTGTTCTGGCCTCGAGGCACATCTTCTCAGCTGTTAACAAAGCTCAGTTGGATATACATATATATATTTTTTCTTCCCCATTGAATTTATACTGATGCAGGCTTTGGTAATGTGGATCCCATCAGTCACATTTTTCGTTAATTCTATTAGAAAAATTAACCTCTCTCCCCCTCCCCATTCAGTATTTTGAGGACATGTCATTTAGTTTTTGTTAGTGTGATTTTTGTTTGTGTGATGGACTGAAGTCCAGATTATGAAAAGGGGTAAGAATATGCTTATTTTTTGTTAAAGGCAAAAAATACAGTCCCAAGACTGCTAGGACTGTTGGCTTTGCAGAATCTTGGTTCTAGATAAGTTAACTGCAGTTTTCCAGGTCCCATACTTTATAGTACTTTTTATTATTTATTTATTAAAGCCTTAGTTAATTAATTAGTTTATTTATTTAGGTATTTATGTATGTATGTATTTATTTATTTTTACACTCAGCATGGGGCTCGAACTCACAACCCTGAAATCATGAGTCACATTGTCTTCTGACTGAGCCAGCCAGACACCCCTAGTGTATAGTACATTTTAGCTTATCTACCCCTTGCAAGGTCCTGTTATTGATCTTTGACTTTTTGGGGACCACTGTAGTCCAACTGCACACTACCTGGGAGGGGAAGATTTTGTCAGCGGTGTTTCTTTGGATCCAGGGGGTTATGGGGTGCCAATTAGCTTGGGTTAGCACTCCTTTGGTTGTTGTCACCAGCAGTGTAATACTTGTATTAATGTAAGTTCTTTTGCCAACCTTCCACACTAGGCAGCGGTACTTGTTTCCTGCTTATGGTACTAGGTACATTCTGACTCAGATATCTTTTCCTCCCCACCCCTCTTGTTCTGTAGGTACTAACCCTACCCAACAACCTTTGTCCTTCCCCCATAAAAAGGAGCAACAACAAAAGAACCATTTCTCAAATGAAACTTGATTTAAAACTAGGCCAGAAAACCTTGGGCTTTCTTTACAAAAGTTCTGCCTGCTTTTCCCCCTTTACCTTCCTCTAATTAAATTAGAGATCATAAAAATACAAGTAATAAAACATTGAATTCATTTAAACACAAACTAATGATTGTATTTTCTCCTATTTTTTATTTGAATGTACTTGGACATTCTTAGATGTCAAATTGTCATTTGTTAGCTAATAGTTTTAATTAATTAATTTTTAAAAAGTTTATTTATTTATTTGAGAGAGCACTAGCAGGGGAGAGAGGGAGAGGCAGGCTCCCCGATGAACAAGTAGTCAGACGTGGGGCTCTGTCCCAGGACTCTGGGATCACCCTGAGCCGAAGGCAGATGCGTAGCTGACTGAGCCACGCAGGCGTTCCTTATGAGCACTTATGTATCAGGTACTGAAAGTAATTTAAGCATTTTCACCTAATCTTTGCAGGAGGCTTGAGAGGATTGATCCCTGTTTTATGATGATAAATCTAAGGCTCAAAGAAGTCTTCAAGTTAGGTACCTAGCTAGTAAGTGAAAGCTGGGAGTGGAGTCCAGATCTGGTGGACTCCAGACCTTCTTCTCTTAAACCGTATGCTGACAAGTAGTGATATTATTGTGGATTGGAAGATACATTCCAGGAACTGGCTTCCTTTTGACATCTCGGTTATAAGCCAGAGACTATACTGTAATTAGAAATAGATATGTTAGTAGATACTATAGCTCTTTTTTAGACTTTAATTGCATGGCATTTATACACTACCTGGATTTTCCTCCTATCCTTTTGTGAACCACCTATGATGAGCTTCCTTCCCACCCCTCAATTTTCTCACCTTTAAATTGGGTTTCAGATGTGCAGCAGAGACCCTTCACATGATGCAGCTAGATTGTGGTTGGTTGTTCCTATATACTCCATGTGGATTGGCCATGGCTGTGATACAGAACTTGTAAATACATCGTTTTTTTTTTTGTACCCCTTCCCAACAGACCTGCCATTCCAGCATGAACTTTAGGGTATAGTTATGGTTGTTGTCTTGATACTTATATGTACACCACTAGAATTTGTGGTAGTTAGATTGTTGTTTTATGGTTATATTTGGAAGTTCATAAGGTGAAGGTGAATGTTTTACTGGCTCACTTTCTTGCTGCACCAGAGCCTACCCCACATTTCCTCAAGTGCAAGAATGCTATTTATATGTTCATGTATTTTATTGCAGATTCTTTCTGAAGAACTGCCCCTTTTTCGTCACCCACTTAAAAAAATATTTCCTGCTTTATTTTTTTTTAAAGATTTTATTTACTTATTAGAGAGAAGGAGAGAGCACACATGCAGGGGAAGAGGCAGAGGGAGAGGGAGAGGGAGAAGCAGGCTCCCTGATGAGCAAGGAGTCTTGATGCGGGGATCATGACCTGAGCTGAAGGCAGACACTTAACCAACTGAGCCACCCAGGTGCCCCTAAAAATATTTCTTTTTGGTGACCCAAATGCAGCCTTTCCTAGAAGGGAAGAAAACATCCATGGCTTTTTTCCCCTTCTCTTTTCCTTTTCTCTTCCTTGCTTGCTTGTTTTATCTATCCACCCAGCCATCTGGTAGATATTTATCTTTTTGGACTTGGGTATTTAAGCATTAGCTTCTGCCAGGATACACACACACACACACACACACACACACACACACACACATATACACACACACATATATATATATATATAGAGAGAGAGAGTTATATATATATATATATATATTAAAGATTTTATTTATTTGAGAGAGAGTGAGGCAGGGAGGGGCAGAGGGAGAGGGAGAAGCAGTTTCCCCATTGAGCAGGGAGTCTGATGCAGGGCTCCATCCCAGGACCCTGAGATCACAGCCTGAGCCAAAGGCAGATGCTTAACTGACTGAGCCACCCAGGTGCCCCTTAGTATTGTTTTGAATTGTTATTTGTTTAGCATTCCTTTTGGACAGGTGGGGACACCCCGAATTCACATTACTGATCTGGTTTGATTACTTTTCAGGACTTGAAGTTGGTTTCCTCAGCCCCTGTTTTGCGTTATCCATGTTTATAAACTGTGACAGGGTGTATTGTATATGCCATACCTGACTTTTAAGCAGAAACAGTATTATATGGCAAAATAAGGCATCACCTCAAATTCCTAGGAAGAGGCCTTGTACTTGATGTAGCATGTTTTGTTTTTGCTTGTTTCATATGTCCAGAGAAGGGAACGATGGGGAAGGTTACTTTGTGTGTGACTAATAATACTACTTATATTAAGAAAGGGCAATAAAATCCAACACCACCCCCCTCCCCTTTTTTTGTTTTCAGGATCAAAATACTTGCTGAACAGTGGAGCCACAGACCAAGAAAAATAAGCTCCTACTTGAACGTCATTTGACTGGTTAGCCAGGTAACTCACTTTTACTTTGACTTGATCCTTTGTGATTTTCTGTCTCCACCCTCTGAAGATCCTGACCTTTCCTGTTATGATTTAATCTTAAACTTGTGTCGTATTTCATGTTTTTCTCTCTTTTTTTAAGTTTTATTTATTTATTTGAGAGAGAGAGTGGAGGGAGGGGCAGAGGAAGAGAATCTTCAAGCGGACTCCCCTCTAAGTGCAGAGCCTGAAGCTGGGCTTGATCCCATGACCCTGAGATCATGACCTGAGCCGAAACCAAGAGTCGGATGCTTAGCCCACTGAGCCGCCCAGGCATCCTCATGCTTTTTTTTTTTCTCTTTAATGATAACATTAGTTGAATGACTGGATGGTCCTGAAATAACTGAATATATATGTATATTCATATATTTGTGTATATATTCAAACATAACTTTTGGGGAAGAAGGGAACTGTATGTTAACAGTTTAATATGAGATACTACCCTCCTACCCACTTTTCACTTATGTGTGAATACTTTAATGGTGTTTATTCAAAATCTGAATCAGTCCCACTTGTTTTTACTATTTCTTTCTTTCTTTCTTTCTTTCTTTCTTTCTTTCTTTCTTTCTTTCTTTCTTTTTCTTTCTTTCTTTCTTTCTTTCTTTTCTTTTTCTTTCTTTCTTTCTTTCTTTCTTTCTTTCTTTCGATTTTATTTATTTGACAGAGATAGAGACAGCCAGCAAGAGAGGGAACACAAGCAGGGGGAGTGGGAGAGGAAGAAGCAGGCTGATAGTGGAGGAGCCTGATGTGGGGCTCGATCCCATAACGCCGGGATAACACCCTGAGCCAAAGGCAGATGCTTAACAGCTGCGCCACCCAGGCGCCCCATTTGTACTATTTCACCTTGTGAAAACTAGTTTCCCCAGATTGCTTGTGCTGGCGTATAACATCTCATCTAACTCTTCTCCTAACTCCTCCTGTTGCACCAGGGTAAGAGAAATGAGAATGGAAAAAAGTTGTCTGATAGCCAGGAAAGCAAAATTAAAAGTTAAATTTCTTTTCGTTAATAATACTGTCATTCTTTTGGTTAGCTTGGCTTGAAATCTGAGTCATCTTTGAAACCCCTCCCCCGCCCCTTTGATATATTAGTAATTTAGTAAACAGGTAAGATAGTCTTAGTCTTAGTAAACAAGATAAGTCTGGTTTTCTGTTTTCATGTCTCCTGTATTTGTACCACTTTCTGCTGATATCTTAGCTTCCTAGGCCAAGATCCCATAATTTCTTGCTTGTGTTTGTTCAAATGTCCCTTTACTCCCTCTTATCTACTGTTTCTAGCACTTGAAATTTTGCTTAGAAAATTTCCTTAAGTACGTCCCTTTTAATTAAGCCTCTGTTCTGCTGTAAGCTTTGTGTTTGTATTCCCTGGCTTACAGAAAAAAAGTACAGACTCCCTTCTCTGACATTTGAAACGGTCCTTTATCTGGGAATCTATCTAAATCTCTGGTCTCAGCTCTTGCTGTTTCCCTATAAAATCCTTCAGTTAATTATGGTATATACCCATTGTATTCTGAACATAGTAGAGAACTATCTCCATGCTATTTTTAAAAAAAACCCAAAAACCTCTTTATTTGGAAGTCATTTCCAATTTACAGAAGTTACAAAAATAAAGTATAAAGAACATCTAGATATCTTTTAGCCAGATTTACCCACTTGTTTATAATTTGCATCCGTGTGTGCTCTTACTCTGTCCTTCCCTCTCTCTAGATGCATGCATAGTCCTTTTCTAAACTATTTGAGGGTAAATTACATATATTGAGCTTCTTTCTGCTAATACTACTGTATTCCCTGAGCATAGGGTCATTCTCTTACAGAACTACTGTACTGTTACCAGCTTCATAAATGGATACTGATACAAATGTATGGTCTATCTTCCAGTTTGGTCAGTTGACCTAATAAAGTCTGTTAACAGCATTTCCTTTGCTTCCTGTACAGAATCCAGTCTAGGGTCGGGTATTGCATTTACCATATTTATTTCTCTTTAGCCTCCCTTTTCCTGGAATATTTCCATAGCCTTTGTTTTTTATGGCATTGACTTTTTTTTTTTTTAAAGATTTTATTTATTTATTTGACAGAGATAGAGACAGCCAGCGAGAGAGGTAACACAAGCAGGGGGAGTGGGAGAGGAAGAAGCAGGCTCATAGCAGAGGAGCCTGATGTGGGGCTCGATCCCATAACGCCGGGATCACGCCCTGAGCCGAAGGCAGACGCCTAATCGCAGTGCCACCCAGGCGCCCCATGGCATTGACATTTTTGAAGAACACAGCCCTTCCCCCCTTTTAATAGAATGTTCTTCATTTTATGTTACTCTGAAATTTCTTTGCGATTAGATTGAGGTTATACATTCTTGGCTGGAGTATTGCATAGGTGATGTGATATCCTGAGAAAGATGCATAACTTCTGGAGACACATGATGCCTTCTGTCCCTTCTTGTGGTGTTAATAGTGATTATTTGGCCAAGATGTTGCCAGATTTCTCCACTGTATAGTTTATTTTCCTTCCATGCAATAAGCATTTTGTGGGGAGACAATGCAAATACCATGGTTCTCATCACAATTTGCCATAGATTTAACATTCATTAATGATTCTTATCGGACCTTATTTTTCACTGTGTTGGTTCCAAAACAGTTATTTTCCGATTCCAGCATTCCCTTCATGTTATGAGTCAGCCCTTGACATTATTCTGTAATCAAGAGCCATGTCTGTCAGTTTAGACTCATGAATTCTTAGGTTTTCAATTGATAAATTCATTACTTTACCTACTTATTATTATTATTTTATTTATTTATTTGACAGAGAGAGACAGAGAGGCAACACAAGCAGGGGGAGTGGGAGTGGGAGAAGCAGGCTTCCTGCTGAGCCTGGAGCCTGATGCGGGGCTCGATCCCAGGACCCTGGGATCGTGACCTGAGCTTGAAGGCCAGACGCGTTAACGACTGAGCCACTCAGGCGTGCCTACTCTACCTAATTATTTTGATGCTCTAGTTGTCCTAGGTTTAGAAAGTGGAACTCTTTTTTTTTTTTCTTTTTTAATATTTAAGTGATAGAAAGTGGAACGCTTAATCAGTCTCCCTGTCCTTGTGGTGAGGAATAGTATTAGTGACTAGAATCTTGTAGGGGTTGGGGGAAGGTACCCTCATTGGTCGTGGGTTGACCCTTTCAGTGGACAGAGCTAGTAAATATGCATGCTTATATACACATATGTGCATATACCAACATACTTGTACATAAACACATTCATAGCAAATGCATATACATAGTTTAGAAATCATGAGTTTATATCAGTATGTCCAGCTTCACTCTCTGTCTACAGGGCTTTTCCTCTGCACTTACCATTTCATATTTTTATGTCCCTTTTTATGCTGTGAGAAACCTTGGCTCCCACCATTGTCAGTGCATTTATTTACTCATTTGCTCTATCCTGTAATACATCTCAAATAATTTCAGAGTCACTTTGCCCATTTCACCACAATAAACAAACTTAATTAAAGTGGAGATAAGTGGAGAATTTATGTGTAGTTCTTCACTGCCTTACAACCATGCTGCCCAAGACTGAGAATGAATAAATAAATATTGTATTCTTAAATTACTTGAATCAGCCTTCTCTTCTTCCTTTCTTGCTTTCCCTTTCCTCTCCACTTTCACTTCCCAGTCCATCTTTCTGCATAAGGTAGTTACGGTATACATTTGAAATGAAATTAGGTTCATTTGTTTTTCATTTTTTTTTTTTTAAAGATTTATTTATTTTAGGGAGAGCGTGTGCGCGGGCCCGCTTGTGAGCAGGGGAAGGGATGGCCGGAGGAGCAGAGGGAGAGGGAGAGGAAGAGTACCACAAGCAGACTCCCCACTGAGTATGGAGCATGGAGCCTAATGTGTGTAGTTCGATCTTTCGACCCTGAGATCATGACCTGAGCCGAAACCAAGAGTCGGATGCTTAACTGACTGAGCCACCCATTTGCATCCCCCCTCTTTTTTAAAGGTGGGCTCCATGATGGGAGCTGGGAGACCCAATGTGGGGCTTAAACTCAAGACCTTGGGATTATGACCTGAGCCAAAATCAAGAGTTGGTCGCTTAACTGACTGAGCTACCCAGGTGCCCCCAGTTTTTTTAATGCTCCTTCTCATTCTGATGGGTTTCATTTTTGAATTTGTAGAAAACAAATATGTTTTCAAAAGCTAAAATTATACAAAAGATACATTTCCTTTCTGTTTCCTTTCCATCCCATTTCTCGTAGGTAACCAACCTTGCTGTTCCCCCAGCCCCTTTCTCGTTTATTTTTTACATAGTTTCCATTATGTGCATATGCCATAGTTTTACTCAAGCAATATCCTACGTATAGGTATTATTTAGGTTGTTTCCAGTATTTTGCAATTAAAATAATGCTGCAGTAAATAACCTTGTGAGTATATATTTTTATATCTTGGTAGTGTACCTTTGGAATAAGTTCCTGGAAGTGAGACTATTGGGTTTAAGGGTTAATGTGTATGTAGTTTTTGTTAGATATTGTCAAATCACATTCCATAAGAATTACACCATTTTGGATTCCCACCAGCAATGTATGAGAGTGACTGTTGTGTTTAACCACAGTCACACTCAAAAGTTCTTTAACCCAGCATAATATATTTTTTAGATATATCTACATTATTGAATGTTACCAGTAATTTCTTCTTATTGCTGAGTAGTATTCCACTGTGTGACTATTCTCATTTTTGGCTACTGTGATGAATAAAGCCACTCTGAACCTTCAGGTACAAGTCACTGTGTAGATTTTCCCCTCTTGAGTACATACCCAGGAGTGCAATTGCAGGGTCTTATGTTAAGTGTATGCTTATCTTTTTATTAAAAAAATTCTTTTTGCTTCAATTTTAATTTAAATTCTAGTTAGAAAACTTAGCTTTTATTTATTTCAATTTATAATTTAAATTCTAGTTAGTATATGCTTATCTTTTTTTTTTTTTTTTAAAGATTTTTTATTTATTTATTTGACAGAGACAGAGACATCCAGTGAGAGAGGGAACACAAGCAGGGGGAGTGGGAGAGGAAGAAGCAGGCTCATAGCAGAAGAGCCTGATGTGGGGCTCGATCCCATAACGCCGGGATCACGCCCTGAGCCGAAGGCAGATGCTCAACCGCTGTGCCACCCAGGCGCCCCTGCTTATCTTTTTTTATAAGATTTTATTTGAGGGGGAGAGAGAGTGAGTGAGCAAGCATGAGCAAGCACAAGCTGGGATGGGGGCAGAGGAAGAAGCAGACTCCTTGCTGAACAAGGAGCCCTGTGTGGGGCTTGATTCCCAGGACCCTGGGATCATGACCTGAGCCGAAGGCAGATGCGTAACCTACTGAGCCACCCAGGTGCCCCAAGTGTATGCTTGTCTTTATTAAAAAAACTGTAAAACTGTTTCTGAAGTGGCTGTACCACTTTATATTCCACCTGCAAGATAAAAGAGTTCAAGTTTGAATGGTTCCTATTTGGTATTGTCACTTCTTCAATTTCAGCCCTTCTAATGGGATGATAGTGGTATTGCATTGTGGCTTTAATTTGCATTTCCATGATGTCTAATGATATCAATAATAGTTTCTTACTAACCACACATATGTCTTCTTTCATGAAGTGTCTGTTTAAATGTTTTGCCCATTTTTAAAATTGGGCAGTTTTCTTATTGTAGGAGTTTTAAGAAAGTATATATTCTGGCTACTGATTCTTTTCAGATGTATTGTAAGAGTTTCTTTTTCTTTCTCTCTCTCTCTTTCTTTCTTTCTTTCTTTCTTTGTTTGTCCTTTTTATTTTCTTAATTTTTTTGAACAATAGGCGTTTTGAATTTTCAGGTACAACTTACCAATTTTTTTTCTGTGGTTAGTACTTTTTTATGTACTGAGAGATCTTTGCCTATCTGTAGGTTATGAAGCTCTTCTCCTGTGTTTTCTTATAGAAGTTTTATACTTCTGACTTTATATTTAGGTGTTTGATCCATTTTGGCTTAATCTTTGTGTATGATGTGAAGAAAGGATTGAGGATCAGTTTTTAAAATGTGGATATTCTGTTCCAGAGCCATCTATTTGAAAAGACTCTCCTTTTTCCATTGCATTGTCTTGCTAACTTAATCAGCTGATTGTGTACATCAGAATCTCTTTCTGGTCTTTTTTCTGTTCCATTGATTTATATATCAGTCTTTTTTTTTTTTTTTTTTTAAAGATTTTACTTACCCATTCATTCGACAGAGATAGAGACAGCCAGTGAGAGAGGGAACACAGCAGGGGAGTGGGAGAGGAAGAAGCAGGCTCATAGCGGAAGAGCCCGACGGAAGAGCCCGACGTAAGAGCCCGACGTGGGGCTTGATCCCACAACGCCGGGATCACGCCCTGAGCCAAAGGCAGACGCTTAACCGCTGTGCCACCCAGGCGCCCCCTATATATCAGTCTTAAGCCCACATACATTGTCCTGATTACTGTAGCTTTTATAGTAAGATTTGAGAGTAAGTAATGTGAATTTTTCAACTTTTTTCCTTGTCATGATTGCTTTGGCTAATCTAGGGCTTTGCATTTTGATACAAATTTCAGAACCAGTTTGTCAATCCCTGCAGTTTTTCAGTCACTCTGAGAAACTGTCCTGCAGAATCTAGCTAGCTGGGACATCCTGAACTGTGGTCATTATCTTGTCAATTCAAGGTTGCTGGGCTCTTTTTGGGTTCCTTATCCCTGATGTGGAAATTGTTTTCTGGCAGAAAAGCTTGGGTAGTGGCAGGATTCATGTTGTTGCCCCCCCCCCCCCCGATGTTTCCCTAATCTCAGGGACCACAGTTTTTCACTGCCTGTTCTCTGATATCTGAATATAGTTTGTTGTTATAATTTGTCCAATTCACTGTAGGGTAGAGTTTGTTACTTTTTGGATTGAAGAGAAGTCCCACAATTGATTCTTGAGTTCGTAAAAAAGGCTCTTCTCCTGTTTTGGCTGATTTACAGTTTTTAAAAATTTTTTATTGTTTAGCATAGGTGCCAAAATATGTGGCTTTTAATCATAAAATCTTCTATGAGCATTTTTAAAAAAAGATTTATTAATTTTAGAGAGAGTGTGTGAGTGTGTGTGGGGAGGAGGGGCTGAGGGAGAGAATCTTTAAGCAGACTTCCTCCTGAGTGTGGAACCTGATGTGGAGCTCAGTCTCACGACCCATGAGATCACCATTGAACCAAAACCAAGAGTTGGATGCTCAACTGACTCAGCCACCCAAATGTCCCTGAGCACTTTTTTTTTTTTTTTTGAAGTAAGTTCTAGGCCCCGTGTGGGGCTTGAACTCATAACCCTGATGAGATCAAGAGTTGCATGCTCTACAAACTGAGCCAGCCAGGTGCCCATATTTTATTGAGCAACTTTTGAGGCTATAGGATTAATTTCTTTTTTTTTTTTTTAAAGATTTTATTTATTTATTCGACAGGGATAAGGCAGCCAGCGAGAGAGGGAACACAAGCAGGGGGAGTGGGAGAGGAAGAAGCAGGCTCATAGCAGAAGAGCCTGATGTGGGGCTCGATCCCATAACGTCGTCGGGATCACGCCCTGAGCCGAAGGCAGACGCCCAACCACTATGCCACCCAGGAGCCCCTATAGGATTAATTTCTGTCCAGAAGTTTTCCTAAGGAATATAGGATTGATCTTTAAAAATCTCTTACAATACAAAAACAGTTTTGTATTTTGAGACTAGGAAACCAATCCAAACTCTCTGTACCAGATTTCACATTGGAGTACCGATAAATGTGGGTGATCTCTTTTCTAGGTTCTCCAACTGTACTAAGTCTGTGGCCTGTTTGGACATAACCTTCCTTCTACCTTTGAGCCTTTGGAATAGGTACCAGGCTCACAGGCATTGACTTACATAAATTGCAGTCTTAATTTGTTAATGGTGGGCTTTTCATGCCTGATGAAATAAGAATGATTCTCAATTATGGCCTTCAAGATATGGCCTCAGTTGTCCATTACCCTGGTAAATCGATTGACAGATTTTTACTAAACCTGTGAAGTTAACATTATTGAGATGAGAAGTAGAGAGACAAAGTTTTTACTTTTTTGGGGCGCCTGGGTGGCACAGTGGTTAAGCGTCTGCCTTCGGCTCAGGGCGTGATCCCGGCGTTATGGGATCGAGCCCCACATCAGGCTCCTCTGCTATGAGCCTGCTTCTTCCTCTCCCACTCCCCCCTGCTTGTGTTCCCTCTCTCGCTGGCTGACTCTATCTCTGTCGAATAAATAAATAAAATCTTTAAAAAAAAATTAAAAAAAAAAAGTTTTTACTTTTTTATACACTTCTGAAATTTGAGGTGATAGAATCAGGTGCCACTTAAAGTATTTTCAGTAAGAGTGATTTGTTAAATTGAGGGCTAGCAATGAAAAAGAAAAAGGGGCATCCTCATTTACCCATCAGAAAACAAATAATATTCTAAAAGAACAGTTAAGTTTCCCCCTTCTCTAGTTCATTCAGTCCTGTGTAATTCTGTTTTGTTTAATCTTTTTCTGCAGTCTGCTTTAAAGAAGTTACCTCCTTTAGGTGTACGAGGAGACCCACACAGTTTGAATTAGTCCTCTAGTACGGTTGTAAAATTGTATGTTACTGTAGCTCAGTAGTCCATCAACCAGAGTCTGTTTACTAAAATATCAAGATTTAAAGGTACCTTGTATAGTCTTTTTTTTTTTTTTTAAGATTTTATTTATTTGATAGCACAGTGGGGAGAAGCAGAGGGAGAAGCAGGCATTCCACTGAGCAAGGAGCCCAATGTGGGTCTCTATCCCAGGACCCTGGGATCATGACCTGAGCCAAAGGCAGACGCTTAACCAACTGAGCCAAAGAGGCGGCCCTGTGTAGTCTTTTCCATGAGAATCTTAGACTTCAGAGCAAATACCAGAAAGAAATAGAGCCACCCATTTGGCAAAAGACATTTCTGATGCTCTTCATTCATCTTCAGATAGGAGTTTTCGTCTGCTGCCCTTTCCCCTTGGCCTGAGGATAGATATCCTTTTATTTACTGAAGTGTTTGTGGCCAGTTCTCTCAACTTTTTTCTGTAAATGTCTTTATTTCACATTAATTTTTGAAAGATCGGTTCACTGGATATAAAATAGGGGGTTAACAATTTTTTATTTCAGCACTTGATCTGATCTACCCAAAATGTATTTATTGGGATGGTTTCCCACTCATCTTGATTCAGGGTGCTTTTAAGCGCTGCTTCCATCTGAAGGTGTATCCTTGGTAAGCTTTGCTTTTCCTCCTGTACGCTGGCTGGCGAAAGGCGGTGGAATAGCCAGCACGCAAAACTACTGTTTATAGCTGATGATGTTGGTGATTTTATAGCGTTCTGGGCACTTCACTTCCATGAAGTAGGAATTGGGCTCCGCACCAGGTGCTGCCGCTTCTCTTCCCTGAGGGATGGAGGAAGTCCTTAGGGGCATGTTCTCAGGAGGAGATAGTCACCACTGGAAAGTAGTTCAGCACTTTAAAGATGTTGTTCCACTGCCTTGTTGTTTCTGAAAAGATAACTTTTATCCTTGTTCCTCTGTGTGTATGATCCTTTTCCTATGGCTACTTTCAAGATATTCTCTTTTTATTTTTAAACAGTTTGTGCTGTACTTAGGTCTTATTTTCTTTGTATTTGCTTTCCTTAGAATTCTTTGAGCTCCTTCAGTGTATAGATAGGTGTTTTCATCAAGTTTGGGGAAGTTTTGGTCATTACTACCTCAAGTATTTTATTCTTTTCCTCCTTTATTCTGATTTCTGTGATTCCGATAACATGTTTGTTAGATCATTTGATATTTCTTGCATATACTTAAGGCTCTGTCCATTTTTCTGCAATTTTTTTCTTTCCTTTAGGTTCAGTTCCTTTTTTTGCCATTTCCAATCTGAGCAATATTCAAAAGTAAAATGCTTTTATGTCTCATCTTCTTACAACCATGGTAGAAAGGGGCTTAAGAGAAGCTAATGGATTTATCAAAGTTGTATAACTAGTTTATGGTGTCATTGAATTAGAACCTAAATCTTGATTCTTTGCAAATTTCCGACCCTTTTCTTTCTGTAATTTGTGAACTTTTGTCATAAGTTGCTATCTTGTTAAGTGTTCATGCAGCTATATATAGGAGTAGGGGTGGTGGTAGGGGATTTACTTAACTTTCTGCAATTTTGTAATGTTTAAGTTTTTATTTGCTTTAAAAAATGATTCTCAGTGGAAGAATTTAAGTATCACTGAAATCAGTAATACCTTAAGAACTAATCTTTTAGATGACATTCCCCAGCAGTGAAAATATGTCTATAGTTATTCAACAGAAATTCATTTTTAACCACAGAAGTTTTAAAATCATGAGTTTTTGGACTGTCAGGCTGTTATATCATTCATGGTCTTGGAAATTAACTCTTTGAAGTACAGTCTCTTACCAGTCTCTTTTACTTAATGAAAATTTCTTTTTTTTTTTTTTTAAAGATTTTATTTATTTATTCGACAGAGACAGAGACAGCCAGCGAGAGAGGGAACAAGCAGGGGGAGTGGGAGAGGAAGAAGCAGGCTCATAGCGGAAGAGCCTGATGTGGGGCTCGATCCCCTAACGCCGGGATCACGCCCTGAGCCGAAGGCAGACGCCCAACCGCTGTGCCACCCAGGCGCCCCTACTTAATGAAAATTTCTTAAACCAATTTTTGTGTCATCTTAATTAAAATGAGAGCACTATGTAGTTGGATAAAGGAATGAAAATATATTGCCAAGGTCAGGATAATTATTAAGTGCCTTTATATCACATTTTACTAGCATTTTAGTTTCTAGAAAGTTTAGCATAGCCTTCTAGAGAATTTGATATTGAAAAGGTATTAGTAGCATATGAATAGCATTCTAAATTGTAAGGACTATATCTCTGTCATTCAGTTTAGTTCGAAATTGAATTACTAAAGTTTAAAGATAACTGTTTAATTATAAGTTCTGCTTTTATTCCTTATAATTAAAATGAATCAAACTCATGGACATCTTATAAATAACTGCTGTTATTGAAAAACGAAACAATTTAAGGAAATTGATTTTAGGTTTATATTTTATATATATAGAAAAATGGACATTTGTTAATTTCATTAGTTGTCTGCCTAGATATAACACCCCTTAAATTTAAAGCTAGAAAACACAGTGTTTTGTTTTTGTCTTTTTTTAGCATGGGAACTAGGAGTGGTAATAGTCGCAGTTTGATACCGGTTTTCTGATTAGGATCAATTTCCTTGTTTATAGAACATCACAGGTTCTTTCCAGCTTAAGTGTCTGTGATTGATGGATCTGGTTCCTCATTACAGAGCCTTTTAGTTATCCTGCTTACTGCTTTTCCCTTACTCACTATAAATGCATGCTGATTGCTTAGATAGGAGATGTGAAAGTATTGGTAAGGTGAAGGTACTTTTTTAAAGGTGATATACAGGGATGGGTCAAGAATCTAGTCAGTGGTGATGACCTGGTAAGGGCCATTCTTCTTCTTCTTCTTCTTTTTTTTTTTAGATTTATTTATATTAGAGAGCAAGCATGTGTGCACGCAAGCAGGAGGGGCAGAGGGAGGAGAGAGAATCTTAAGCCGATGCTTTGCTGAGCGTGAAGCCCAAGGTGGGGCTCTATATCATGACCCCAAGATCATGACCTGAGCTGAAACCAAGAGTCAGTTACTAACTGACTGTGCCACCCAGGCGTCCTAAGGGCCATCATTCTTAACTGTTTTCTTTTTGTTAAAGACTAGTAGGAATTTCTAGTTAATGTGACCAGAAAACAGTAACTTCTTACTGGAAACTTAAGCTGAGCCATTGAAAGACAGTTGTTAGAGCAGCTGTAGACAGTGCAGTTACACTCAGATTTCACAAAAAAGGGGAGTAAAATATTTGTTTATTTTTTTTGTAGAAATGGTTAAGAGCTTGGGCTCTGGTACTGGAAAGACTTGGATTTAATCTATAGTTCCATCATTTACTAGATGTATGACCTTGGGTGAGTTATTTTACCTCCCTATATCTGTTTTCTCATGTAAAAGAGGGATAGATGTGAACTCTACTTCTCTCTGTTCTGCATATCAGAGAGCTGAAATAGGGATTAAAATGAGAGTAATAAATGGAATGCCCTCAACACAGTAGCTAGCTCAGGTGTTAGATTAAATATATATTCACTTAACATTAACTCAACATTTTTAACTTAACATTAGTGTTTTTTAATTTAACATTAAAATTATGCGATATTTTATATAAACAGGAGTATATATTATATGTGTTATGAAGTGTACTTCAGAAAACACCTATGGACCCACTACTTAAGAACTAGAAAGTTGTTAGGTATACCAGCTCCCTGTGTGTTTCTCCATCTTAGTCGTCCTGCCTCTGTCCCAGAAGTAACAGGTAATGTAATTCACTTGCTTTTTAAAACTTCAAAAAAAAACCCCACACGTGTGTGTTCATGAACCATGTTTAGTTTTTTTTTTAGCTTTACAAAAATGAGTGCAATGTACTTGCTTTTTATTTTATTTTACTTTTTAAAGATTATTTATATATTTAGAGAGCATGCTCTGGGGGGAGGGACAGAGGGAGAGGGACAGGCTCCCCTGAACTTGGAGCCTGACTTGGGACTCCATCCTTTTACTCGAAGACCACGACCCCAGCCGAAATCAAGAGTCGGTTGCTCAACTGCGACTAAGCTACCCAGGCACCTCTAGTGTACTTGCTTTTTAAAAAAAGTTTTGATTGCTTGTAATATTCAAACATGTTGTGTATAATTTTTTTTTTGCTTCTACTATATTGTATTTTTTTGTATGGCTTTGTTTTTGAATTTGGGATTGATGGTCATTAGAGTGTTCTCTGGTTTTTGATGTATGAATGAAATTTCAAAGAACATTTTTGTGTATTTTGTTGCAAGATTATTTTTATTGCCCTGAAAGTTTTTAAATATATACTTGATTTTAACTGCTGATGTACTAAATTTGCTTTTCCTGTAGAACTTCTTTAGAAAAAGTAAGTTTTCTTATTGAAATAGCCCTCTTTTATTAGCTAATTTATTTTACCATATATGAGTTATTTATTATTTATCACAGGATTAGCTGTATGCACTGCTTTTTTCCTTACACAACTTTAAGTACTTGATTTTAAAAGACAACTTTATTAAAGTATGATTTATATTTGATAAAATTCACCAGCCTTAAATTTATAATTTGCTGAGTTTTGACAAATGTAACCGTTACCACAATCATGATATAAAACACTCCCACCATCTCCTTTGTCCTTTTGTGCAATCAGTCCACTCCGCTGATAGCTGGCAGCCCCTGTTCTGCTTTAAGTCATTAGTTTTGCCTTTTCTGAATTTCACATAAATGTATTCCCCTTATGTATATAATGTACTTTTTGTAATTTTTCCACCGTCCTTGGATATTCTGTTCTTTTTTTTTTTTCTCTTTGCCTTTCAGTTTTGGAAGCTTGTATTGATCTTTAAGCTCAGTAATTTTATTTTATTTTTCTTCCTCAGCTGTGTTCCGTCAACTGATGAGCCCATCAAAGGCATTCATTTCTGTTAGTGTTTTTGATTTCTAATATTCCCATTTGCTTCTTTCTCATTGTTTCCATCTCTCTGCTTACATTACCCATCTGTTCTTGTTTGTTGTCCACTTCTTCCATTAGAGTGCTTAGTATATTAATCATAATTAAAATCCCATAATTGGTTTCCAGTATTTTTAAAAATGTTTTTAAAGAACCTGGCTTCTTTCCTGTTTACTAGAGGCTGCTTTGGATATGTAATCAGAATCTGCTTTCACTTATCAGCGCTTATGATTTCTCATTTAAGAATATAGGTGACCACATAAAAACTTGAGATACGTTCATAGTAACATTATTTATTATAGCCAGAAAGAAGAAACAACTTAAATGGGCATCAGCTGATGAATAGATAAATAAGACATTTCCATACATTAAGTATTCACAAATAAAAAGAAATGAACTACTGATATATGCTACAACATGGATGAATTTGAAAGGATTATATTAAGTGAAAGAGGCCAATCGTAAAGGACTAGATATTGTATGATTCCATTTGAATTAGCTGTCCAGAATACATAAATCATTAGAGACAGAAAGTAGATTAGTGTCTCCCTAGGGTGGGAGAGAGGTGGTGTGAGGTGGGGGAAAATGGGATTAGGGGAGAGAACAGCTAAGGAGTACTGGGCTTCTTTTTTGGGATAATGAGACTGTTCTAAAAATGATTGTGGTGATGGTTGTACAACTCTGAATATATTAAAAGGCATTGGACTGGATACTCTAAGTGTATGGTATGTGAATTATATCTGTATAAAGCTGTGGAAGAATATACCTGATATATAGAAGGTAAGATCTCTGTACTGCCATAAAGGAATTTCTGGAAAAGTATTGTTATTTTTCTCATGGCACTGACCTCAGAATGTTTGCTATCTATCGCAGACATTCCTGGGTTTCAAAAATAACACATTAATTGAACTTACCTCAAGGTTTTCTTTTTTTTTTTTTTTAAAGATTTTATTTATTTATTTGACAGAGATAGAGACAGCCAGCGAGAGAGGGAACACAAGCAGGGGGAGTGGGAGAGGAAGAAGCAGGCTCATAGCAGAGGAGCCTGATGTGGGGCTCGATCCCATAACGCCGGGATCACGCCCTGAGCCGAAGGCAGACGCTTAACCGCTGTGCCACCCAGGCGCCCCTACCTCAAGGTTTTCTAAAACCTTATTCCATCTTTGTTGTAGTAGTCAACCTCTAAATATAGGGCTTATGTTAATTCCAGCACCATATCTTTTTCATGTATCCAGAAAATACATGTCAGAGACTTAAAAGAAAAAATTATTTATTTTAGAGAGAGAGCAAGGGGAGGGACAGAGGGAAAGAAAGAGAGAGGGAGAGAGAATTCTCAGGCAGACTTCTTGCTGAGCGCAGAGCCTGATGTGAGGCTCAATCCCAGGACCCTGAGATCTTGACCTGAGCTGAAACCAAGAGTCAGATGCTCAAATGACTGAGCCACCCAGGTACCCATGTCAAAGACTTTCTTCAAAATTAATTCAAAGCCATACCCAGACTTAACTATACTTTTCTGTTTGTCCATTAAGTGTTTATGAGATGCTTATGGGCATCTTGTAATAGTACTTCCGGAAATTTTGCTCATAAGCGTGTAACACCCATTTAAAAAATTACCCAGAAAGCCATAATTTTGGTGGATCTGCTCTTTTAGGGCTGATGAAGTGCTGTGGTTATAAGCGGAAAAACCGAAGTTATTTTACTTTAGATAATCTGACCACACTTAGTCCCTCGCCCCCTGTTTATTTATTTTTTTTAGGTTTTTTACTTTTAGGAGTCTCCTTCTATGGAAGGAATATTATATTTAAACTGTGCAGATTATATGATGATAGGTAGGAGAATATTAATGCATTTATAATGTAACAGCTTAAACATTTTAGGGGCACCTGGGTGGCTCAGTTGGTTAAAGATCTGCCTTTGGCTGAGGTCATGATCTCAAGGTCCTGGGATCAAGCCCCACGTCAGGTCCCTGATCAGTGGAAAGTCTGCTTCTCCCTCTTCCTCTGCCCTTCCACCCCTGCTGGTTCTCTCTCTCTCAAGTAAGTAAGTAAGTAAGTAAGTAAGTAAATATCTTTAAAATAAATAAATAAAAGCTTAAACATTTAAATTTTATATTCATCAAACAGCAACTTACTGTAAAAAGCAACTTTTTTGAGCATATTTTCCATACTATACAGAGTTGCTTTTTTAAAAAAAATTATTAATTTGTCAGAGGGAGAGAAAAAGGGAGAGAGCATAAGCAGGGGGAATGGCAAGCAGAAGGAGAAGCAGGCTCCCTTTTGAGCAAAGAGCCTGATGCTGGACTTGATCCTGGGACTTTGGGATCATGACCTGAGCCAAAGGCAGATGTTTAACCGACTGAGCTACCCAGGCGCTTCCATTGTTGTGTTCTTGTTATTAAAGCCAAAGACTGAATGTTAAGCTGGTTTGCTTTAGATGAGGCTTTCAGAACATGTAGAGAAAATTGTTAAAATTGTAAGATCCATCTTTGACACGAACAACAAACTATCTAAACTGAACTAAATTCAATGTTTTTCTGCTCTTGGTGAAAATGGATGGAGATAAGGTTTTAGTAGTTGTTTATAGTCAAGGTTCATAAAAAGGGCAGTTTTATTGGATTTGGGAAATATAGACATAAAAAATTTGTCACTTGGTAATAACAGAGCTCTTGTAGTACTTAATTTTGTAATTTAATTAAGAAATATAATTGGCCTAAATATCAGCTCAGTGATCTAAAAAGTGAACTGCTGTACAAATAGTCCAGTTTATACCACTGTTATAAATGGCCTATCATATGCCAAACTCTTAGAGTAATTACTTTCTTATGATTCTTTGTTTCCAAGACCTGTTTTAATAAGAATGTTTTTGAATCTGTGTAATATTTAACATATAAAGCCTGCGTTATTTTGAAGTTGATATTGAAAACCTCTAAACTTCTGACCTTGAGTAGAATTTGCTGTGTATAACCATTACATGCAGCTGCTGGATTCAAAATTGCCTTTTCTGGGATTCTGCTTTGTGAAAAATAGTGTGTATTGGACATGAATGCATGGCAGCTGACATTTATCAAGGATAACAGGAGCCTTACTCATTTTCACATTTTAAAGTAACTTTGAAAGCTTTGCATGTGCACACATGCTCAACATATGTTCCTAAGATTTAAATATATTTTTCATCATGTATCAGTGAAACCAAATTTCAGTCTTTAATGAATTTCAGCATTAAACTTATACTGTGTGAGTACGCAAGCATCTAAAGATCAGCAGTGTAGGGTACTTAATTCACTTGCATAGAATTTTATCTTTCATACTTTAAAATTATTACAAGTAAAAATCTACCTACTTGTATTCTGGGTAGCACTGTTGTTACGTGATGTGTTATTTGGCATTTCTTTCATTCCCCTACTATAAAACTGGGCCCTAATGTAGAAAACTGGATTATAGAAATTATTTTTTTCTAATCAACTACTGGTATGTTGCTCTTCTGTTTGAAAAGATTTTTATGGAGCTAGTTATTTTACTGGAGGGTGATATGAATAGAATTGGAATTGCATAATTTTTAGTCTTGGTTCTTAGCCTTTTAAATTTTCTTTAAAGATAGATTGTGATAATAATTTAAAAAGAATTCTAAAATAAAACTGCAAAATTCATAATGTGTTGGCAAACTTGTTAATTAAAATAACACCTTTTAATGGTTGGCATGGGTTTCAGACACTGCAGCCCTTCAGTATATTGATATGCAGATCACACTGACTTGCTGCAAGGTAACAGGAGACATGCTTGGACTTCTGAAGATAAATTGGCCATGCACAGCGGTAATCCTACTGTCTTTTCATTTCCAGACGTGATTGAGTAGTATAAGGCCTTTGATACCTAGGTCCTAGGTACTAAGTTGAAATTTAATTTTTTGCGTGTGTGTGAGTTTTTACTTGGGCTTTTGATAAGCCTGTTTTGTGCTATGAAGTTACCATGTAAATCGTGGACGTTTTATTACTTAAATAACTCTGAATTTGAAATATAAGAAGGCTGAGTTCCATTTTTTCCCCCCATTTTTCTTTTGGCAGTTAATAAGGAAGTCATTTTATTAAGAGTGATAAACAGTAAAGAGAGTTTTAAATTTAGACTAGTTAAATTGCCAGTGTCTTTATATTTAAAAAAAATGCAAAGCAATTATGAATTTTAATTGGACTTCTCAAAGAAATCATCCTAATCATTTGTGACCTAAGTTCCCTTTCTAATAAGAGGTACTGTTTCTACAAATTCTTTTCACATAGGAATGCACAGTATTAGGGAAGTTTAAAGAAAATACTTGAGGGGTGCCTAGCTGGCTCACTTGGTATAGCATGTCGCTCTTGATCTCGGGGTCATGAGTTTGAGCCCCACATTGAGTACAGAGATCGCTTAAAAAGAAAGTCTTTAAAAAAAAATAAAGAAAATACTTGAAATGTTTGCATAAGAACAGTTTACTACTACTACCAGAACTTCATTCGTGGATATTAGTATTTTTGAGAATTTAGTGCTTCCCAAAAGACATCTCTATAATCCGCTCCTACTTATCAAGGTTTAGGCAATTTGCATAAGTTCTTCAGCCAGTGTGGGAATTAGAAAACTAACATTGTTTCCTGAATTTATGTGGATTGTAAATGTAGTTACTTTATAATCACAGAGGGAAAATTCTGTTTTTTTAATAACCTTGATTCTGTCTGTAAATCATGAGATTCTTTAGGGAGCCATTTGTTAAGACTTCCATGTGCTCAGATAAGCTTTGTTTTGGTCTATGGTTTTAATTGTTCCAGCAACCTTGTAAAGATGTGGTATGTCCTGGGGGTATCTGGGTGCTCAGTGTGGCTCAGACGGTTAAGTGTCTGACTCTGGATTTTGGCTCAGGTCATGATCTCAGGGTTGTGAGATAGAGCCCGGCGTCGGGCTCCTCACTGGGCATGGAGCCTTCTTAAGATTCCCTGTCTCCCTCTGCCCCTTCCTTACCCCTCTCCTTCTCTTTGGTGGTGGTGGTGGGGGGGGCGGAAAGACTATCATATGTCCATTTTAGAGAATAGGAAATTGAGCTTCAGAGACTTAAATTTGGTGATACCATGCAGAGGCTTAGATCAGTTCTGAGGTCTCTCCCCTTTATTTCACTATGCTGCGTTCGATTTGAATTTATCAGTTTTCTTATCTGCTTCACTGATTGTGTGTGTGTGTGCGTGCACTCCGTGTGGTGTCTTGGAATTCATTCTTTATTGACTTTTCAGATACTAATTTAAGTATCCCATGCTAACTGAGTCTAGGATATTTGGTGCTCAGAGAATGGGTGATACTACCTCTTTTTTTATACTTTATAATTTATGAAGGTTTGTAATCCAATCTTTTCACAACGATTTATTCTATTTTCATTTATTTTTTTTCATGGCTGTCAAATTTTTATCTCTTAAGGATCATAAGCATTTATTTTAAACTTATTTAAAGATTTCATTTTATTGGGTGGTGAATTCATCTTACAATATTGATGAATTTCTTGGTCATCTTTCTTAGTTTCCGTTTTCAGATACACTTAGGAATTTTCATTTATGATTTGCATCTTAAGTGGGAAATTTAGTTTTCCTTTTGTTCATTTGCTGCTCTCCATGTGACCCCTTCTCCCCAGCTTGGTACCCCTAGCTCTGTTTTTGTTGCCATCTCCCATTTCCACTCTATCTTCAGTCTGGTTTTGGGACTCCATTCTGAATATTCTTGCAGTATTAGATGATGACTCTTTCTTCTACACTGCAGTTCGATGTGATCAGTAACTTGTTATTGATGGCCATAGCTTTTCTTTACCTTCCTTTCTGCAATTTTTTGGTTTGGTTTTTACCTGTCAGCCTTGCTTTTGGTCCTGTTATCTTGTGCACAATTGGATTTCCTGACAAAGCAGTTGCTAGTTTCTCGTCGTGAAATTCAGTGGGATCATGGAGTCGTCAGTTCATTACGATATGTTTGCTCTGTGTTTTGGTCCACAGACATATTTGTTATTTTTGAGCATGTCTGTGCCTTCCAAAATTAATAAAAAGTATGTACTTTATTTGTCATTATTATATTTATAGCCAGGGGGAAGAGTGGTTGGTTGAAAGCAATAATCCATGATGTCATTTTACCAGTTCTTTTTAAAAAATTTTTATTAATTTTAAATTTTAATTCCAGCATAGTTAACATAAGTGTTGTGTTAGTTTCAGGTGTACAGTATGGTGATTCAGCAATTCTATACATTAGTCAGTGCTCATCATGATAAGTGCACTCTTAATCTCCATCACCTATTTCACCCACCCCCCTACCCACCTCCCCTTTGGTAACCATCTGTTTGTTCTCTATAGTTAAGAGTCTGTTTCTTGGTTTGTCTCTCTCTCTTTCTCTCTTTGCTTTCCTCTGTCCATTTGTTTTGTTTCTTAAATTCCACATAGGAGTGAAATCATATGGTCTTTGTCTTTCTCTGGCTGACTTATTTCGCTTAGCATTTTACTCTTGAGCTCCATCCATGTTGTTGCAAATGGCAAGATTTCATTTTTTTTAGGATTTCATTTGTTTATTTTAGAGTGCAAGAGCGAACGGGGTGGGGCAGAGGGAGAGGGAGAGAGAGAATCTCAAGCAGACTCTGTGTCCAGTGTGAAGCCCAATGTGGGGCTCGATCCCACAACCTTGAGATCATGACCTGAGCCGAAACTGAAAGTCGGATGCGTAACCGACTGAGCCACCCAGGCACCCCAGGATTTCATTCTGTTTTATGGCTGACTAATATTTCATTGTACACATACATCCCACATCATCTTTATCCATTTGTCTATTGATGGACACTTGGGCTGCTTCCATAATTTGGCTGTTGTAAATGATGTTGCAGTAAACATAGGGGTACATGTAACCTTGTGAATTAGTGTTCTTTTAATTTTTTTAAATACCCAGAAGTGCAATTAGTGGATCATATGTTATGGTAGTTCTGTTTTTAACTTTTTGAGGAACCTCCATACTGTTTTTCCACAGTGGCTGCACCAGTTTGCATTCCCATCAGCAGTGCGCGAGGGTTCCTTTTTTTCCACAACCTCACCAACACTTGTTTCTTGTGTTTTTGATTTTAGCCATTCTGACAGGTGTGAGGTGATATCTCATTCTTGTTTGAGTTGCTTTTCTGTGATGATGATTGATGTTGAGCATCTATTCATGAATCTGTTGGTCATGTTTAGGTTTTCTTTGGAGATATGTCTGTTCACGTCTTCTGCCCATTTTTTAATTGGGTTGTTTCTTGTTTTTCGTTTTTTTCATTTTGAGTTAAGTTCTTTATATATTTTGGATACTAACCCTTTATCAGATATGTTGTTTGCAGGTATCTTCTCCCATTCAGTACTTTGTCTCTGGTTTTATTGATTGCTTTGTTTCCTTTGGTGTGCAGAAGCTTTTTTTTTTTTTAATGTAGTCAGGAAGTTCTGTTCTTTGATTTCACAACCTGGCTTATTTATATAGGCTTGCACATAGTAGATACTGAAATATTTATTAAACGAATGTGAAGAGGATCTTGGAGAATCCATACCAGTTTCAAACCTTCAATCCCAACCTTAATCTAGTACAGTGGTTCTCAAAAGTGTGGTTCATGGTCCTTTGGGAGTGCCTGAGAACTTTTGTAAAGTCCATACAGTTAAAACTATTTTCATAATAATTCATTATTTGCCATTTTCATTTTATTGATGTTTGCACTGATGGTGCAGAGCCAGTGGTACAGAAAACTTCTGGCACCTTAACTTGAATCAAGGCAGTGGCACTGTCGACTGTACTAGTGGTCATTATATTCTTTATTTCCCTGCACTTAGAGTTAAAGGGAAAAAAAAGCAATATTTCTCACTTAGGATTGTCCTGCATGAAGCAGCAAAATTTGCTCATTTCATTAAATCTTGAGTCTTGAGTACTGTATTTGAAAAGTTCTGTCTAGGGGCGCCTGGGTGGATCAGTCGTTAAGCATCTGCCTTTGGCTCAGGCTGTGATCCCAGGGTCCTGGGATCCGAGCCCCATATCGGGTTCCTCCGCTGGAAGCCTGCTTCTTCCTCTCCCACTCCCCCTGCTTGTGTTACCTCTCTCACTGTGTGTGTCTCTCTCTGTCAAATAAATAAATAAAATCTTAAAAAAATAATAAAAATAAAAAGTTCTGTCTAGTGAGAATGGAAATATGCAGAAAGCACTCTGCCCACCAAAGTGTGATGGTTATCGTGGGGAAAAGCCTTTGTGTGATTGGTTTGTGTACAGAACTAGCCACTTTTTTTTATGGAATACCATTTTTACTTGAAAGAATGGCCAATAAGCTCTGGTTATTGAAACCTGAGCTTTCGGCAGACAGTTTCTTGAAACTGAGCAAGATGAACCTATTACTTCAAGGAAGACCTCTGATAGTATTTGTATTTAGTGATAAAATTTGAGTTTTCAAGTGAAAATTATAATATTGGTTAAGTTTGAATCTGCCACCATGAGTGTAACAGCTTCTCAGTACTTAGACTTTCAAAATGGGATGGGTGGTGATATTAATATGGAGTTTTTGATATTGTATCATGAAATATATGGATATTTTAAAATCTGCTTGATCAGTGAAGAGATACTGTTAAAATGATGGTGTTTGATGTTACAGAATCATGCATGGGAAAAAGATTTGCTCAGAATGTAAGCTAGGGGAGTATATTTTATTTTATTATTTTATTTTATTTTATTTTTTTAAGATTTTATTTATTTATTTGACAGAGATAGAGACAGCCAGTGAGAGACGGAACACAAGTGGGGGGAGTGGGAGAGGAAGAAGCAGGCTCATAGCGGAGGAGCCTGATGTGGGGCTCGATCCCATAACGCCGGGATCACGCCCTGAGCCGAAGGCAGACGCTTAACTGCTGTGCCACCCAGGCGCCCCAGGGGAGTATATTTTAATGTAATAGCATGAAAGTTGATCGGTAGTTTCAAATTTCACTTTGCAACTAACCTTTAAGAAAATACTGCTTGTTGAGTTTTAGCACAATATCAAGGAAAATTATCTACAATTTGCAAAAGGCTATTGAAATAGTCCTTTTTAAAAATAAGTACATGTCTCTGAGGCTGGTTTTTCTTATATGCTTTTATCAGATTAACATATTGCAACATACTGAATGGAGAAGTAGATAAGCGAATCGAGCTATCTTCTTTAAGTCAAACATAAGATTTGTAAAAATGTAGAAACAGTGCCACCTCTCTGTTTTGTTTCCGAAAATTTATTTTTCGTAGAATTGTTTGTGCAATTGTTAACACATAATGGGCTTGTTTTAAAATGAATTAATATTTCAAATAGTTACACGTTTTAATTTTGAATATGGTAGATATTGATAGGTATAACCCACATAACAAAAGCGTTTTGGCATTCTCAGTTTTTAAGAGGTAAAGGAACCCTGATACCAAAAAGGCTGAGAATCACTGATGTAGTGAATTTGGTTGGAACTCTAGAGGCATTTGACTTAAACGTTTCACCCTGCTTGTATGTATTGGTTGTTTTGAAGCACATCTAAATTCTGCTATAGCTGTCTCTCTTCTGACCTACTTAAACAGGAAGGGGGCCAGAGCTAAGGTTTGGCCATTTTCAAGGACGTGCAGTTGCTTTACCCTGAATCTTTCTTTTAGTAGTAAGATCCAGATTGACTGCAGAAGGTTAGGACTTCGAACACTTGTATAACGTTGTGTGCTGTATCTGATACGCAGTTGTTCCTGATTTTGAATTAACAGGTCAGCCATTAATTTCCAGTGGAGACCTTTCATAGCACATAATACATTTTGGGATACTATATTTACTAGTTTGTTGATTATGGACCCTGGGTCATTAGCTTGTTAAAGGCAAAAAACCTTGTCTCTTTTGGTCAGCAGTTTATCTGAAGGACATGGCATAGGGAATGCAGTATGTGGACAACACTCAATATGTTGAAGAATGATCAGTTAAAATTTTTTTCCCTCTAATTTTATTGAGAAATAATTGACAGACATCACTGTATAAGTTTATGGTGTACAGCGTGGTGGTTTGATTTACGTGTATTGTGAGATCAGGACAGTTGGTCCAGCTAACATCCAGTTTCTCCCATAGATACAATGAAAAGAAAAAATTCTCCTTGTGATGAGAATTTTTAGTTGCTTCTCTCTCTCTCTCTCTTTAAGATTTTACTTATTTCACAAAGCACAAACGGGGAGTGGCAGAGGGAGAGGGAGAAGCAGACTCCCCATTGAGCAGGGAGCCTGACGAGGGGCTTGAGCCCAGGACCCTGGGATTATGACCTGAGCCAAAGGCAGACGCTTAATCCACTGAGCCACTCAGGCGCCCCCAGGAGCTATTCTCTTAACCGCTTTCCTACATATCACAGCAGTGTTAGCTGTAGTCATCCTGTTGTACATTAAGGACCACTCTTTAGATGGTTTGCTGGTGCGTTTTGGTTTTAGCCAATTTGGGTGTATGCCTGGATTTACAGGAGTTCATAATTAAATTTTTGCCTCCAGTGTTCTTTAACAATAACAAGGTGCCCCCAGTCTTCATTTACTAGACACGTGGGCTGGTTTTGTGAAATACAAAAAGAAGCTCTTTAAAGTCATGAATCATGAAACTGACCTTTGAACAGCAGTGAAAAAAAAAACAACCCCAAGCTATGTTTTATTTAAATTATTTGAATGATGCTCTTTTTATCCTATTCTTCAGTATTTTATATTCTTTCTTGCTGCAGATTTCTTTTCTGGTACAGTCATGATCTAGAGGACAGATTTTTAGCTCTACATAGTACTATTATACTAGCTGTATTTTGACGGGGATTTAGGGAGACGGTTGAGGCTATGGTTCAATTAGGCTTTGATACTTTTTAACGTTTCTACCAGTGGTACCTTACCTTCCAACAGGTAAAGCATGTTAAGAGTGCTTCCTTATTTTCTTTTTCGACTTTGATATATATGTTCTCATTCATTATTTGTATTTTTGTCATCCTGAAATTGATAATGACTTGAAGATTTATTTGAAGAGATAAATTCTCTTATCAGACGTGTAACTTCTAGGAATATGGAAACGTTATTTTTAAAAAAATGATTCTTTTGAATTTAAAGTTATTTAGGCTAGGAGCGGAATTATAATCAATGAAGAGTAATATGCTGTGAGGTCAGAAAAAGAAAAAAGGCAGTGGAAACAGCATGCAAAGACTGAGCCACAGACTAACCTGCAGTAAAGATGATGACCCATTCAGGAAGTCTTATGAGTCAGACTTGCCATGTGTCGCTAGCATTAGAGAACATCTGCTCCAATGTCTTCGCTTTTATTAAAGATTTTTAAAAATTTTAAGTAATCTCTATACCTAGAGTGGGGCTCAAACTCACAACCGTGAGATCCCAAGTTGCACGCTGTCTGACTGAGCCTGCCAGGTGCCCCTCCTATGTTTTTGCTTTTAAAGAAGAAAATCTAGCTATGGGTTTTACTCTTGATACATCTCTCACTCTCTTCCACCTTCAGTGTTTTTCTTTGAAAAATTAATTCAAGTTGCTTTATCAACTTTTCATTTCTGCATTGTTAATTTTTATAATGTTAGTGTCACAGGTGAACCCCCTGTAGCTACTTACTGTTTTTGCTAGTGGTGGACAGGACTAACTTCGGTACCGGAGGGGTTGTGCCTTGATAGGTGAAGTTTTTCACTCTGCGGGTACTGCAGTTCAGGAGCGTCAGTGCTGCCGCTGACCCAGTTAGCATTCCCTGTAGCATTCCTGGTGTGCCTGCCGCCACTTCCTGTCGCAGCTTTCCTTACCAGGTGGCTCATGTCCGCTCTTAAGTATTAACATTTCTTTTAGTGCCTTTTTTCTTGTCTGAGGCAGATAGAATGGTTTAGGAGAGAACGGGGCACATGGTGTGATCATTGCCCCCCTTTACATCTTTTTTTGCTTATTTATTGAATCTGTATCAGATTTTATTCCTGCTCTGTGCACATGCTCCTCTAACCCGTTTATCTTAATCCAGTGCTTTACCGCTTACTCGTGGGAGGTAGAAACTTCGTTTCTCTCTTGTTCCTCTCTCTTTCCCTGATCCTTATATTTTCATTATATGCCAAGGGAAAACCTTAGATAGAGTTTTGATGTAGAGATATTTATGTCTCTCAAGGAAAAATTAAACCACAAATCTGGAAGTAAAGAGAGATCATAAAGAACTGTCACTGTGTGCTCTTACCTAGTACCTTTGAAGGTATATGGATATCCTCTTCAGAATCTTCTAAAATATGCCTCCTTATTCTTATGTTTTTTAATCTCAAGAACACAGATATCTGTTACAGTAGTTCGTTCCCTTTTCATGGTTTTATCGGCTACTAGCTATGTCTCACTACGCTGTTTCAGTTTGAGAATGTTTTGAATTCCAGTCAGCTACCTGTAAGTTGAGAATAGCCTGAATAGTCCTGGCTAATTTGTTTTTTGTCTGAAACCTTTTAATTTGTTGCCATATGGGATATTTGTAGCTATTTGTCTTTCAGCAGAGAACAAAATTAGTGTTGCTGAACATACATCTTTGTTCTTGGTATTGAGGGATCACAGTTATTCCCTTTGTCAGTTGCTTGCTTTGTATTGCTTTTCATGCTCCCATTAAACATATGAATATGTGAGGTGTGATTATTCCCAGATTTTACAGGTGATAGGCTTTTTAAAGGTGACAAAGTTTACCTTTTAGTGAAATTGAGATTCAGCTCTCGAGTTTGATTACAACAAAGCCCCTTGTCTTTTCATTATTTCATAGTAAATGATTCAAACGTTTGGGTTTTATTTTGATAGGCAGCTTAGAGCCACTATATTTGTTGGAGTGGGAATACCCAAGTGAAAAATGACATGTCGAAAAGAAGCAAAAATGTTCTACAAAGTTTGTAATACCCTCCTAACCCCCCTTGCATCATCTCTGTATTTTAAGGAAGATTGTAGAGTTGATCAAGAGTACAGCTAGGGGGATGGTAAAGAAAAGGAGAGCTGGAGTTGGAAAAGGAACCGGGAGAATGGTGGGTAGTAGCAGTAAAAAAGGAAGGAGTTTATGATGAAAGAGTCTCGTACAATTTTTTTGAAGTTTATTTAAGAAAAAAATTTATTTATGTAAGTAAGTAATCTCTATACCCAACGTGGGTTTGAACTCACAACCCCAAGATTAAGAGTTGCGTGCTCCTGTGCCTGAGCCAGGCAGATGTCCCGCATACAGGTTTTTCTTATAATGGTTTAGAGCTTACAGTGTAGAAAGTGGAGACAGAAAAGAGAACAAGAGTAGAGTGCAGTGTGTAAACCTGTAATAAAAATAGGAGAAGTGCATCAGGATAGAGAAGGGAAAACTTCTAATTGGGAGAGTTTGAATGGTTTCATCAGAGGTGACAGTTGAACTTAATCTTGAAGGATGAGTAGGAGTATTCTAGATAGAAAAGAGATAAAAGGGAGATTTAAAAAGGAATGACTTAAAAACAAAACAGGGAAGAATTCAGTGATCATCCTTGGTCAGAATCTCTTTTAGCATAGGTCATTTGGGAGGCTGCTGGTGGTGGCAGAGGCCCTGCTGAGGAAGAAGTGTATGACTGATGGTATGCTGAGAGTGAAGCCCAGTTGTGGAGGGATTCAGTGCATTAAATTGTAGGATCCAGTGTTACCTTTAAAATAACTAAGGCATTACCCATCTAATTAGCATGCTGTCAGGAGAGAGAGTAATTTGATTTAGATGGAAGTGGCTTGCTTAACTCCCTCTGCACAGTGTCGATTTGTGAACTTCATCTTCATTGCTTCTGTAGAGGTTGAGAAGTCTCGTGGCAACTAACCAGTTGCAACTAATACCTGCTTTGGCTAGCTGGTAAGCCCAGTTCTGTTAGCAGAGTCTCTGGGGAGTTTGTGTTTGAATTCAACTTCATCAGGTTAAACTGGAACATAAATGTGAAGGGGCTTTGGGGTCAGCCTGTTGATTGAGAATGAAAAGGCAAGACATACAGAGGGAGAAGAGAGAATGAAACCTGTGGATAAAATAGCTGTTAATTTACATTTGGATACTTTTCAGCTTAATTCATATATTAAAAATAGGATGTTTTACTCTATTGTTCTCTGCTAGCCCCTTTTCAAGTTTGCTGGCATTATAAACTAGAGAAGACGGAGGAGAATGCCCAGGACCTAAGGGTATAGCATTTCCGGCATATGTCTGCACCAAGATAGTTTATTGGAGACACTGCTCGTCTGCTTTTACTCTTTAAAAAACAACTGTAGGCTGGTAGGAAACCTATCAGTCGTGTTCCCATGGCACTTACCAAATTATGTTATAATTGTTTATGCTTTCCTCTTCTGCTAACCTGAGAGTCGTAGCACTGTATGGTGCTATTCGTCTCTCTTTTGTGGACCTACAATGGTTCTGGGCATGCAAATGTTTGAGCTGAAATGGAATTAAATTAAAAAATGGATTGCATGAGGTGGTTTATACTTGATCCTACTAAAAAAACACAAAACAGGTTATCAGCAACAAAACAAGAGAATATTGCCAGTTAGTTTTTATTTGAAACTTTCTTTCTCTTCTCTGTCCTTGTTTCCTTTTAGCTCTTATCCTCTTTGCCAGGGTTGGATTAAAACATAAAAGTAGGAGAGGCATCTGGAAGAGGCATCTAGTTGATGAGGAAGCTTTCACAGTGGTTCCATGTTTACCTCGCCCTGGCTGCCCCAGTGGTATCTTAAACACACGCAGGTTATACTTCCTTCAGTTCTTCAGTCTTTTCCTCTATGGTGCTGGTTCTCTTGGAGCTGCACCGTAGATTGAAATAAAACCTTCAATTTGATATTTTAGAAAATAAAATTTTGTAGGATTAGGGCTTTAGATTAACTAGTGGTGACTATATACTAAATTGTCTTGAGTAAGAGTGTCAGTTTGGAACTTGAATTTTGGGTAGTGCTTTTATATATGAATGTCTCATTTTTCCCATTAGTAATTTTTTTTCCTAATTGGATTGAGCAGTCTCTGCTTTTACATAGAGTTTCAAGTGGTTTTCAGTAAATCACTTCAGATCCACAGTTGTTGTTTGAAAATTTTCCTCAAGTTACTGTGATTCTAAGGGGATACCCAGAAACACTCCCTAATTAGCATTATTTAATCATACCTTGTATAAGTCAGCCAAACAAGCCTGACAAATAAATTAAATTACTGGGGGGATAGTCAAAAGTTTTTGGCCCCAGCATTTAATCTTAGAAAACCCAAGAATAAAAAGACTTGACATACTTTTTTAGGGCAGAGTTCGTGCATTTCTGATTTTAAGTTTTCTTCTTGCTGTGTTAGCCATTGACTGTTATTCATCTCAAGTGGAAGTAAGGGTCATGGTTAATATTAGACCACCTCAGAGGGCAATTTATCTGGTGACTTGTAGAGTAGTGGTTAGTTTTTAGGGGCTTGAGGGGAATAGCAGCATTAGTGCCTGCTGAGTTTGAGTGGCTCCTTGCTTCTGCCCCTGATACTCTGCATACCCCTAAACCCTGAGTGTACAACTTCTCAGTGTTCTTAATGATGAGTTGAGAAATTTTCTGGTTAACTGGTTGGAGGTGGTGTGATTTAATAGTATAAATGGTTTATTTTTGGTGAGGTATAAAATGCCCAAGGAACATTTGATAGATACTTTGTTGGTTATAAAGTTCCGAGTAAGTTCTGCCATCCGGCATCTGTGCGTGATCCAGTGGAAAGTTACTTAACTACTTCCTAATCTGTAAAATGGAAATATTAGTACATACTTTGGAGAGTCCTTGTGAGAAATTACACAGAATATGTGATATGCCCAGCACTGTACAGCTACAAAATTTATCCCCTTCCCTTTCCCTTATTAATTTAGGAAAAGTAAAATATTTTAGTTGGTCTCTGTGCCATCTGAGATTTACAGGGTAACCTATCCTCCCCATTTTGGATTTTGGCCTTGCATGGCCCTCCATCCCCCCAATTATGGGCATTAGCATTGTTGATTGGTATCTTTCCTTTTTGGACAGGAGTACTTCCTGTATCCTTGTCCATCTGGCCAGTTAGTCGTATACAGTCAATATTTTTTTTCTCCCATCTTAACTGCAGATAACCCAAACGAAAGCTAGTTGATGCTGTTCAGTCATATACTAACATTTTCTTTCGAGCTGGCAAGTATAAATTCTTTCTGCTTTTTAGCCTGAATTAGTTGAAGAATGTTCATTTTTTAGCAGTTTCTCTTGTATTCTGAGCATGTTTAAGCTTTAACATGTACCATAGCTTTTTGTGTACAGAAAGGCCTGTAGTATTTATATAAGGAATTCTAACCAATTCCTGTAAGATTTTTATTTTAAATCTGATTTTTCCAAATAATATAGCAGTAGGTAACATTAGATTTTGATAGCATTGAAAATTATTCTAAATTGCTACTGTCTATATTTGAAGCAAATTGCATAGAATATCTTGCTTAAATGTAATCTTAGCTTAAAGTGTGTTGTCATATCAATATATCGAAGTAGATAGCACAGGACTCTTTAGTAGAAACATTTTAGAAAAGGAAAAAAATTGTAAAATGGCTTAAGATCTAGATGGCTGAGTTCGCACTGAAAGACTGAGTACATTTTGGGCGCTTGGATTCTGATTCGATGAAAAGTTCTCCACTCTAGTCCTTTTCTTTTTCTTTTCTTTCTTTCTCTTTCTCTTTTTAAAAATAATTTATTTATTCGAGAGGGAGCAAGCAAGCACGAGCCTGGGGGTGTAAGGGTAGAGGGAGAGGGAGAAAGCAGGCTCCTCACTGAGCAGGGAGCCTGACTGAGTCTTGATCCCAGGACCCTGAGATCATGACCTGAGAAGCAAAGGCAGATGCTTAATCGACTGAGCCACCCCGTTGCTCCTCTGGTCCTTTTTCATACTATAGTGTCAGGGGCTTGAAAAAACTGTGATTGGATTGTACTCTACCTGGAAGTGTAGTTGAGCTGTGTCTCTAGTTTCATCATCACTTGGGGAACGTCTCTTCATTAGCAACTTCAAAATATATCTGTGCAGGTCATTATTGGATTTATGAGGTGATTTCAAGAGTACAGATTACACGAGGGGCCAATATGTATTGTGGTCTTAATTCTTTATGGTGTAGGGGATCTTTAACTGTAGGGAGTCAGACTTTAGAAGGGGCTTAATATTCATCGGCTGTTCTTATAATCAAAGACACTGTGAGACTCTTGTGCTATATTATTTCCCCTTTGAATATGGATTTTACCAACTCCATATATCCTCTAAACTAGATAGGTTGTAATTTAAGATGTAAAAATGTAAGCTGTACAGTTACTGATTTATGTTTCTTTTAGAATTTTTTTGGGAAAAATGATCTATTCATGGGTCTGGTATGTAATCCGTTCTCCCCTCCCACCCTAATTATCGACTACTGACTGAAAATGGTCTCGATTTAGGGGGTGTGTGCTAGGCATTTACCTTTCATACCTTAACAAGAGTAATTTACCAAACTAGATAATATATCCTCTCAGGTAGATCTAATTTGAGTCCATCTCTGCCACTGAGAAGCAGGCAGCAGACCTGGCACATAAAACAGATGCTATTTACAATTTCTATTTTTATAATGAAGATTAATACCAAATAAACAAAACTCTAAAGTATGTCATAGTCACTTGTGCTCAGGAATAATTGTGTTAGTTATTGTATGTACTGACACTTATTTTTTGGACAGAAATACTTACAGTTTTCATTTCTCGTGTTGAACGTTTTCTTTTTCCTAGTGAAACTTAGGAAGATGCATTTGCTGTATTTTGATTTTTTTCGTTGTGTGGTATTTTATCATTCACTCTTGGAAATCATGTGGTCTTTCAGGTGTTGTGCAATGAATATGGCGTGTTTCCAGGGTTCATATCTAAGTAACAACTAGACAAGAAATTGGCAAATCTGTTTTTTTTTTTTTAAGATTTTATTTTTATTTATTCGACAGAGATAGAGACAGCCAGCAAGAGAGGAAACACAAGCAGGGAGAGTGAGAGAGGAAGAAGCAGGCTCATAGCCCAGGAGCCTGATGTGGGGCTGGATCCCATAACGCCGGGATCACGCCCTGAGCTGAAGGCAGACGCTTAACCGCTGTGCCACCCAGGCGCCCCGGCAAACCTGTTCTTTAAAAAAAAAAAAAAAAAAGATACCTTCATGGTTTTACATTAGAATTTTGTGTTAGCACATTTGTGGGTAATTACCTTTGTTACTAGAGATCAGTGGATTCTGTAAAAGAGTAAATTTGGTAGCACATAGACTGCACAGTCAAATGCACATTATAGCTTGTTGTTACGCCAGATCAAGAGAAAGAGTCACATCTGTATATATGGATGCATTTGACATACTTATTTTTCTCCACATGCACGTAAAAATTGACTTAACATGAATGACTTGTATGCATTTCTCGTTTAGACTGGTAATTGTGGTTATTGATTTCTTCCAATCTAAGAGAGTGTCATGGTTTTTCATTCTCTACTGATGTAATTTATGCCTTTAAAACTTATTTTGGTGAAATCCCAGTATCAAGTGTAGAAGTGAAAAATTTAAAAAGTTTGAACTATTATATAGATTAGAATGAAGGGAATTCTAAAGTATGACTTAATAAGTTGAATGTTCCATTTATTCAATATTTATTCAAGACATTTATTGACCACTTATTAAATGCTAGGCACCTTCAACTGTACTGGAGATTCAGCTTAACGTTTAATAGCAAAGTAAGGTGAAATAATACTGAGACTATAGTTATAAATTGTATCTTTCAAATTAAAGAAATGCTATTTGTTCACTAAATAGTTTGCCATTCAATTTTGGGGATTCAGCTTATGGTTGATATCAGAGTAAGAAAATAATATCTAGGATGTGGAATAGATTATATCTTTAAAGTAAAGAAATGTTATTACTCACTGGATGGTTTGCCACTCAATTTAAAAATAACTTTGTGGGGGCGCCTGGGTGGCACAGCGGTTAAAGCGTCTGCCTTCGGCTCAGGGCGTGATCCCGGCGTTGTGGGATCGAGCCCCACGTCAGGCTCCTCCGCTATGAGCCTGCTTCTTCCTTTCCCACTCCCCCTGCTTGTGTTTCCTCTCTCGCTGGCTGTCTCTATCTCTGTCGAATAAATAAAATCTTGAAAAAAAAATAAAAATAACTTTGTGAATGAAACAATACAAAACCAGGTGTGTATTGAGATGTAGCTAAAATTAAATTTTCTGTACTTAAGAACTCACTGTTTTTAAATAGGAAAATTGGTAATCAAAACTGACATACTTTAGAACTTTTTTATTTGGAAATAATTTTAAACTTTAAGTTGCAAGAAAAAGAATAGTACAAAGAATTTAAAAATTTTTCTCTTACCAAGATTCACTCAGTGTCAGTGTTTTGCTGCCCTCCTTTCTCTTCTCTCCTTCCTCTCCCTCACTTCTCTTTCTGTTCGTTTTCTCAATCAGTCACTTAAAATGTGTATAAACCCCATCCCTCCACCACTGGAGGATCATTTGCATATATAATGGCCCATTAACTGTAAGTATTAAGAATAGGGATAGCCTCTTAAATAAACATGTACAGATTTCAACTTAAATAAATTTCACATTGATAAAATATTCCTATCTTCCATATTCTAGTTTTGTCAGTTGATCCATTAATGTCCTTTATAGCGTTTCCCCTATCTAGGACAGAATCCAGTATGGGATCAAATATCACATTTATCATTTCTTTTTAGATTTCTTTAATCTGGAATATTTACAGATTTTTGTCTTTTATGACATTGTCATTTTTGAAGAATGCAGTATTTCTGGCATTGTGGGATCTGGGAATGCTTCAAAATCAGAATATTGAGCCATTATTATTTTTTAAAGATTTGAGAGAGAGAGAGAGAGAGAGAGGGAGAGAACGTGTGCGTGCGCCCAGGGGCAGAGGGAGAGGGAGAGAATCTCAAGCAGATTCCCTGCTGACTGTGGAGCCCAACTGGGGCTCCCATTTCACAACCCCTGAGATCATGACCTGAGCTGAAATCAGGAGTCTGCCGCTCAACCCACTGACCCACCCAGGCACCCCATATTGAGCTACTATTAATCAAAGATACATTAAGTTCTTTTCTCTCCTTTATTTTAACTTGTGAGGAAAAAAACAACAAAAACAACACACTCTTGGAAACATCTCAGCTTTTCAGCTTTTACATTTTACTAGCAAAATTATAGGTAGAATGAATTTTGTTGGTATTTAATTCATACCTACAGCATATGTAAAGATGATGTCATAATCTAGAACTCTTGGTTAACGATCATATGGTTTTGATTTTTTAAAAGCCACATATTTTAAGTTTCATTGGCATCTTGTGTGAAATTTTGAATTTTTATGTCTCCTTTCCTGGTGTTATTTTGCCACCTAGTGGAAATTTATGTCCTTCACTACATGTCTAAAAATATAGATGGACTGCAAGATGCATTTTAACATATTAAAAGAAAAAAGTAGTTTGGGAAGTTTGAACTTCTTGATGGACTTGGAGTTCTGTAGAACAATGATTGTCTTCCTAAACAAGAGTTTAGGACAAATAAAGTTCTTAGTAAGTGAAGGCTTAGTAGATGTCTTAAAATTATAAGCTACTGAATGTTAAAACCTGTTTTTGTTTCAACAAGAAGCACCCTACATTTATTTTCTTTATCACTGAAATCTTTTTTTTTTTTTTAAAGATTTTTATTTATTTATTTGACAGAGATAGAGACAGCCAGTGAGAGAGGGAACACAAGCAGGGGGAGTGGGAGAGGAAGAAGCAGGCTCACAGTGGAGGAGCCTGACGTGGGGCTCGATCCCATAGCGTTGGGATCACGCCCTGAGCCGAAGGCAGACGCCCAACCGCCGTGCCACCCAGGCGCCCCTATCACTGAAATCTTAAAACATATTACATTTCCATCAGTTAATATTAATTGTTGCTATGTGGATCATGTCAAAATCCCTCTTCCCCCTTGAACTTTTTATTGTATGTGTTCTCTCCAGGCCTAACATAGTGGAGTTTATGTGTTATTTACACATTCCAGGTTTATTTTGAAGTCACGGAAGAACAACACAGTGGGTAATAAATACTGATGACATGGTTTAAAGGAAAACCGTGTGTTACTTGAAAACAGCCTGAAAAAAATTTAGACTTTTGTCATTTGAAGACTCCTTACCAGATGACAAGATAAGCTCTAATTTGTGCTTTCTTGGATAAAAAATAAAATTTAAGATTTTTCTTTTTACAAGATTTTATTTTTAAATAATCTCTGCACCCAGTGTTGGGGCTCAAACTCACAACCCCAAGATCAAGAGTCATCTTCTCTACTGACTGAGCCAGCCCGGTGCCTCGGGATTTCATCACTTGAAGAGTTGGCGGTCTCTTTTTCTTGTTATTAAATATGAAGAAGATGCCTTCCTTATCCTTTGTAGTATTTAACATACACATTTTTAGTAGGACTCGAGAAACATTTTAGTCTTGGAGTTGGATGTTCTGCATAATTAAACTGGAATATGAACTCTTGACGTTGTCTTCAGAATACAAATTTGTAATAAAGAATATTAAGAATTATCTAACTAACCATGGGGTTCCCTGGGTGGCTCAGTTGGTTAAGGGTTTGATTTTGGCGCAGGTCATGATCTGAGGGTCCGGGGACTGAGCCCTGCGGTCTCCGTGCTCAGTGAGGCGTTTGCTTGTCCCTCTCCATCTTCCTGTGCTGCTCTCCCTGCTCCTGCTGTCTGTCTCTTTCAAATAAATAAATAAAATCTTAAAAAAAAATTTATCTAACCACGTAGGGAGTGTAATTCTGAATTATAAGATTAAGCCATTCAAGCACACAACAGCTTTACAGAGTCATGGGTATTTTATAATATTTTCATGTTATCATTATTCTTTCTTAGTTGCTGATGTATAGTCACGATGAGCGGATTAGGAGAAAACTCCTTGGATCCTCTGGCCCCCGATTCACGAAAACGCAAATTGCCATGTGATACTCCAGGACAAGGGTAAGCAGTATATTTCCTGATGCTTCACGACAGGCTCCTCCCCCTACTGTTATATTTTTGCTTAAAGATAGCATTTCCGCTTTCTGTTGTTTATATTCTCTGGTTAGATTTTTTTTGGTCTTTGCTTAAATAATATGATTTCACTTTGTAGTAAGTAGTGTGGCATAGTGATCAGACGGACATCCTTATGATGCAATAGAAATTTTGTTGCTGATTCAGATAGAAGCAAGAATCTTAATACTAACACCTTTGATGCAGTATGAAGCATTTCTCAGGGGCGGAGGTAGGTAAGAGTTAGGAATAGATAATTAAGATTATCACAAGTAAGATTCTTTGAATTCCTGTAGGAAAATGTTGTAAGTTGGTATTTAGGCATTTGTGTAGGGTTTCATCATTCTTTTCCTGGATGAAGTTCGAAGTTTAAAAAATAGAAATATTTCATTTTATGCAGTGTGACTCTAGCCTTTTTAGTATTTGCCAAGGTCAGTATAACTTGAGTTTTAATGTGATTGTTGCAAAGTAAAAAATGACCTATAAGCCATAAAACCTTGTCATTAATAAGTAGCTAACACTGTTTTCCTTATTACTTGTTTGTTGTTTTACTGTCTGTATGAGGTAAAGACTATGTATCCTCATTTTCCAGATGAAGAAACTAAGTCTGCCCAAGGCCACCAGGCTTACAAAAAGGTGGACTTGAATTTAGGTTTGCCTGAATTTCTACTATATTGTACTACTCCTCCTAGACAAGGTTTTGATGGTTTCTGTTGGCTAAATTTAATTTGTTTAGATATGAAGGTACTGGTGTTGTGTAGAGACTGGTTCTGCTCATTGCTCTTTTGTGATATGTGTGTTCATGACCTCCCCCTTCTCTTTCAGTCTTACCTGCAGTGGTGAAAAGTGGAGACGGGAGCAGGAGAGTAAATATATTGAAGAATTGGCTGAACTGATATCTGCTAATCTTAGTGATATTGACAATTTCAATGTCAAACCAGATAAATGTGCAATTTTAAAGGAAACAGTAAGACAGATACGTCAAATAAAAGAGCAAGGTAATACAAAGTAAGAAAAACACTCAAGTCTTTTCAGAAGGAGCTTGTTAATTGTGTTTACATTTGTCTTTTTGCTTCCTTGTTGCTCATGTATGGACTACTGCTAATTGAGCCTAGCCTGTGTCAGACTGGACAAATGAGTTGACCAACTTTACTCTTTGAGAAATGGTTAATAGAGAAGTAGATAGAGGCCTGTGTTCTCACCCTGTCACATGTTGGCTTCCTTTCAGGAAGCCATGGATAATACATGCAGTAGTGAAGGAAAATTGAGGGTATTTCCTGCCCTCCTGGGTAAATCCTAAGTTTTAACATTTAAAAATTGTAGCATTGTTTTCTTATCAGGAAATGTTATATATGTGCGTATGTATGCCCGTGTGTGCCTTTGTTCTGGGTGCTGCGTGAAGGTGAATTTGATCTGTAACTGAAACATATGCTATTTGTAGTACTGCCTTGTGTCTTTTCAGGAAAAGCTATTTCCAATGATGATGATGTTCAGAAAGCTGATGTATCCTCTACAGGACAGGGGGTTATTGATAAAGACTCCTTAGGGCCACTTTTACTTCAGGCAAGTGTATTATACTTTTGAGGAATTTTTAAGACTTAAGAATACACTTTTGTAATGTGCTTAAAAATTTTGTAAGTAGTTCTCTTAAATAGGTTTGATTCACCTGTCGCACCTACAGCATGTTTCTCTTACTTTAAAGCAGGAGTTGGGAGCAGGGAGGCTCTTCATAAAGTGCACCTGTTAACTTTTGTTGTTTCAGCTAGTTTACTCCAACTGCTTTTTAGTTGATCAACTTAGTTCTTTGTAAATTTTCATTAAGGAGTAGTGTAGTGCCTATAGCTTGGTATTAAGAAGAAAAATGGGAAGTGCTAAGGATGATTTTCTTATTTTTTAAAGCTCCTTTCAAGGTGTAATTCTTCAAAAAGTAGATTAGACAATGATTCAGATTTTACATTGACTATAGTTATCTTTTTCCCCAATTCTTTTTAATTTTTATTTTTTTATATAGTATTTGTGCTAATGTTAATAGAAATGGTAAATGGTAGCCGATAATTGTTTGTGGTGGTTGTTAAATGAACAGTAGTTTTAAAAATTTCTATTTAGGGGCGCCTGGGTGGCAGAGCGGTTAAGCGTCTGCCTTCGGCTCAGGGCGTGATCCCGGCGTTATGGGATCGAGCCCCACATCAGGCTCCTCTGCTATGAGCCTGCTTCTTCCTCTCCCACTCCCCCTGCTTGTGTTCCCTCTCTCGCTGGCTGTCTCTATCTCCTGTCTCTATCTCTGTCAAATAAGTAAATAAAATCTTTAAAAAAAAAAAAATTTCTATTTAGTACTAAGTCTGGCGCCTTAATTGGCTAAGGCTGCCATAACAAAGTATCACAGATTGGGTGGCTTAAACAACAGAAATTTCTTTCTTTTTTAAGAACGAGAGAGCCAGGGAGGGGCAGAGGGCAAGGAAGAGAGAGAGAATCTTAAGCAGGTGTGGATCTTGATGTGGGGCTCAGTCTTAACGATCCTGAGATCATGAGCTGAGCCGAAATCAAGAGTTGGGCGCTTAACTGACTGAGCCACCCAGGCACCCCCAGAAATTTATTTCTTAAAGTTCTGGAGGCTGGAAGTCCAAGATCAGGTGTTGACAGGCTTGGTTTCTCCTGAACCTCTTTCCTTGGCTTGTAGATGGTTGCCTTTTCCTTATGTCTTCACATGATCTTTTCTCTCTGTATGGACGTCCCTGGTGTCTCTTTTCTTATATATGAAAATCAGTCCTATTGGATTAGAGCCCTGTTCTTATGAGGGTTAGGGCTTCAGGATGTGAATTTTGGTGGGGCTACAATTCAGTCCATAATAGTCAATGTTAACATATCCCACTTTAGGCATTGGATGGTTTCCTGTTTGTGGTGAATCGTGATGGAAACATTGTATTTGTGTCAGAAAATGTCACACAGTATCTGCAGTATAAGCAAGAAGACCTGGTTAACACAAGTGTCTACAATATCTTGCATGAAGAAGACAGAAAGGATTTTCTTAAAAACTTACCGAAATCTACAGGTAGGCTTTTAATGTGTATTTTCTAAATAAGTTAAAAGAACTGTTTTCTTGACCATTTCTCTTTAGATTATTTATTTATTTGACAGAGAGAGACAGCCAGCGAGAGAGGGAACACAGGCAGGGGGAGTGGGAGAGGAAGAAGCAGGCTCCCAGCGGAGGAGCCTGATGTGGGGCTCGATCCCAGGACTCTGGGATCACGCCCTGAGCTGAAGGCAGATGCTTAATGACTGAGCCACCCAGGTGCCCCTCTTGACCATTTCTTAGAAAATTGAATGTACATCTTGGGAAGCAGAGTGGCCAGACTTGTGCAGAAAGGCAGGTGGTTAATAGCAAAAGTTTCAGATATGACCTCAGTGAATTTAGAATTTGGTATACATATCATGGGGCCAAAATATATAGCGAGTTTCAAAATGGTGAGATTTCTGTTGAAATGGAAGTTATTCCAATATTATATATATTGCCGCTGTGAAATGTCTGTGTAGAAATTAGTATGAAAAACATAGTTATGAGAAAATACAGCTTAAATTCTTGATGATAGTCATAGACCGAGTTGCCAGTTTTTTAAAAACTTTTTTCCTTTTGTTTTCCAAAGTTAATGGGGTTGCCTGGACAAATGAGACCCAGAGACAAAAAAGCCATACATTTAATTGCCGTATGTTGATGAAAACACCTCATGATATTCTGGAAGACTTAAACACTGGTCCTGAAATGCGCCAGAGATACGAAACAATGCAATGCTTTGCCCTGTCTCAGCCACGAGCCATGATGGAGGAAGGGGAAGGTAAGGTTGACCACATGTTTGAGATGTCTGTCAAACAGTGGCCAAATTGGTAGTTCTGTGATTTCCATTGTTGTATTCGTTTACTGAATTCTACATCCTTACTTGCCTATTGAATAGACTTGTCCAGAAGTTAAGTATAATTCTTACCTGGTTAAATTTTTCTTGTAGATTTGCAGTCCTGTATGATCTGTGTAGCACGCCGCATTACTACAGGAGAAAGAGCATTTCCCTCAAACCCTGAGAGCTTTATTACTAGACATGATCTTTCAGGTAAACACTTGGTGTATGTGTGTGTATACATTTTGTTCACTGGGGAGTTTTTATAAAAGTTAGCTATTTCTGCAGCCTACACTATCATGTAAGTGCCTGCACTCACTGTAATGAATGCTTTGCATGGATTATTTCTTATGTTCCTTATGCAACTCTAAGATTCACTAAAACCCCTGGCATTTGTGTTAGGTATATTTGACACTTAAAATCCCTCAAATAAAAAAAAAATAAATGTAGAGGCACCTGGTTTTCTCTCCAAATAGTATTTCAGATCAGAAGTTAGTATTTCTTTCTCTAGGGGCGCCTGGGTGGCTCGGTCATTAAGCGTCTGCCTTCGGCTCAGGGCGTGATCCCGGCATTCTGGGATGGAGCCCCACATCAGGCTCCTCTGCTGGGAGCCTGCTTCTTCCTCTCCCACTCCCCCTGCTTGTGTTGCCTCTCTCGCTGGCTGTCTCTATCTCTGTCAAATAAATAAATAAAATCTTAAAAAAAAAAAAAGAAGTTAGTATTTCTTTCTCTAACTTCAAACCCATTTTTCATAAATAAGCTTTCAAAAATATTGGTAACTTAATGAGAATTACTGGGAGTAACTCTTAATATCAACATGAGCTTCAGTTTTTTTAAAAAAAATTTAAAAAAGATTTATTTATTTGAGACAGAGAGAGAGAGAGTACAAGCAGGGGGAGCAGCGGAGGGAGAGGGAAAAGGAGAAGCAGGCTCCCCGCTGGGCAGGGAGCCCAACATGGGGCTTGATCCCAGGACCCTGGGACTGTGACTTGAGCCTAAGGCAGACGCTTAACCAACTGAGCCCCCCAGGTGCCCTGAGCTTCAATCTTGGTCTGCCATTTTTTGACTATGGGAATAAAGAATTAAAGCCAGTACAAGTGATAAAGCACGATGATGAAGTTAGATGTGGTGGCAGTATTATCTATATTTACCTTCAGTGTTACTCTTGTGATCCTTTAACCCTGAATGGTGATGCCAAGGTTTGTCTTCTAGGCGCCGTCTCAGAAATGAGGAACACTAGGCCTGATGGACACAGGTTGGGTTACTTGTCCAAGATCCTGGCTTAATAAGAAAGAATTTGCAGCTGGGTCTGCCTGATGTTGAAGTCTGTAATGTTTGTTTTGTGTCCGTTATGTGGACCTGCAATAAGTAATTTGATAAAGTGGAGTAGGTTTAAATAAACATCTAATATACCTATAGCTATTTTGTGTGTGCATATGTGTGTATGTGTATATATATATATTATGTACACATACATATTAACAATATTTTACTGTTTAAAAAAAAAGCTCTTTTTATAGTTATCAGTCATTTTATGCCAGGCTCAATTTCCTGCCTTGAGCCTGCTTGAGATTAATTTTCACAGATGAAACAATAGCAGAAAAGTTCTTTGTATTCTTAATTTAGTCTGTTTACACTGAGAAATATTATTTCATATTGGAAAAATTTTTTACCTTGAGATAGTCAAACCTGGTGACAGGAATTTTTACCTTCTAGAGTGGTTCTTTCTTTGTATCTATTATGACTTGGCAGACTAAATTTTCTCCCTAAATAACAATATTCACATTTTGTAATAGAAAATACTAAATAGAACATCTTTACTCAAGTAGTTTAGTGACTAGAATGTTTTCTTTTTATTATAAAAGTTAGAAATTACTAAGCAGGAAAAATCAAATAGTTTCATCTGGGTCACGTCTGAGAGCCATGTTACCATAGCTGGTATTTTCCATTTGCTACCTGTTCTTTCTTAGGTTTGTTGCACTCAGCCCAATACTTTATTTTTTGGAGGGGTTTTATTCTCTGTCCCTGATGTAAACTTTTTCTGAGCATCTATTTTGTGTTTGTCATCTGGCTCTTGGAGCTAAGCTTAGGGGAGGTGGTGGAGGACTGAACATCCTTATTCTTGGCACAGTGCATAAACGTTTAGTCTTTCCTGGAATGCATTTGTCCCTTCTTCTTAGGCCCCCCCCCCCCCCGTTAAGGTTTTCTTCTTCTTCTTTTTTTTTAATACGTCATTAAAGGTCTGAATTTTAAACAGATTCTTAGACTGGGGCCTCTGTCAGTTCATCTACCATTAGTGCCTTTGTCATCCCCAGTAGCATTTCTAGAACTATCTTTCACCATGTGAAGCTTCAGGAGTTTTCCCAATCCAAACCTGATTTTCTTCAACATTTTTACTTTTTTGACAAACACATGATGGAGAGGATAAATAGACTAGGAGAGATATAGAAAAGGCTTTCCAGTCTGTCTGGAATAAAATTATTGACTACTTCTTTGAAGTCATTTGTCTCTACCTCTTGGATCAGGATTTCCGTCGCCTTCCTGATTTGGCGGACCCTGTTGGTGCTGAGCATAAGAAGTCATTTAGATCTGGTATTGCATTTTTTATAAGGCCTATGCAGAACAGACAGAAACAACCATTGATAGTCTTGACAACAACGTGAGCTTTCAATCATAGTCTAACATGTTGTGACGAGGGAGCATGTTTTGTTGTGGATATCCATGTCCTGAATGTTGATCACACAGTTTTTGCCTAGGGCATCCTCAGTAATTATTTTGAATTTTTAAAATGTGACTTCAACATTCTGCAAATCAGCAAGGCTCACTTGAAAAGCACAACTCTTGAGGCCATCAGAGGCGATTTTGGTCTCTTTGACAAAGTTCTTATGACTGATGTTTTCTGAATATTCCGTATATGGAACATAGCTGGTGCTTTCTCCTCATACCACTCTTTCTTTGACAGTGGTCGACTACTTTCTTTTTGGCTATTTTAAAAAAATATATTTTAAAATTTATTACTATTATTATTATTTTTTTTTAGAGAGAGAGAATCTTAAGCAGGCTCCCCACTCAGCGTAGAGCCCAATGCTAGGCTTGATCTCATGAGCCTGAGATCAGGTCCTGAGCTAAAATCAAGTTGGATGCTTAACCGACTGAGCCACCCAGGCGCCCCTCTTCTTGGCTCCTTTTTGACACTTTTTGTAATGTGTTTATTCTTGCCAGCTTGCCCTAGTACTGCTCAGAAAGTGTGGAAAGCCCTAGTAGCCATCCATTTTTTTAAGGACCGTCTTCATGAAACCTTTAATTTCGTAACATTTTTGAGTTGTATAAATTTTGTCTCTCGTGTATTTGATGTTAAACAAAAGTTGTCAGAAACTTCCAGAATTGTAGAAATGAGTATTTGGTTAACCTTCCTGGTTTAGATTTTAAGTGTCCAAAAATGCAGTCACTTCTCAGATGGAAAGAATTGTTCTGCTAGCTGTGTAGGCAGGTATTATCATAGTTGCAGGGACAAAATGTCTTCAGATGAACTATTTTAGTGGTAGGTGTTGTTTTTTTCCTTTAAGTGAAAATGAACCTAAGATTATCAGGACACGTCATATTCTGTACATTCAGAAAGTGAAAGGAGTTCTGTGATACTCTCTTATGTTTTGTACAGTAGAACGTTTAATGTAAGAGTGTCCTTTTAGGACTATGTCCTTAAAAAGAAAAGTTCTGGTTGTAGCAGAGAAGCTGGAGCAAAGATTTAGTGTCTTTATTTTATTCTTCAGTGCTAAGCCATGCAGTTTGCAATCAGTAAATACTTGTGGGTTGGATTTAAATCTTTATTTCCTGTTTACTAGGAAAAGTTGTCAACATAGATACAAATTCACTGAGATCCTCCATGAGACCTGGCTTTGAGGATATAATCCGAAGGTGTATCCAGAGATTTTTTAGTCTTAATGATGGTCAGTCATGGTCCCAGAAACGTCACTATCAAGAAGGTAAAGAATTTTGAGTTTGATTCTTGGTCTTCTAATTGTGATGTGTACCATAAAACATTAAGTATGTGAATGGCCATACGTGGCTGTTCTGTGTGTGGGGGGTAGGAAAGTGGTTCTTGAGTATTCTTCTTTTGGCCTGCTTGTAATTTCGGTGCAAGTCCAGTCTTTTCACTGGATTTTGAAAATGTGCCACTTGGAGTACATTTCCTTTCTCTCCTTTCTTATATGTATCTGTTTTTCCAATTGTAGTCACTATTGATGGCATATATTCTCCAACAGCTTATATCCATGGCCATGCAGAAACCCCGGTGTATCGATTCTCATTGGCTGATGGAACCATAGTGACAGCACAAACCAAAAGCAAACTCTTCCGAAATCCTGTCACAAATGATCGGCATGGCTTTGTCTCAACCCACTTTCTTCAGAGGTAATGATAGATTATTGTGTCTCCTCATATTAAATTCGGCAGTATTCTTTCTTATTATTAATTTAAAAAGATTAATGAGAAAAAGCAGAGATGTTGGATTTGCTGAAGTGAATTTAGATTCCTGGATCGTGAGATGTATGTACATATATATATATATACTTTCTTTACTTATGCATGTATTTTTTTTCTCTTTATTTTTTTAGTTAACGTATAATGTATGATTTGTTTGAAGGGTACAGGTCTGTGATTCATCAGTCTTACACAATACACAGTGCTCTCCACAACACATATCCTCCCCAGTGTCCATCACCCAGTTACCCCATCCCTCCCATCCCCTTCTACTCCAGCAACCCTCAGTTTGTTTCCTGAGATTGAGTCTTTTATGGTTTGTCTCCCGTTCTGGTTTTGTCTTGTTTCATTTTTTCCCTCTCTTCCCCTATTTTCCTCTGCCTTGTTTCTCAAATTCCACGTATCAGTAAGATCATATGATAGTTGTCTTTCTCTGATTGACTTATTTCACTTAGCATAAAACCCTCTAGTTCAATCCACGTCTTTGCAAATGTCAGTATTTCAGTTTTTTGGTGGCTGCATAATATTCCATTGTATATGTATAATACATCTTCTTTATCCATTCATCTGTTTTTTTTTTTTTTTTTAAAGATTTTATTTATTTATTTGACAGAGAGAGAGCCAGCGAGAGAGGGAACACAAGCAGGGGGAGTGGGAGAGGAAGAAGCAGGCTCCCAGCAGAGGAGCCTGATGTGGGGCTCCATCCCAGAATGCCGGGATCACGCCCTGAGCCAAAGGCAGACGCTTAACAACTGAGCCACCCAGGCACCCCTCCATTCATCTGTTGGTGGACATCTGGGCTCTTTCCATAGTTTGGCTATTGTGGATATTGCTGCTAGAAACATTGGGGTGCAGGTGCCCCTTTGGATTATTGCATTTGTATCTTCGGGGTAAATACCCATAGGGTGGCTCTACTTTCAACTTTTTGAGGAACCTCCATACTGTTTTCCAGAATGGCTGCATCAGTCTGCATTCCCACCAACAGTGTAGGAGGGCTCCCCTTTCTCCACTTCCTCACCAACATCTGTCATTTCCTGATTTGTTAATTTTAGCCATTCTGGCTGGTGAGAGGTGGTATCTCATTGTGGTTTTGATTTGTATGTCTCTGATGCTGAGTGATGTTGAACACTTTTTCATTTGTCTGTTGGCCATTTGGGTGTCTTCTTTGCAGAAATGTCTGTTCATGTTTTCTGCCCATTTCTTTTTTTCTTTTTTTCTTTTTCTTTATTCTTTATTCTTTTTCTTTTCTCTCTCTCTCTTTTTTTTTTTTAACAGATTTTATTTATTTATTTGACAGAGAGAGAGACAGCCAGCGAGAGAGGGAACCTAAGCAGGGGCAGTGGGAGAAGAAGCAGCAGGCTTTCCAGCGGAGCAGGGAGCCTGATACAGGGCTCCATCCCAGCACCCTGGGATCATGCCCTGAGCCAAAGGCAGACGCTTAATGGCTGAGCACCCAGGCGCCCCGTCTTCTGCCCATTTCTTGATTGGATTATTTGTTCCTTGGGTGTTGAGTTTGATAAGTTCTTTATAGATTTTGGATACTGGCCCTTTATCTGATAACGTCATTTGCAAATATCTTCTCCCATTTTGTTGGTTGTCTTTTGGTTTTATTGACTGTTTCCTTTGCTGTGCAAAACCTTTTCATCTTGATGAAGTCCCAGTAGTTCACTTTTGCCCTTGCTTCCCTTTGGCAGTGTGTGTAGGAAGGAGTTGCTGAGGCTGCAGCGGAAGAGGTTGCTGCCTGTGTTCTCAAGGATTTTGATCTCACATTTGGGTCTTTCATCCATTTTGAGTCTGTTTTTGTGTATGGTGTAAGGAAATGGTCCAGTTTCATTCTTCTGCATGTGGCTGTCCAATTTTCCCAACACCATTTGTTGAAGAGACTCTTTTTTCCATTGGATATTCTTTCCTGTTTTGTTGAAGATTAGTTGACCATGGAGTTGAGAATCCATTTTGAGTTCTCTTTTCTGTTCCATTGTTCTATGTGTCTTGAGTAATTTGCAGTTACTTCCAGGTTAGTCCCTAGGGGTGTGGCAACTCTAGTAAACCCTGCTGCTATCCCAGCTACCGTAGTTGCTGGCCCTTCACGGTACTGTGCTATGGTCACTCATTTATATTCTGTGGCATATTAAGAAATATGTGACTGGGTTCATAACTGACCAGTGTTTAGATAAACAATAAGTATTGACACTAAGTATTGGAATAGTTCCTAGGAAGTTAAGCTCCTGGACACTTATTTCATCGTTAAAAAAAAAAAATGTGAGTGCTTTGATGTATGCCTGTAATATTTTAGTGAAAGTTTGTCCTCTTTGTAGGGAACAGAATGGGTATAGACCAAATACGAATCCCGTTGGACCAGGCATTAGACCTCCAGCAGCCGGATGCAATAGTTCCGTAGGTGGCATGAATATGTCGCCAAACCAGGGTTTACAGATGCTGAGCAACAGGACCTATGGCTTGGCCGACCCCAGCACCACAGGGCAGATGAGCGGAGCTAGATACGGGGCCTCCAATCCCATAGCATCAATGAACCCTGGGCCAGGCATGCAGTCACCATCTTCCTACCAGAGCAGCAACTACGGTCTCAACATGAGTAGCCCCCCACATGGGAGCCCTGGCCTTGGCTCCAACCAGCAGAACATCATGATTTCTCCTCGTAACCGTGGGAGTCCAAAGATGGCCTCACATCAGTTTTCTCCTGTTGCAGGTACTGGTATTGGCATTTCCTTTTATTTTTTCTTCTGCAGTAATTCTCTCCTTGTTCCTTTGTAACCCTTGTAAATTTAGTTCATTTTATAACAGAAACTTTGAAGAATTCAGTGGCGTTTTGTTATAGCATCCAATAGTCTTAATTCTTTCCCTTATTTCTCTCCCAATCCAGGTGTACACTCTCCCATGGGATCTTCTAGTAATACTGGGAGCCACAGCTTTTCCAGCAGCTCTCTGAGTGCTCTTCAAGCTATCAGTGAGGGCGTGGGGACTTCTCTTTTATCCACTCTGTCTTCACCAGGCCCCAAATTGGATAACTCTCCCAGTATGAATATGAGCCAGCCAAATAAAGTGAACAGTCAGGATTCCAAGAGTCCTCTGGGCTTGTATTGTGACCAGAATCCAGTGGAGAGTTCGATGTGTCAGTCAAATAGCAGGGATCACCTCGGTGACAAAGAAAGTAAGGAGAGCAGTATTGAAGGGTCAGAGAATCAGAGAGGTCCTCTGGAAAGCAAAGGTCATAAGAAATTACTGCAGTTACTTACCTGTTCTTCTGATGACCGGGGCCATTCCTCCTTGACCAGCTCCCCCCTGGATTCAAGTTGTAAAGACTCTTCCATTAGTGTCACCAGCCCCTCTGGGGTCTCTTCTTCCACCTCTGGAGGAGTGTCCTCCACGTCGAATATGCATGGCTCACTGCTGCAGGAGAAGCACCGGATTCTGCACAAGTTGCTGCAGAATGGGAATTCACCCGCAGAAGTAGCCAAGATCACCGCAGAAGCCACTGGGAAAGACACCAGTAGTACGGCAGCCTGCGTGGAAGGAAATGTCAAGCAGGAACAACTGAGTCCCAAGAAGAAGGAGAATAATGCACTTCTTCGATATCTGCTGGACAGGGAGGATCCTAGCGATACACTCTCTAAAGAACTGCAGCCCAAAGTGGAGGGAGTGGACGGTAAAATGAGTCAGTGCAGCAGCTCCACCATTCCTAGCTCGAGTCAAGAGAAGGACTCTAAAATTAAGACAGAAACAAATGAAGAGGTAATTCGTTCTTTCTCTATTCCGGCTTGGTCATTGTGTTTAATCATTGCATTTCTGTGTTAGAAAGACTGTGTGTTATGTGCAAAATCTTATCTTGTATTTTAAGTTTATGTAATGGAAGTTACTCTTGAGCTGTCATTTCTTTATAATTTTTTGGGCATCAGGAAAGAGTCTTATGATGCAGTTTGGAAATACCAGATGTGTGTGTTTTAAAATATGACTCTAATTCGAACCAGTTGGTAGCCACTTCGAAAATTTTCATGGAGATTGTTGTTGGGATGAGGAGATTGGGTCTTTTAAAGGGATAGTTGAAAGAAACGGGGGAAAAAACTTGTATTAAGCACCAGATTTCTGATTTGTACCTAAAGTCAGGTTCTGTACTCTACACGATCTCATTCCGTGTAAGGGTTCCCCAAACTCTGCTTGAGGAGCACTCTCCTGGGAGACTTACTATGCACCTGGAAGTCTTGGGGAAATCTTACTGTTAGGACGTCTGTTTAATTTTGTTTAACCTAGTGCTCTCCAAATTTGTGGACCAAGAGCCCTTTTTAAAGCATGCCTGTGAATCTCTTCTTGAACGTCAGCTTGTTGCCTTTATTATTAATAGCGCTTGTTTTCCGAAGGTAGGTGTACAGGCAGACCTCTCTGTCAGCTAATGATCCTGAGTAACATTAGCTGGAAAATACCCTACGGTTTGAGAGTTAAAGTTCTAGTGCAGATGAAAAGAATGCCCCTGTGGAAGCACTTCCAAACCCGGAGAATTTATTTCAGTACACTGATCTAAGTTTCAAGGAAGAAGATTTGGGGTAGGGGTCTTATTAAGCAGCCAAACTTTAAGTTGGGCATTATCATTTCAGGTAACTATTGGGTATTAGTGATTCCCATTTCATTTGTGTTCTTCTGATGAATATGTTTATACCTGTGTATCTAGTAATGTTAATTAAAAAGAAATGTTAACAGAGGTTAATTAAAATTCCCCCCCCCCAGGGATCTGGAGACTTGGATAATCTAGATGCTATTCTTGGTGATCTGACTAGTTCTGACTTTTACAATAATTCCATATCCACAAATGGTAGTAATCTGGGAACCAAGCAACAAATGTTTCAAGGAACTAATTCTCTGGGTAAGAAAGAACTAGATTTTATTCTTGCTGCCTTTTAAAAGTTCCTGCACGTTTGTATGTACAGTTACCCTTGAACAACACTGGTTTGAACGGCACGTGTTCACTTACACATGTGGATTTTTTCGATAAATACAGTACTGTAAATGTGTTTTCTCACGATTGAAAACAAAACAAAAAACAAAACAAAACCCAGGGCTTGAACTTACAACCCTTGAGATCAAGACCTGAACTGAGATCAAGGGTTGGACACTTAACTGACTGGGCCACCCAGGCACCCCGCTCATGATTTTCTTGATTTCTCTTAGCTTATTTTAAGAATGTAGTATATAATACATGTAACATACAAAACATGTGTTAACTGACTTACCAGTAAGTCTTTTGGTCAAAGTAGGCTATTAGTAGTTAAGTTTTTGGGGTCAGTAGTTACATGGATTTTTGGCTGGGTTAGGGGCTCAGTGCTCCTAACCCCGTCGTGTTCAAGGGTCAGCTGTGCTCTTTATATAATAAGATGGGAATCTAATTAGCATTTTTAACTTCAAAATACATAGCGTGCCTGTTGGATTTGTTTTTTGTTTTAGTTTTTTTTTTTTTATAGTTTATAATGCATATGTTTTAAGAAGTCTTTGGACATTTTCCTGTTTTTTAAAATTTCCTATTTCTAACTAATATGCCAGTAATTGTGGAACTTCTAGGAAAGTGTTCGTCTCGGGCTGCTCCAGATGCGTAGTAGCTACCAGAGCATATACTTTCGTTAGGCACAGAGGCTTGAATTAAAAAGCAGCTAAAACTGTAGATCGAAACCTTTCCTGTGACACTTGTGGAGCCTTGTCATTGAGCTGCGAGACTTTTCTTCTTTTAGTGTTTGCTGGTTCTCCCCCAGCCTCTCTTCCACAGCTGTGTGGCTTCCTCATTCATCAGTTTAAGAAGGGTGTACTACAGGTATTGATTGAACAAGAAAAATTCACAGTTCTCAGGGATGGCTGTTACTCATTTTCAGTGGCACTGTTTCCTAAACTGAAATGGGTAGTCCGGTCAATCAGGTAGCTTGGAGAAAGGAAAGAGTTAGGGGGAAATTTCACATTTCATTCCTTGTTTGATTAGAAGGCAACTTATCTAGTTTCATTTAATTAAAAAATTTTAAACAGAGAATCCACTTAAGTGCATATAGGGAACAACCTCTAGGAGTTTGAACTTTGATAACATCTTCAGTATTAAGCAGAGTACGAATGACTATGTCAGGCTGTGGAACAGTGTCCACCCAGTACGTCAGCCAACACTGGGACTCTTGTCTCTACTATATTTGGAATATGAGGCTCCCCCCCCCCATCTTCTTCTTTTTTCCTTTTTTTTGTACTTAGTGTTTATTTTAGTAAGAAAGACGTTCTTGTGTGGGTGGTATTGGCATTTAGGTGTTGTGCTTGATTACTTACGTACTGAATCATCAGGATTTTTATGTATTGTGCATCTGTTTCTACAGGTTTGAGGAGTCCACAGTCTGTGCAGGCCATTCGTCCCCCATATAACCGAGCGGTATCTCTAGATAGCCCTCTTTCGGTTGGCTCAAGTCCTCCAGTAAAGAACATCAGTGCTTTCCCCATGTTACCAAAGCAGCCCATGTTGGGTGGGAATCCAAGAATGATGGATAGTCAGGAAAATTATGGCTCAACTATGGGTATGTTATTTCTAGTCGGTACTTAACGATTACAATTTTTCTTTCGGGTAAAGCAAATTTAAAATACTTAAAGTTATTTAAATAATTGGGATTAAATAATAGGTTTTTGAATAACAGTAGCATAACATTTCTTTCACAAGTTTCCTTAATTTATTCTACGTCTTGGTTATTTTAAACTCTCAAGGAAGCTAGTTGAATACATGGCAATAGTGGCCTATCAAAAATGTCTTAAAAAAATAAACGTCTTAATGGTCGTCCAGCCCTGTTCTTAGGATGACAAAGCACTTTTTTGGTCAAGTTTGTGTGTAATGATTGTATTTATATAAGAAGGATTTTAGTATAATATGGGAAAGACGTAATCAATTCTACCTGTTTTAGGTGGACCAAACAGAAATGTGACTGTGAATCAGGCTCCTTCCTCAGGAGATTGGGGCTTACCAAACTCAAAGGCCAGTAGAATGGAGCCTATGAGTGCAAACTCCATGGGAAGACCAGGAGCAGATTATAACGCTTCCTTACCCAGACCTGCGGTGGGCAGCTCGATGCCCACCTTGCCTCTGCGGGCCAGCAGCATCCCAGGGGCGAGACCTGTGTTACAGCAGCAGCAGCAGATGCTTCAAATGCGTAAGCATCCCCTTCGTAAAAAAAGAAAATTAGATGATTTAGGGTAATTTTTGTTATTGCCTTCTTTGAAAATGTATTCCCTCTTTTTCTTCCACCAGGGCCTGGTGAGATTCCCATGGGAATGGGGGTCAGTCCGTATGGCCAGGCAGCACCGTCTAACCAACCGGGTTCCTGGCCAGATGGCATGTTGTCCATGGAACAGGGCCCTCATGGGGCTCCAAATAGGTGGGGCTTTGTTATGTGACTGTTGAAAATGTTAGCATTGGATTATCTAGAAAAGGGTCGGAGCACAGGAGCAAACCTGAAAGAGAAGGAGGAAAACTCACTGTGACTGAGGTGCTTGGCTGCCATCCGGTCGTTTCTTGTCTGACTGTGTAAAAATCCAGGCGAGGCAGCAAGCCAGTGAGGGAGGAGACCTCTTTATTGTTTAGCTATCAGGACCAGCGAGTGGTCAAACTGGAGAGGATAAATCACCACCAGTTTGAGAAGATGAATAGTGTTCAGAGGGTGAGCCTCAGTTTTCTGGCAGACTAATTTTTAGGGATTTGACAATTCTTTTCTAAAATTACTTAAAACATTTCAGGAATGATGGTGAAAGTGAACTGTAGCACTCTGTTTTTGTGAAAGAGGGATGTGAATTACGTCTGTATTTCAGTTTTATTTAGCTTGGTCAGTAACTCATTTGCGTGAAAGAAGCCACCTGTCAATGTCAAGTCTGACTCGAATTCTGTAATAGATTAAGCAAAGCAAAAAATGAATCGATGTATCGAGTATACAGTGGTGTAGCTATGTGAGTTTATTAACTTGAGTGCTCCTCTACTCAGTGGAGAATAGTCTCATTATGGAATTTTTTCCGAGGCAGAATGAATATCTAGTTCCATGTCCTTCTAATATGTTGGAGCACTGTGGCACCTACTGTGGGTGTATGGAGTTTGGATTATACTTGTTGATAAGTGAGCTCTGTGGGCCAAGGATGACAAGTTATTTTGGCAGTTCCCAGGCTCAGTTTGCTGTGTGTGCGTGTGTGTGTGTGTGTGTGTGTTTTCCTTGTCCTTTCTTGAGTTCTTCAAGTTAACAAGTATAACTGCTACCACCTCTACTCTCGTATGCTCTTGAAAATAACACCCTATCCCATCCCCCTCAGCCTGTGCTATCCCTCACGTGTCTAGGGATCTAGTAGTTACATTTTGGTGGTGGGATTGTATGTGAGGTATGTGTAAGCGAGATGTGGTGGTTGTAAGATGGTCTGGCTCAGTTTAAAATTGTGGGCCTTCCTTTTAGGTTGGTGCCATTTGCTCTTCTCTGTTACTTGGTCTATTATTTGTACTTGTCATATGTAAATTATTACCATGTATTGAAAGTGTGTGTGTGTTGGAGGAAGAGCAGCGTTGACATTGACTGCAAATCTTTTTTTAAGGCCACTTCTTAGGAATTCCCTGGATGATCTCCTTGGGCCACCTTCTAACCTAGAAGGGCAGAGTGATGAAAGAGCGTTGTTGGACCAGCTGCATACTCTCTTGAGCAACACAGATGCCACAGGCTTGGAAGAAATCGACAGAGCTCTCGGCATCCCTGAACTTGTAAATCAAGTAGGTGGCATTAACACAGAAATGGAGGTGTATATGTGCGCACTCTCAAACAGGCGTGTGTGCGCACACCCGTGAAGCCGTGCCCGCGAATGCCTGTCTATCTTTCCTGTTACTTGACTTACGTCAGTACATTCACGGGGTCCGCTGTTACGTTTAGAAGTCATACTGCCGGCAACTTCTGTTTAGGAATGATCCAGTAAAACTTCTGTGCAGTTTTAAAAATGCTGCTTTTTACTTATGTTAGTTGAATCCTCATTTTTACAGTTAATTCTTTTTACTACCTGGCCAAGCAGTGTATACTCTGAGGAGATGAGCTTTTTTGGTATCAAACAAAACCTCTTTACAGTAGTGAATATGAACATCTCAACAGCAGCATCTCTCACTCCCAGTTACCCGTGCAGCTCTATGAAAATGCGTCATTTCACAAACCTGTGTTTTTGAAACCGGGTGCATTTTGTAGTGGCTGTTCTCATTTAAAGAACCGTGTGTGGCGGCAGTGTTTAGATCTGTGTACTCCGTGATAATTAGGCAAGATTCTCGGGGTTACGCAAAGGGTCGTACTCCTCTGTGGCAAACACTGTCACAGAAGTTCGGAAAGGGTGGGTGGGAAATGTGGAGCAGTGATGATGTTCGTCTCAGCGATACTGTTTTCAGGCCCCTGGCGCTGAAGAACCGCGTCTCACTGGCTGAAGGGGGATGTGAGGGCTGCACAGAGACTGATAAGCTTGACTTGCCCTTACAATTTTATTTAAGCTGGAAATAGCTTTCTCTGTTCTATTGATAAAATAGTTAATGGTCATTATGTAAAATCTGACAATGACCCAAAAAAGGGGCACATATTAAAAAGTTAAAAATCCTCTGTAATCCTGGCACAAAGAATTGTTAGTAACTTTTGAGTGTGGATTTAAAAAAAAGAAGGGGAGCAGCCTTTAAAAGCACTTTGGTAACCTGTTTTACTTATGAAAATCATCCTCAGTCATCTTTTTTACAATTTTTATTTAATTTTTTTTCATTTTTTAAAGTAATCTCTACGCCCAGCATGGGGCTCCAGCTCACAACCCCAAGATCAAGAGCCACAGATTCCACCAACTGGGCCAGCGAGGTGCCCTTCAGTCATCTTTTTTTTGTTTAATATATACATCTTTAATTTTAATAGGCATATTGTATCTGTTATATGGAACACTATTTAGCCAGTACGCTACTGATGATGAAAATTTAAAATGTTTCTAAATAATGATCATAAACAATTCTATGAATTACTCCCATCTCGTTCACTTAGTTTTTCTTACCTACAGTCCAAGAGAAAGGTGGATTGGGTTAGAGAGACAGTGCATATTTCAGAGGTTTCACGGGTGGTTTTCCTGAAGGTCATATGGCTGCTTTGCCACGCAGAGGCTGATGATTGGCGTTCCTCCCTCTCTCAGGCACTGTGCTGTGGCCCAGGTAGATGAAAGACACACAGTATGGATGAGCAAGTGATGAAACAAATACTGAGCACGATTATTTTCTTAAATCTTTTCCAGTCTGATTGGCAACAAAGATGCTTGTTTTATTTTTATTTTTTTTAATGTTTTTGTATTTACATAATCTCTTATACCAATGTGGGACTCGAACTCACAACCCCAAGATGAAGAGTTGTGTGCTCTTTTGACTGAGCCAGCCAAGCGCCCAGAGATGCTTGTGTTTTTTTTTGTTTTTTGTTTTTTGTTTTTTGTTTTTGTTTTTTCCCTGAGAGGAAGAGAGGAGGAGGCTGGGAGGAGCAAAGGGAGAGGGAGAGAGAATCTTAAGTAGGCTCCATGCCTAGTTTGGAGCCCAGTGTGGGGCTCGATCTCATAACCCTGAGATCATGACCTGAGCCGAAATCAAGAGTCGGAGGCTTAAGTGACCGAGCCACCCAGGCGCCCAAAGATGCTTGTTTTAAATTGTATTTTGTTGATCTGCAGCATTGAACATTTTATGTTTTTTGGTCATTTATATGTTTTTATTTTATTTTTATTTTATTTTTTAAGGATTTTATTTATTTATTTGACAGAGGCAGCCAGTGAGAGAGGGAACACAGGCAGGGGGAGTGGGAGAGGAAGAAGCAGACTCCCAGTGGAGGAGCCTGATGTGGGGCTCGATCCCAGGACTCTGGGATCACGCCCTGAGCCGAAGGCAGACGCTTGACGACTGAGCCACCAGGTGCCCCTATATGTGCTTTTAAAATAGTTTTTTGGTGGGGTTTTTGTTGATCTGCAACAGTACATTATGTAAATTTACTTACTGACTTGATTGTTTAATTTAACAAACATTTGTCTTCTATGTGCCAGTTAGTCTTTTTTTAGAGGCTGAGGGGCAGTAGTGAACAAATTAGTTTTTGCTCCCAAAGCTCGAGTTGCACTGGAGCAGGCCCGCATCAGGCAAGGAGCCGCAGGGATGGAGGCAGACGTGGTGTGGTAGAGGTCAGCGGGAAGGGCCTGTGTCATGAAAGGACAGGGTGGAGTGGGGTGTCAGCATCTTTCTCTAATTCTCTAAATTATTTTCTCTCTCATAATTTCTTCTATCTGAGCTGCAATCGATTTGAAGGCTGTCTACTTGTCTAGTATATTTGAATAGTTTTCCCAGTTTCTTTTTAGTGGGAGCTTGTTGTAGTCTTATTCTTTAGTTTAACAATGTTTGTGTTTTCAAGTCCAGGATGATGAGATAAGAATTACTGGGAACTGGGGTGAGTGGTCAGGAAAGCTTTTTTTGGGGAGATGACATGTAAGTTGACATTTGAAGGATGACATCGAGCCACCTTGGCAAACAGCTAGGGGAAGAACGTTCCAGAAGAGGTATAGCTAACTCAAAGGCCGCAGGCAGGGAAGGGTGTGGGGGTTCTCCCAAGTGACTGAAAGTCCGAGAAAGCAGAGAGGGATTTCTGTGAGACGATGTTGGAGAAGTAAACACAAGCTGGTTCCACAAACCATCTTATGGAGTCTGGAATTTTTTTGCTATATTGGGAAGCCATGGAAGATTTTAAGCAGGGTGGTGATGAGACTTGCTTTCCGTTTTTGTTATAGTTAATTTTTAGTTTTAGCAAAGTAACCTGTGTTTGTAATTGTAAAATGGTACAGAAATACACTTTTTGAAGAATCACACGCGTTTGCCCACTCCAAGATGGTGAAACTCAGCTTTGTTTATTTTGGGAATTTCTTTTTCTTTTTTTAAAAGATTTTATTTATTTGACAGAGCAAGAGAGCACAAGCAGGGGAAACAGCAGAGGAAGAGGGAGAAGTAGGCTACTCAGCAGGGAGCTTGATGCGGGGCTCGATCCCAGGACTCTGGGATCATGACCTGAGCCAAAGGCAGACACTTAAACATCTGAGCCACCCAGGCGCCCAATTTTGGGGATATTTCCAAGTACTTTGCATATGCAGCTATTCATTGATTTCAGTCCCTATCTGTTGATTTCCCGATACGATAGCTGTGCTTTCATAGTCCGTTGTTCTTTGGGGTCAGGTGTGCTGTGGAATTCAGGAATTTTTAGATTTAGAAAGGTAAAATGGTGCATTTATGCCATTTATTCTGTGATACCCCTGGTGGAGTTTTGAGCAATGCTATTGTTTCAGGCAGTAGTCTTATCATCAAACATGCCAATACTCTTATAGCCAGATACATAAATGGTCACATTGAGTGGACATACAGAGATTATTGCTTCATAAAAGTTCAGGTCAAGTTTTGCTATTAAATACATTTCGGGCTGATGAAAAATTGTGTTGCCTCTTTTGGATTTTTTTTTGTTTTTTGAATTTCAGATAAAAAAAATCGTGGGTCTGTATTTATTCCCCCTTCCTCCAGTATGTAAACTCACATCCATCCTCACTACAGACCCAAGAGCGTATGCTCTCTTTACCCCAGTATAATTATGCCTTTTGTTGTTAAATAGGTGGTCAGTATTTATATTATTTTGGCTTGTTGCTGTGTCAGGCATAGTTTGTATAGGGTTTTTGGTTTTCGTCTGATTTTGAGTTAACTGTCGTGTTTTTTAATTTGTTTTTTTACACATTTAATACTAATCCTCTCCAGATACTCCATTGGAACTATAAAATTTCTCATTTTTTCTTCACATGTTCAGACACATTAGGTAATTCTTCAGTTCCTTTCCTCCCTCTTGTGGTTCTGTGTCACTCTGCTTTACTCTGTCCTGAGAGGCAGGTCTAGACCCTCTTCTCTGTCCCATCTCCCAGCTCCCTGGTCCCAAGCGGCTTTCCTTCTTGCTTTATTCCTTTGTTTTGTTCAAACATGGTTTCTGTTAACTCCTCTGTCGCTACTTCATGACGTAAAGTGTATTGGGCCCTCGTGGGTCTGAAAATATCTTTATTCCACCCCCTGCATGTCTGACTGTGTATTAAATTTTGGGTTGAAGATAATTTCCTCGTAGAATTTTGAAAGAATTGTTCCACAGCTTTTTGGCGTCCAGTGTTGCCATGGACTCGTGTTTCAGTTTTATTTCTGCTCTTTTGTGTGTGACCCGTTGATTGTCTCTGGAATTATTCAGGAACTTTTTCCTTCTGAAGTTGCATGAAACCTCATTGTGGTGTGGGTCTTGTCTTTTTCATTCTGCTTGGGGGCATTTTTGTGTATCATTTCTCTCTTTTTTTTTTTTTTTTAAAGATTTTATTTATTTATTTGACAGAGCGAGAGACAGCCAGCGAGAGAGGGAACACAAGCAGGGGGAGTGGGAGAGGAAGAAGCAGGCTCCCAGCAGAGGAGCCCGATGTGGGGCTCGATCCCAGAACGCCGGGATCACACCCTGAGCTGAAGGCAGACACTTAATGACTGAGCCACCCAGGCGCCCCTCTTTTTTCTTTTTAATTAGTGAGTTTTAATTGCATTTATTGGTAGCGGGGCTGAATTTTTTTTTTTTCTTTAAAAAAATTTTTTTAGGGCTGAATATATATATATATTTTTAAGATTTTATTTATTTGACAGAGAGAGACAGCCAGCGAGAGAGGGGACACAAGCAGGGGGAGTAGGAGAGGAAGAAGCAGGCTCCTAGCAGAGAAGCCCGATGTGGGGCTCTATCCCAGAATGCTGGGATCACGCCCTGAGCCGAAGGCAGACGCTTAATGACTGAGCCACCCAGGCACCTCAAGGGCTGAATATTTCTAAAGCTTATCAGACATGTCATTTGGAATCATTTCTTTAATCATTTTGTCTCTTCTGTATTTTCTTTTCTCTTTGGGATGTCTGTTGACATGTTGGGTATTACACCGAGTCTGTGTTTTTTAATCTTTTTTCCTTGTTTCTAAGTTACTTTTTATTTGCTTGTGTCCCTTTTGTGTTGGAAGCTTTCACACATCACTTATCTTGCGATCCTTGACTGTCTTTTTATGTTTAAATATGATGTATTAAAAAGAATCAGTCTTCACTCAAAGTTTTGGTGGGGGGGGCTGGCCCTTTTATTTCAGGACTCCTCAAATTGCAACGTGAAGAGCTGTTACCACCCCCTCTTCTACTCACACCGTATAGTTTTCCTTGCCTGGGAATTTTTAAATAGCTGGTTGTATTTTGGGAGCTGGGCTGGGGAGGCAAGGTGATGATTCCATAGTGTTAAGATACAGTTTTTACTAGGAATTATAAATAAGATTTCCTGTTTTCAGCTTCTGCCTGCTTTTGCCCCTCTGCTCTGCTTGGTATCGCAGAACTGAGGTGGCTGAGGGAGTAGGTAGAAGGTATAGCTACATGGCTGTGCAGAACTGGGGAGCGGGGTGGGGACTGAGAAGTAGCTGCTCCCCTGCGCTCTGCTCAGATTCCCAACCAGCCGCGTTTGAGCACGTCCTCAACGGAGTCTGTCGTGGGCTCTGTGGAAAATATTCGCTCAGGTCTTATGTGTGTTTTCCTCTTACAGGCACATGGGTCTCAGCTTCTCTACTTTCCTGAGTTGGGTACTCCTCTCTTTTTCTGTCTTGCAAAATGCCTGTTGAAATACTTAAACTTGCTGCCTTTCTTATTGTCATTGTTTTGTGGATAGATACTACCTTTTAAATTCTTTGCTATTATTTTAGTAGGGTTAGCAAGAGAAAGGAGGTAAACATGCATGATTAATCCCTGTTTAACTTACAGTATGATTTACTTCATAGAAAGAGATTTCAGATTCCTGTCTGGAGAAGGGAATTGGAATGATGGGACAGAGCAGATGCATAGAGACCAGTTACCACAAGAGTCCGAGAAAGTGTCTTGGAGAGCGTCACTGCAGTGGAATGGAAGGGAAGGGTGCAAGATAGGTCATATGGAAGAAAAACTGACAGGACTCGGTGGACTGCTTGTGCACGTGTGTGCGTGTGCATGCGCACACACACACGCATGCTTGGAAAGAGAGCATGTGAGCAATCCAGATTCTGGCTTTAGTTCTGGGCACATGATGTTGCCATGTTGCCATGAGGGAGGATTGGAGGAGAATCAGGGTCTTTGGGGGAGGGGCTGTTGGGAATCATGACTTATGTTTCCTACATGTGAAGTCTGAGATGCTGGCGACATCCAGGTGAAGTTGTTAAGCAGGTGTTTGTGTCTGTAGAGTCAGAACTCAGAGACACTTGAGCTGGAGACGAGTTCGGCCATTGTTGCTAGTAGACGAGAAGACCAGAGTAGAAAACGTAGTGAGGGAAAAGGAGGGGGGCCTAGGACTGAACCCTGATGAACGCTTACCACGCTTCTGAGGAGAGGTCAGAGAGGTGGGGAGATCGAGGGTGGGGTCACTGTCCCAATGGAGTGAGGTGTGTTGTGGGGCGAGACCGTTGCTTGCACACTTGGCACTCTGTGCCCCTGGATACGAAGGTAAAGGTGAACGCAGTATCTTGTCTCAGCGTGGCGGGCTCCTCCCTTCTTCGGAATATTTGTTTTCACTGTTGTTCTGTCACTTGTTGGACTCTATTGTGTACCTATCCTTCTCATGTAGAGAAGTGATGCCAGGCACATAGCAGGCACTTGATAAATACTTGTTGAGTGAATGGGATTCTTAACAGTCCCTCTAGCCATGCAAGTAGTAGTGGATGGCCCCCTTTAGGTTTTGTTTGTACAACTAATAATATGCTTTGGGGGATATCAGTTTATGTTGATTTCCCTGGTCTCTACCAAAATCACCTCTAATCACTGTCAAAATAGTCCTGTACTAATTATATGAGAATTAATTGATCACAATTTTAATTGGTTTATTTTATACTTGGCTTGGGAAGTCTGTGTTGGTACAGAAATCTGGTCTGGAACGAATAGCATTTCTCCGGGTACTCTTTGTTTCTCTGAGACTCTGGTAGGCACTAGGACAGTTTGTCAAAACAGGGGTCATCGTCTGTGTTCTCGTGGAACTTCAGACAATAAACTTGATTTTGCTTTTGGAATTCTGAGTTATTCTTGTTTACATGTATTGGCTTTGTTTTTTACCTTCCTTGGAGCATTTGATTTCTGTTGCTTTCCAGATGTACTTTACTGTTCATCTATGTGTTTGATGTTTAAGGGACAAGCTTTGGAGTCCAAACAGGATGCTTTCCAGGGCCAAGAAGCGGCACTAATGCTGGATCAGAAGGCGACATTATATGGGCAGACGTACCCGGCGCAGGGGCCTCCCATGCAAGGAGGCTTTAATCTTCAGGGACAGTCACCATCTTTTAACTCTGTGATGACTCAGATGAACCAGCAAGGCGGTTTTCCTCTCCAAGGAATGCACCCAAGGGCCAGCGTCCTGCGACCCCGGACGAGCAGCCCCAAGCAGCTCCGGCTGCAGCTTCAGCAGAGGCTGCAGGGCCAGCAGGTAAGCCCCCAGCTCGCCCCCGCTGGCACGCCTCCCCTCTGGCCCCTCCTGCTGGTTGGGGTGCCAGGCTTTGTTCTTCAGAGCTCTGGCCGCTGGCTCTCTGCCCTCGTCCGCTCAAGCTCTTTGTTTCGTGTAACATTGTGTTTGTACACGTGGTTCCTTGTTAGGGAGCGGTCCTGCGGGAATTGGTCAGGCCCTCCTTTTGCTAAGATGATGCTCTCGTGCAGGTTAAAAAGTGAAAAATGTCCTACGGGATGGCACTTGGGGAAGAAGCTTATTTCTTGATGGCTTAAAGGTAGATGATTTCTATTTTTAGAAAAGGCCTTAATATTAATACCAGATACTTAAACCTTATTGATTTGAACATTCTTTTTATGGAGCCTCTGCTTTCTGGATGTTTCATAAAACTTCAGCTATCTTCATATCCTCAGATAAGAGTTCTCTTTTTTATTGTTCCCTTAATCCCCGCACATCTTTTAAAATTTAATTATTTATATTGTTTCTGTCTTGGGTGTGCTGAGTTACTAAATGTGGCAGAACTGAACCATATAAGCTGATGAGTGAGTGAGTGTCAGGTCCAGTGAGCCAGAGACTCCTCTAGGGTATTAATTTTACCAAAAGTCAGCGTAGGTACTCTGCAAAGCTGTGTCAATACATTCATGGTATCGTTTTACTTTCTACCACTTCTTTCCACTAAAAGTTACTTAGGAAAAGCTAACAGAAGAGGTAGTTTATTTAGTGTTGGTCTGAGCAAGTTAAAGCTCTCTCCCTAATGGCCTAAGTAATCCCAGAGAAAATCTGACTTTATGAATTCTTGAATTTCTGCTGAAGATACTCTTTAAGCTGCAGATTTGTATTTTTACTTTTTCTCCTAATGCCAAATAATAAAGTTTCATATGCTTGCCAAGGACTTTTCAGCCTGAACTTTTTTTTTAAAGATTTTATTTATTTATTTATTTATTTATTTATTTATTTATTTATTTTTATTTATTTATTTATTTTAAAGCAACCTCTATCCATCGTGGGCCTTGAACTCACAACCCTGAGATCAAGAGTCGCACGCCCCAGTGATTGACCCAGCCAGGCGCCCTTCAGCCCGAATTTTTTGAAGTGTGGAAGTGTACTGGTTCAGTGTAGATGTGACTTAACCAGCTTAATGTGTTGGAAGTAGCATCATGACCTCACTGGGTGGTGCTAAGAATTTGGAAAGCTGTTTGGGGCTCACTGTCGTGCTCCACTTGCATCCTAACCAACCCGTCTCTCCCCAGTTTTTGAATCAGAGCCGTCAGGCACTGGAGATGAAAATGGACAGCCCCACTGCTGGGAGTGCTGCTGTGATGAGGCCCATGATGCAGCCCCAGGTCACCTCCCAGGTGAGGAAATCGAGTCTGTCCACGGTCACTGCTATGGGCCCCGCACAGGGCCTGGTCCGTACTTGGCCCTCAGTAAATGTCCATTAAAATGCAGCAGTTCCGAGTTTCTTGTGTAAGAAACCACTCCTTGCTCTCATCACACTTCCTCTTCCATTCTTCTCTCTTGCTGGTGATGAGGAGGAACCAGGACGGGAGGATCTTTTATTAAAACCACGGATTTGTGTTTTTTTAATTAATTTCCTTTGTGATTATTTGCTGTGTTGTGAAAACAGCTGACACTTTTTTGGGATTTAAAATAATAAATCTATAAACTTTTCTTTGTTTCTGGGTTATGAAACCATATGCTCATTGGGTAAAATAGGAGATTAGAAGAAGAGAAAAGTAAACAATACATAATCCGACTCTCAAGGAGCGTCTCTGGGATGACTTGTTTCCCATAGTGGGAAGGATGATGTTCAAGTTCTCTGTACCTCCAGCCCAAGGTGGAGACTGTACTAAGGTATTTTCTTAGTGTGCACGAGGCGGATGGCCACACAAAAGTCCTTTACTGTGGTTGGAAAGACTGTTTATAATGATTGTAAAAACAAACAAACAACCCACCGTGAGATACCCAGTATTTGCTGTCTCGGGCCTGCTTGCACGTACTTTGATAATCTGACATCTTGAATAGCTTGAATAGCTGAGCTAGGATGCTTTCCAGACAGAAGTTTGCTTTTTGCAGTTGCTTTCAGATTCTGGGTTCTGTGCTTGGACCATGTTACCGCCTGAACTTCCAGACAGCTGCTCCTAACCCCCCGTGTCTCGTTTCAGAAGCTTTAAGAGACCATACAGGCCCATCTGGGGTAGACTCCTGTTTATCTGAGTATAACCCCGTTCTTCTGGGGGGTGCTTCCCTGTGCTTCCCCTCCTCCCACACTCTTACTGCTGTCCTTTTCCTTCTTGTAGTTTTATTTCATAGTTTCTGAAAAATTTGTCCTCAGATTCTACCCTTTAATGTTCTCTCACTTCGAGAAATGTTTTCGGTGTGAAAGCTTGACCGTTCGCCCAGTTTCCAGGTCCCTGTTCTGCACCCCATCCTCCCCACATAGCCACGATGCCTTTACCATAATGAGAACTGTGCATTTTTCGTTTTGTAGGAAGAAAGGCATTGGGTGTTTTTCTCTCCTGCCTAATGTATGGTGGCGGTCCTGTGTGCGTGGATTGGCTGGTGCCTGCTCCGTGTGCGTAACTGCGTTCTTTCTTGGGGATTAGCAGGGCTTTCTGAACGCCCAGATGGTGGCGCAGCGCAGCAGGGAGCTGCTCAGTCATCACTTCCGGCAGCAGCGGGTGGCCATGATGACGCAGCAGCAGCAGCAGCAGCAGCAGCCGCCACCGCCTCCGCCGCAGCCCCAGGCCTTCAGCCCGCCCCCGAACGTGACGGCCTCCCCCAGCATGGATGGCGTTTTGGCAGGGCCGGTGATGCCACAGGCTCCTCCCCAGCAGTTTCCATATCCACCAAATTATGGTAAATTTGACAGCGAAAATGGCTTCCCCAGAGTAACATTACTAAGGACGTAAGATTCATAGATCTGTGGCACGTTAAACGCAAAATCGTATTTACTCCCTTTTGTTATTCACTAGAAGATGGAATTAATGAAAAAGAACAAGGGACAGTGACCTATGAGGCCGACAGGGCGCAGGTAGAGACCAGATCAGACGGACCCTAGAAGTCTGGGAGAGTGTCGGTGTCACTCTGAAGGCCGTGGCAAGTCACTGCGTGTTCATAGATGTGCTTAGATTTGCACCGTGGCAAGGTCACCTGAGGCCTGTGGGGCACCCGTGTTAGAAGGAGAGCAGGGAGAGTGAAAGAAGGGAGGACAGTTAGAGCCCCCCAAACAAGAGACAATGTTCTTGTAGTCAGAATGGAGAAAAACTGATCGCCCCCAAACCCCAAAATGTTTATTGTAGTGCACAGGTCATTGTAATTGTGATAGATGTTCTATCAGAGGTGTGAGCATTTTTTTTTTCCAGATCTTGTTTTTTCAGCTCCCCACATCTTAATTTGGAAGAAAAGACCACCAGGTTCTCACCCCCGCCCCCGCATGTCCCAGTATACTTGAACTATGCGGTCTCTGAATGCTTGGTCGTGTCAGTGAGAGGAATGCTATGTGGGCATTTGGGTTCCCTTCCTTGGTGACCTGGGTGTATTAATTACAATAATGCATATTACCTCTTCAGGTCAGTCCTTGAGAGATTCCAGGAACATGGTGGGAGTGGGAGTTAGAGGTATCTTTTGGGGAGATGACATTTTAGGTGCACTCCTGCCAGCTGGGGACAGAGGGACAGTGATCTGAGTAGCATGGGGGGGAATCCCCTTTATACAGAAATCACGTGAAGTAACAGCTCTTCAGTGGTCTGGACGGTCTGCTCTCTGTGGTAAGCCCATGCCTCCATGTCTCCTCAGTGAGAAGCAAGAGGAGCTGGCAGGCAGCACCTGGTGGCACTTCTTGTCTTGCCCTGCCTTTGGAAGAGAACATGAAGTTTCTATAGAAAACGGATACTCTAAGGAAGGTCCCACTTGAGTGTTGCAGTTTCTTTTTCTTCTTTCTTTTTTAAAGGAATGGGACAGCAACCAGATCCGGCCTTTGGTCGAGTGTCTAGTCCTCCCAATGCAATGATGCCCTCAAGAATGGGTCCCTCGCAGAATCCCATGATGCAGCACCCTCAGACCGCACCCATGTATCAGTCCTCGGAAATAAAGGGCTGGCCGTCAGGAAACCTAGCCAGGAACAGGTGAGGAACAGGGACTTGAAAAGTCATTCATGTTCAAGGGCCCAAAAGTACAGGAAAGTAACCTCTGCATTTTTCATTCAAGCCTGTGTGGATGGAGAGATCAAAAAGGCCTGGGTCCCTATTAGAAAGTGCGTTGTTTGGCTCCTCCATTTTGAGACTCCTTCCTGCCCTGCACGCGTCCGCAGGCAGCTGGGAAGCGCAGCAGGCGGGCTGGCGGGGGCAGTCCTCTCCCTCATGTTTTCTGCTGAAGCACAGCGACATTTGACAGAATCATGGTGGTCTGTGTGCGCGTGTCCGGTGTGACTAGAATGACCCGGTGGTGACTGTACACTTTCTTTCCAGCTCCTTCCCCCAGCAGCAATTCGCCCACCAGGGGAACCCCGCAGCCTACAGTATGGTGCACATGAATGGCAGCAGCGGCCCCATGGGACAGATGAACATGACCTCCATGCCCGTGGCTGGCATGCCCACGGGTCCCGATCAGGTATGGGGGTCTGTCCCTTACTTTTCTCAGAAAGTTTTTCCTGTTCTCTTGAGAGAGCCAAAGCTTCATCTGTAATCTAAAGGTCCTCAGGAGGTTTTTAACTTCGGTGTATAACCCAAAACAAGAGTCGTTGAAAAAACTTGTGGTTTGAAGGCATTGGGCCCTTCCGTACTTTTGGTATCGTGGGATCTGAGGGATCTGAGTCCGTCAGCCGAGTCCTGTTGCAGGCCCTGTGGATTCTTCTGTGTTGTGTAGAGCGTGTGTTTTACTCACGTGTCTTCTGGTTATTAACAGAAATACTGCTGACACCTCTACACCAGGACCTCCAAGGAAATCACTGTATCAGTGACACTGCACTAGGATTATCGGGAGTAAAGAATCACCGTCCTGCACACCCAGCTATAAGAAAGAGCCAGTTTGGATCCCTGGGAAGGGTATTCGGAGTGATATATCATTTGAGCGGGACTGGGTTTTTAGCGGACGTGCGATGTCTACCTGTATTTTTCCTCCTTCTGTGTATCATGGAGTCCAAAACAAATATTTTTGGTGTTCTGCCCCGTAGGGATGGGATTCTGGAGGTACGGAGCGTTACTGATCCCGAAACCCTCCCGTGTTCCTTCTTTCTGCCTGGCTGTCAGAGTGTTCCCGGTCGTGTGGGTGGGCTAGAGAAGTTCAGAGAGGTGAGGAGGTCTGGTTTCTCTAGCGGCGGTACCAGACCGAGAGCATAGTTGTGGCCTTCACGTGTTCTTGTCACAACCAGATCGTTCTGTGTTCTCACCTGACTCTGTCCCGAGAAGTTGGCCTTTCTGAATTCTTGTCTTTTCATGATTGTGTTGAGTGGCTCCAGCCCTGGACTGGACTTTTTCCTGAGTAGGAACTTCCTCTGTCCCTAACGTCCTGTAATACTTCACCTCCAGGAGCTGTCCTGGATGTCACATGGCTTTGCGGAAGGGACAGTGAGATGACAGTATTTAGTTGCAGCAGTAGCAATTTTTCATACGCTCACGTGCAGCCACGTGCACTTTATTTAAAAAGGAATGGATAAATGCAATATTCTCGAGGTCTTGAGGAATGGTGAACCGCATTCCCGGTTTTTGTCTGAACTAATCCGTTGGACAAGAACAATGGTTTTTGTTGTTGTTGAAAGTACTGGTGTCACCCTTTGCCTATATGGTAGAGCAATAATGCTTTTTGAAAATAAACTGCAGAAAACCCAAGGCCAGGTACTGCATTCTGAATCAGAATTTCGCAGTGTTTCTGTGAATAGATTTTCTTTTGTAAATAGGACCTTTAAGATATTGTATTATGTAAAATATGTATATACCTTTTTTGCAGGTCACAACAACTCATTTTTACAGAGTTTGTGAAGCTAAATATTTAACATTGATGACTTCAGTAAGCTCGGTGTGGCGAGGTCTCACACAGAAGAGACATGCCCTGCATTCTGTGGCCTGGGGGAGGGGGGGCAGTCTGCAGCTCCCTGCCCCCCATACTCCAGTGTTAGATGCCTCCCTCTTTTCAATCTCTTAATCTAAATGTTTTAAAAGATCATTTGTTTAGATGTAGGCGTTTTAAATTTGTCTTTTAAATTCCTCTACCAGAACTAAGCACTTTGTTAATTTTAGGGGAAAGAATAGATATGGGGAAATAAACTTATAAAAAACAATATCAAGAATTTTAAAAGATCAAGCAATTTGATTTAAAAAAGAATCTTGGATTTTAAGCGGTCCGTAAATGAAACAGTAGCAATTCCCGGTGTTTTGTTTTTTAATTGAATACGTTGCCTATTTATCCGTCGTAGGAGCGCTCTAAGGTTTTGGTTGCTAGGACCCAAATCCCACAGTGAGATCTCAGGAGTAGACCCCTTGACGTGTGGTTTCTAGTGTCTGCTTGGCTGTCACTCTGAAGTGGCCCGCTCCTCGTCCCTGAGCCCCCCCCCCGACCAGCGGGGAGGTGGCTTCTCAGGGAGCTCAGCCTCCAGGGCGGCCAGGTTTGCACACTTCCGAGCTGAGGTCTGGCTGAGCGAGCACCTTTTGCACTCCCTGCCGCTGTCCCTTTCTGCTCTTGCCAGGCTTGGACACTTGTTCTAGTCCGTTGGGAATAGAGAAAAAAGTCAATTTAATTCCTTATATCTGGTTTATTTTATTAGCTTCAAATAAATAGTTGAATGAAATTGGGTTTTAAAATTTCAAAGGTCTCTGGCTAGCTTTGGTGTCAATTTCCTAGCAATAACCGAGAGCCAGTTAATTTTTCTTTTATTTCATACATGTTTAGCCAATTTTTCTAGGGGTCTTTGAAGGTAAGATCATTTAATTTCTTTGACTTAATGCATAAGTGAAACCTGTATTTCCAGAATCACCACCGGAGTAGATTTGGGTTTGACACCCTCTCCCCCACCTGGTTCAATCTTAGGTAAATCTAAGATTGTGAATCCATCAACTTCCATCATAGTGGCCTGTACGTTTCAGATAACATATCCTCCTGTCTGGAGACAGAGACATAGCTGAGTAAGAGTCTCTGTCTTTTCAGATACAATTGTGTCATGTAGATCTGAACCTTTCTTGTTTGAGTCATGTGTGCTTGGGGAGAAATAGAATGGTGCTCTTACCTTTCTTGACTTTTAAAAATTACAAAAAAAAAGTTTTGTGATTCTTTTCCTCAGTCTCAACTCCAGGCTAACTGGAAGGCAGCACCCCCTTTTTATATGGAAAAAAAGGAGAAAGTTTATTATAAGTTTTTATATTATTTCTACTTGTTCATTTTATTGGTGCAAACTTAAGAATTTGATTTTCTTTTAATAGATGCTGTCTTTTGAGATAATTTGTTTTTACCTTTATTGCCCTTTTATCTTTTTTGGATACTTCTCTTTGTACTCCTGCTGCCTACCTCTCCTTCCCTCCGTGCCCCCCCCCCTTTTTAAACCTTGGTATTTGTTTCATCTGCTTTTAGAATGTGCGATATTTCCAGTACCTACTTTTTTGCTGAATCCAAAGATATATAAATATAAATATATATTTTATAAAGATCAAAATCATATAAAGGAGATACATTTCTTCCTTTAAAAAAAACAAATAGAAATTCATTGTTATTGTTCATATTATGATGCCACTTTTCTAAATTGTGCATCTTGATGGAAAAGGTGTAAATATCAATCACCAGGACTGCTTAGTTAATTGGTATTTAATATCTAGGTGAGTTGGGGGTATGGGGTGGGGGGGAGCACAGAACATACTTGGCTTGCCGTCTTCGCAAGGACTGCCAGTTGTCCTTACGCCTGTCCGGTTCCATGAGTTTTGTTCACAAGTGGGGGCGTCATAGGAGTGGAGCCTGTAGGACAGACGAAACCCCCTGCTTCGGAGGAGCAAGAGCTGCTGTTCACCTCCAAGGCCACCTGTTCAACGAGCAAGATGTTTTTTCTTTCCTTCTTTCTCTCTCTTTCCAATGTGTGGAATTTCGATGATGGAAATGTCATTCTGAGAGCAATATTTACAATTCTCAGGAATCGACTTATAGTATTGAGAATGAATTCAGTTTCAATCAAGTTTACATTAAATGTTGCTTTTAAAAATCGAAATCATTCTTTACACGGCAAAGAATCCAGACCACATGGGATAACTTATGAGATGGTTGAGTGGTAAGCTCTGACTGCTTTGCTGATCATTTTGGATGTCATTGTAAATAAAGGTTTCTATTTAAAATTGAAGCCTAAGAGCTTGTTTCTTTTTCTTTTTTTAAATCCTGGTTGGATTAAGGGCAAAAGAGCAGGTTAAGGAATCCTGTGTCACATAATCCTAGCAATCTCTCTGGGGTAACAGAGCTCTTGAAAAGCACAGAGCTGTTCTTCTCGAAGGTGAGCACTTTGGGGTCCTCCTCACCGTCGGTTCCATGAGAAGCGCATCAGGTTGGGTGATGGCCGAGGAGGGAGGAGGGTCCTCCTGCTTTTCCCTGCTGGCCTCTGACCACTGTCTTTTTGCCAGGCTAGACGAGCTGGTGCAGAGAGAGGGTTGGCTAATAGGGTGAATTGCTTTGCAGTCAATATTTTTAAAAAGTACGGTCCCGAAGCGGGTGTAATATGAGACTTACCTGCGAGGTTCCTGAAGTATGTTAAATTTTCATCATTAATTTATACCCATCTGTTCGCCCTTGAAAAAAACCTAAGTAAGTGTCTCCTTCCAAAAAGGTGTTGACTGCTTTTTTAAAAAAACCAAGCACACCAAAAAACTCCCAAGAACGGCCTTTTACAAAATGTTAAAGGTTACCTCATACCAACTGCTGGTCGTTGGCTGGGATGTTGAACATTGTATGACAATACTTAGACTACAAAATTTCTTTACAAATACAATTTTGTTAAAACCTGGGACATACATACATACAACAACTTCTTTTCAGTACTTTAAAAAAAACATCAGTTCCGGGACAGATAAAGGAATACTGGCAGAAATGGTTATCTGGTCAGGAATAGAAATGGCCACAACTGCAAGGGATTTTCTTTACACTGGCCACAGAGCATTTATTGACGCCACCACTCTTGAAAATTGGGTTTTCTTATTAGATTCCCCTACGAGTTCCCACGCTGGTTACATGTAAAGTCTCCTATGTACAGTGAAGTCCATTGCTTCAGAGACCACCTGCATCACGGTGCTCGAGGAAAGTCCCCTCTTCTGTGTTGCTCGTCGTCAAACTCTGCAAGTTGTGTCCGTCCCGCCACTTAGTTCCTTCTTTGTGACGACCCAAAAGAATAAGAGGGTTTAAAACAGGGTTGTTCTTTCCCTATGATTAAAAAAAAAAGTTCCAGTGACTTACACCGTTGGGGGAAATTTCCAAGAAAATCTTTTTCCCTCGTAAGCCTCTCAGAGGGTTAGTGGTGACCGTTCAATACGAAAATGCATTTTGTGCAGCTGGTGAGGTATAATCCGAAGCAAAAGCAGGGGCAAACATGGACTTCCTGAAGTGTCACTGCTCCCGACGGTTGTCTTCCAGAGCGTGCCATGTGGACGGAAAGCAAGGCCTGGGACTCAGGCCCCCTGGCTGGGAGCACAGGCCCAGCTGAAATCGTACCCGGTCTTCCGGTCGGTACGGTCCGAGGGCGCCTCTGGTCTGGAGGCCCGCCGTGTGCTTCCTAACCTTCCCAGCCTTCCCACAGCTGGCCCCTGCAGAACAAAGCAGACTCCTGTCAGTGTCGCAAGAAGAGGCCCCGACGTGGCCGAGCGCGCTGTGCCACGAGGCCGTGGCCACTGGGAGAGGGGTACTGCCGGGGCCCCGAGTAAGGGCCTGCTCCCACCCCGTCACCCCAACTGCCGGCTGTGGCTGGCACGCTCCGTGGCCGGCAGTGACCTGAACGATAACGCGTTCTAATTCTGGGAGCGCCAGGGAACTGCGTGGCCGGCCCAGGAGGATTGTCCTAAGAAGCCACAGGTCGTTTCTGCGCACCGGCAGTGAGAGCACCGCCGCAGGCCCTATGGGGGTCTGTTTGCCTGTGTGGTAACAATGTCCAGGGAACGGCCAGTGTGAAGAAAAAATCCTCACACATATCTGCGTGTTTGGATTTTCACGGTGAATTAGAGGATTCAAGCTGCATCCCACGGGTGCTGTTCCCTTTAGACTAGAGCTCACCCCTCCAGGTTGCCCCAGTCTCAGCCTCTTTGGTGCTAGAGGGAGACGTCAGGGCATGTTTGGGGAGCCATTTCATGAGGCTGTCCGTGGATGGGCCAGCTAGCCCTTCTGCAGCCTTCGAGATGCCTGGCAAGTGTAATGTGTAACGTTCACACGCTTCTCAACCTCTAAGGACCACATGAGTCTACCAGGCCCAGGTTATGCTACGGAGAACAAGCGTGTCAGACAAGGTATTAATCTAAAATGAATCCAAAACACGGAAAGACCTTCCTGCTCCCTCCTCGTGACACGAACAGAGACAGGACTACGAAAGTGATGGCATGCACACAACAGCTTCGGCAGAATGAAGCAAGGCAGGCCAGAGCTCTCTCTGTAAACTGATACGTCAACTCACAGCGATTTGGAAGAAGGTCTCTTCATTTCTGGCCACTTTCGACGCTGAAACTGCCTAAATTTTCGGTTGTCAAAAAGAAAAGGCATGTTAGCCTCACCCAGAAAGACAAAGTCTCCCCCCTTCCTGGTTGGCGATCCAGGCCCCTGGCAGACCAGAGAGAGGGCAGGGCCTCAGCCCGACTCGTGCCACCCAGCATAGGAACTGCCCGGGCTTTAAGAACAAAACCAGATACCTGTATTGCTCATAGCTTCCTCCGTCTTTAAGTCCTAAATGAGACAGAAATGAACAAAGAGAAACTGAGTTTAGGGCAAAAATGGCACAAGCAATGACAATTGCTTTACAAAGCTTTACGACTGCCTTTTTTTCCTGTTGTCATTCATGACGTTGACAGTGTCCCCTAGGGCAGATGGAGTGGCTGAATCATGACGTGAGCGCTCCCTGAGATTCTTAGGTAGCCTCGGGATTGCCTGTGGACGCCATGTATCTGTTCAACAGTGACCTGGGTCACGGTCATGGTGGGGGAGGGAGATAAGGGCAGGGACACCTATGTGACAGGACGTAAAGCCACAGACCCTGAGAGCGGGGTGGCAGGGGAGATCCCGGGTCTTGGCCCTTGGCAAGCTTCCTAGAGGATTGGCGGTGTGAGCAAGTGTTTTGGGAATCAGCTGGCCCGGTCACGTGACTCCTCCCAGAGTGCCGTCACAGGGTGATGAGATACTAAAGACACGCAGCACGGTGACCGGCACAGCATGATTGACAAGCGATGGGACTCACGTGAACGCAGCACATGGTGCGTGCTAGGGAGGGGGCTGCCACTGGTGAGGGCTCACCAGCTCCTGGTGATGCCCGGCTCACTCTTTGGACTAGTCTGACCTACATCCCTTCCCACGGTAACCCTGCTCCCCGCAGCCCCACGCCGGGGCGCCTGCTCACCCAGGTCCATGTTCCGAGTCCGGGGGTTACACTGCTTGTAACCCTTGCAGCTCCTCAGCTCCATGAGGTGCACATGGAGCTGGTTGAGGACCTCCCTGTCCAGCGTGTTCACTGCGTTCATCAACTGGTGGGAACAAAGGTTATCAGCAAGGTGAGTGTGGGGACCCCGCCAGCTTCCACCAACCAGGGCACTTCCTCCAGGCAAGTCAGGCGCAGGGCTGCTTCGGGGCGGTGACCTTTATTCTGCAAGAGCTGGACCTGGGGACAGTCCGGACTGCCTCGTGCCTGAGAGCCCCACCACGTTCTCCCCCGCAGACCAGAACGAGCGCTGCGTGCTTCCCTCCCCCGGCCGGCGGCTCTGGCGGCTCGGTGTGGCCACTCTGCGCTCTAGCGCCAGACCTACATCCACGGCCCGAGCGCCTCCTGACTGCAAAGCTGCCACTTGCGTTAGGGATGGGTCGGGGACCCGGGTCCTTGCCTACTCTGGGAGCTACTGGGGACTGATCACGCTCTGCCACCCCCTTTGGCAAAGTATGGGGGTGGCCTACTGAAGGGGAGACTGGCAGCCTATACGGTCGTTAAAGACCAGGACAGTGGAGCAGCTGGCCTTTAAAAATTAGGTTTCATATAAAATGACTGCAGGCTTTTCTTGAAACACTGAAATGGGACAGAACCAAGGCCCCACAGCTGGGAGGCTCCGGCGTGGAAGAGCTCAGTGGGGACTGATCGTTTCAGAAGGGACACACCCAGGCCACTCACCAGAGACCGGTGGCTCCTTTCTGTGCTACACATTGTGGGCCACTGGGCACGTGTGTGTTCCGATGACTAATACTCGGAGACACTTAGGCAAGTGCCTGGCATGTCCTGAGTGCTGGCTGTGTCCGGTTACCTGTGTGGGCCCTGTAGGCCCCCGAGTGTGCAGGGTTGGGTCTGATCCTAGGGACCCCCAAAGCCCTCCGGTTCTAGGAGCCTTCACACTTAGCCCCAAAGCCTGCTTCACCGCGCTGCCAGGTGCCTAAGTCAGGGAGAAGCCCTTCAAGACCCAGACTCCAGGTGCGGGAGGACAGAGGCACAGAGGGGCCGAGGGCGCATCAAGTCCCTTCCGAGCTCCCTCCTCCTGCTTCAGGGACTCAGGGGGACTTGGGAGATGTGCTGTCAGTTGCTCAGGGGCAAGCGTGCCCCGCGTCTCCGGCCCGTGCGGGGTGTACCTGGTAGGGGTCCGTGTTGAGATCAAAGTACTCCAGGAAGCCGGTGGCGAATTCGCAGAAGAGGAAGTTGTGGGTCTCGTTGATGGTCCTCATGCACCAGTACGTGTTGTTGTTGGCGCTGGTGCAGGCGCAGAAGGGCCCCACTGCCGAGGAAGTAAGAGTGCGCCGGGTGAGGGGCCCGCCACCCCTGCAGGCCCCGGGGTGTCCCCGGATGCAGCCCCGGGTGCGCCCTCCCGCCCATGCCGCCGGCTCACGCGTCCAGAGCGGGGCCGTCTGCCAGTGCCGGTTGTCGTGGGTGAAGCACGTGAGGCCCGGCATGCTGCACGTGTCGTTGTTCTGCAGGCGCCTGAGCAGCTTGCGGAGCTTCTTCTTACGCTTCTGCTCCCGCAGCAGCCACACCTTGTCCTTCTCCCGCAGGCCCTTCCTAGGGGCACACAGGGCCACACCCCTCACACCTCCCTCGGCAGGGCCGCAGCCCCCCGAACCTCGAACCTCGGCGCTGCCCGCCCAGAGCCGGGCGCACCACCCTGCAGGGCACCCCCCCAGGCCCAGTCTCCTGCCCCTGCAGCCTGCTCCTCGGAACTCCCCACTCCGGCCCTGCTCGGCGAGGTGGTAGCTCCCCCTCCTGCCACGCGGGGGCGCCGGAGAGCCGCCCTGGGAGTCCCACCTTCTCAAGGGCTGCCGCCTACTTCCCAGGGAGGGCCAGGGCCGCTTGCCGCCTCCTGTCGCTCTAGGTCCCCAGCCTGACCCTGCCCTTACCTGAAAGGGTGCAGACTGGAGCCTTTGTGCTTGAGGCGGCCTTGGTGCTGGGTGTGGTAACTGTAACGGACCCCGCCCCGCCTTTCAGAAGCTGCTGCCAGGGCAACTCTTAGGAAAGACGGGGTGGTGCACACCCTGGTTCCCTGGGACCTCCATCCTGCTTTCTGGGGGGCAGTGCTGGGGTGGGAACCATCCCCAGGCCGGCAGCTCCCTGGCTGGCTGGCTCCTTCCTCCAGAGGCCAGCTGGGGGGCCCTGGGGTGGGTGTACGTCAGTGGGACTGGGAGCTGGGTGGGCCCCTCCAGCTCGGGTACCCCCAGACCCCTGCCCACCGCATGCTGGCTCAGGGCCAGCCCTCTCTGGGAAGACAGCAGAGACACTGGCCACCTGTAGTTCCTTCCATTTACATCAAACCACAAATTCAGTTCGTCACCCCGGCCACATCTCAAGAGCACAAGAGCCACGCGTGGTTGCTGGCTGCCATACTGGACAGTGTAGACACAGCCCAGATCCAGCATCGCAGGAGTGTGGCCAGACAGTGACCCCCTCACTGTGGTCCCCTGAGTTGGCCACGTGGACCTTGGCCACACAGGCTATTTCTGGAAGGGCCGTCAGCAGAGGCCCCTTCCCCTCCGGGGAGCCAGCCCCCCACAGCAAGGGCCTGCGGCTGTCAGCAGTACATAAACCAGGCATCTGGCCGGCTCCCCGAGGGTCTGTGCCCAGTGCGGACAACCGGCCTGTGAATCCTTACTGACATTTTGTTCTTCCTCTGAGGGAGATAGGGCTATAACGATAAATGAAAGGGGTCCCGCAGGGGAGGCTGTGTCCCCAGCAGTGGCCCTGCAGGGGCCTTTCCGGGCTGTCCTGGCTACTCTTTGCTGCCCCCTCACCTGATTTTGTGACAATCACATTCCTCAGGCCGCTTTTTCTTCAGGTGACCTCGGACTTCCCGCAGGTTCTTAATTTTGTTCTGCAGGGTTTCGATCTGAGGCAGAGAGCAGGCGAGGAGGCTCTGAACCCTGGGGTGGGGGCTGGGGCAGAAGGGACAGCTTGGGGGTGCCCCCGGCCCCTGCCTGCATTTGTGGCTGCTGAGGGGTCCTGGGTTCCACCTGCCCAAGTGGCCAGGCTCCCGAGGACCAGCCGAGCCCCCCGAGGCCTCGTCTCCCCCAGGCTCGCTGCGAGGACTAACTCTGGCAGGAGCGGCTTGTGAAGCGCGGTCCCGGAGGGGCCAGTCCTTGACTACGCTGTCCCCCCCCCCCGCCTGGAAGTAGCCTGATGCCTGAGGACCCCAGTGGGCCTCTGTCCCTCCCGCCGTGGCTGGTGGCCCTGCCGAGCTCGGGCTGGGGGGACAGTGCTCCCTGCCCAGAACCCTCTCACCTCGTGGTCAATGTGCAGCTTGTGATCCTTCCAGGCCTGCAGGGACTTGTACAGATCCAGGTCACACTGGACCGTGTCATTCTCGAGGATGTAGCACCTGATTGAGAGAAGGGGTCGCATGTGGCTCTAAGGAGCTGAGCGGGGCCCGAGGTGTGGGCCTCCACCACCCCCCGCAAGGCCCCACCTGCCCTCTGCCTGGACTCTCACCGGTGCGTCACTTTAATGGGGTTGGGGGCTGAGTAGTCCGGAAGGCCTCCGGTGCCACTGAAGTCTCCACCGTCCTTGTTGTCTGGGTCCTCGGGGGCCCCCGGCCAGTGCCGCTTGGTAAGGTTGCGAGGCTGGGGTGCGTCGTCCAGGCCTGTGTGGCGCACCCCACCACCCACCTCGATGGCCACTGAGCGGATGGAGCGGTTCCGGGCATAGCTGGTCTTGTACTCTGTGGGCGTCAGCGGGTGGCTGCGTTAGGGGGGCTGGCCGGGCAGCGGACTTTTGCTCCCGAGACTCGAGGGCTCATGAGACCTACCCGCTCAGGAAGCAGGACGTGGACAGACCCCAGTGGGAAGGACCACATGGTGATTCAACTGGGAAAAGTGAAGGCCCAGAGCTAAGGAGGAAGTGGCTGGAGATGACCCCGAGAAAGAGCTATGTGTGGACACATGTGGTCCATCCGTGTGATGGAATGTCTGGCCACAGAGGAACGAGGCCATGTGATCCAGACATGAGAGGTCCCGTGTTGTATGGGTCTATATGTTCAGAATGTCCAGAGGAGATAAAGACATAGAAACCAAAAGCAAGTTAATGGTTGCCATGGGATGGGGAGACAGTAATGGGGTTCCCTTTTGGGGTGATGGAAGGTTCTGGAACTAGAGGTGGTGGATGCACTACACTGTGAATGTAGCACATGCTTCTGAATCGTAGATTTTAAAATTGTAAAAATGGTAAATTCATGGTGTCTGAACTTCGCCTCGATAAAAAAAGAAAAAATGGAATGTGGATAGAAAATCATTAAGTCAGGAGATTAAACGGGTAATCAGAAACTTCCCAACAAACAGAAGTCTAGGACCAGATGGCTTCACAGTTGAGTTCTACCAAACGTTTAAAGAAGAATTAATACCAGTCCTTCTCAAACTCCTCCAAGAAACAGAGGAGGAGGGAACACTTCCAAACTCATTTTTCTAGGTCAGCATGACTCTGATACCATAACCAGACAAGGACACCACCAGAAAAGAAAGTTATAGGCCAGTTTCCCTCATGAACATAGATGCAAAACCCCTCAGCAAAAATATCAGCAAATCGATTTCAGTAACACATTAAAAGGATCAAAGACCATGATAAATTGGGATTTATTCCAGGGATGCAAGGATGGTTCACCGTCTGCCAGTCAAGTTATAGTGTGATACAGCGCATTTAACAAAACATAGATAAAAATCGTAGGATCATCTCAACGGATGCAGGAAAAGCATTTGGCAAAATGCAACATCTGTTTATGATAAAAACTGTCTGATAAGGATGAGGTTAATATCCAAAATAGATAAAAACCTATACAACTCAATAGCAAAAACCCAAACAAACTGATGGAAAAATGGGCAGAGAATCTGAATAGACATTTTTCTAAAGACATCCAGATGGCTGACAGGTACACAGAAGGTGCTCAACAGCAGGGAAACGCACACCAAATCCCAATGAGCTCTCCCCTCACACCTGTTAGGATGGCTGTCATCTAAAACACAAGAAACAGGGGCACCTGGGTGGCTCAGTCGGTTAGGCGTCTGCCTTCGGCTCAGGTCATGATCTCAGGGTCCTGGGATGGAGCCCCTCGTCAGGCTCCCTGCTCAGCGGGGAGTCTGCTTCTCCCTCTCCCTCTGCCCTGCTCGTGCTCGCTCGCTCTCTCAAATAAATAAATAAATAAATAAATAAATAAATAAATAAATAAATAACTAAAATCTTAAAAAACAAAACCAAAAAGACCAACATGGATGGACCTAGGGGGTATATAAAGTGGAACAAGTCAGACAGAGAAAGGCACATACCACCTGATGTCACTTATACGTGGAATCTAAAAATAAACCAAAAGCAAGCAAAAAACCCTGAGCTCACAGATACAGAGAACAGATTGGTAGTTGCCAGAGGCGTGGGGTCGGGATTGGGCGAAATGGGTGAAGGGGCTCAAAAGGTACAAACTTCTATGGAATGAGTGAGTCCGGGGGAAGCCGTGTACGGGATGGTGACTGTAGTTAATAATACCGTGTTGCATATTTGAAAGTTTCTAAAAGAGATCTTTAAATTTTCACAAATAAAAATGTTTTGTCCCTGCATGGTGATGGATGTTAACTATTTATTGTGATCATTTTGCAATGTCTGCAAGTACCGAATCACTATGTTGCATACCCAAAACTAGTATGTTACCTGTCAGTTACACCTCAATAAGAAACAAAGACACTAAAACTACACTCATTTGAATCGCAAAAGGAAAAAGCTAGGTAGCACGTTCTCCTGGAGAGAAAAGGGAGTGGCTTGGGGGAGGGTCTCTTAGTTTCTCTGTCTGAGTGGCCAGCAGTGAGCTGGATGCTCTCCCCAGGGCTGGGCAGTGAGACATGGCTCAGAGGCATTTTTTCCAGGCACTCAGTCGGCTACTAAAAACCGAGGGCATGCAGGCTTAGGCCAGAGCCCAGATTTCTTGCGTCTTCTATACATTAAAAGCCAAATTGGATCAAGTTGCTAACATCTGAGAAAAGCGGGGTGGGTGGTCATGTAGGAGTGCAGACTTCCAGCTTCGGAAGAGAAAACCAGAGGTGCCTGCCTGCACCCGGTAGGCCTGGGCGGGAGCTGACGCCTCTCCTTTAGAGGAGGTCTGTCCTCCTGTTGGCCACAGTCCCCACCCCTCCCTTCTGATTGACAACTCTGCACACGTCACTCAGGTCTGGCCCTGTCGTGCAGCAAGTCAGTAACCCCGCTGTCTCCAGGTGCATCTTTCTGGAGAAGGGCCTGGAGCCCAGCACGGCCCTCGTTTCTGCAGGACTCCCAGTGGCCACCAGGCGGCGCCTGAAGCCCAAGGATGGGACTTGGGTGGGGGAGTGAGGGGTGTGAGGGGTGGGAAGGGGCCTGGGCTGCAGAATCGGCTCTTGCTGCCCCCACTCCTGGGGCAGATGTTTGTATCTTTCAGTTCTCAGACCCCCTCTATCAGAGTCACACGGGCCAAAGGATCTGGGGGCCCAGGTCCAGGAGAGGCACCTCTTAGCCAAACCTTGGGCCAGCTCTCTCCTTGGCTTTTTCCTTCCTGAGTCCGGTCTCCCTGAAGCCACAGTCCCGGGGCCCCTGACGCACACAGTGGGAGCCACTGTCCCTGTGGGGGCGGCTCATACCTGCCCACGAGGGCCGTGAACTAGACCCACCGGGTTCTTGCTGCCCCTTTCATCTTGCTTGCTCGGGAGTCAAGCTTCGGATCTTCCCATCTCCATCCCCCCCAGACATACACCCAAAGGCCCCAGGCTATGGCCTAAGGGCTGAATCTGGGCCCTCTGCCCTGTTTTGTAAATAGGCCACGGACTTTCTCGGAGTCCATGGCTCTTTTCTCGCTCCAGTGACAGAATTGAGAAGTTGAGAGACTGTTTAGCCTGCAAAGCCTCAAATATTTACTCTGGGTTGCCAGCCCCTGTGTGAACCTTCGCCTGGACGTGAAGCCACACTCCTCGCTCTCCTGGTCACCCTCGTGGGCTTTGTTCCCGGGGTCCCAGAGGCGCCCCCGCCAGCCCCACGTCCTGGGAACGGAGGGGCTGCATGACCCCGTGGCCAAGAGTGTGGGCTCTGGAATCTGACTGCTCGGTGCAAATCCCACGCAAATGTGTGACCCCGGACAATTTGGTTAACTGTCGAGCAGCAACGACGGTCCCTGCCCTGCAGGGCTCTTTGCAGGATGACGGGAACAGGACCAGGAACTTCTGCAGCACCTGGAAGCTGGCATCGAGGAGCTGCTCTGTGGTTAGAGGGCACCTGGCCGCTGGGACATCCCTGTGTCCAAGGTCACAGGCGAGGCCTATCCACCTCCCCGGGCCTGGAAAACCCGCTCTCTGGGGCTGGGACCCACAGGGCCTTTGCACTCCCTCTTCCCAGACTGAGAGCACGCACGAGACCTGCTCCTGCCCCACGCTAGGCTCTCACGTAGGCCAACTGCCCTCTCCTCCTGGGCACGCCGCTGCTTTGTTTCCTCCACGAATTTTACACCGACGGAAGGGGTCTTCCCTCTTCGTCAGCTTGCTTACACGGGCCTTTGAGTTGGCTGAAAAGGATGAGCTTGGCAGAGACTAACCGGCTTGTGAGGAAACAACGGGGCCCCCCTGTCGGAAGCGCTGGTGCAGGCAGGGGCCGAGGCGCGGGGGTCAGAGGAGCCTGCCGCTGGACACCCAGTCTCTAATTGGGCCGCCAAGGAGGATCATTCAGCCTCAAGGGACGAAGGGGACTGTGACCCAGGCGATACCATGGGTGACCCCTGAGGACGTTATGCTGAGTGACACAAGCCCATCCCAAGAGGACAAACACGGCATGACTCCACTTACACGAGGTCTCCCGCGCACTGAGCCTCCCCAAGATGGCAGTAAAGGCTGGTGGCCAGGGACAGCTGCAGTCTAACGGGGACAGAGTTTGGGTTTTGCGAGATGTAAGAACTCTGGGGGTGAATGGGGGTGATGGCAGCACAACATGTTGAAGGTGCTTAACGCCGCCGAACGTGCTCTTAAAAGTAGTTCGAGGGGTGCCCAGGGGTTGGTTCACGTCCGACTCTTGGTTTCAGATCAGGCTGTGATCTTGGGGTTGTGGGACTGAGCCCCCCGTTGGGCTCTGCGTTCAGCGAGCCGTCTGCTTGAGACTCTCTCCCTCTGCCTCCCGCTCATGCTCGCTCTCTCTCTCAAATAAATAAATTAAAAAAAAATAGGGGCGCCTGGGTGGCTCAGTTAACTGTCTGCCTTCAGTTCAGGTCATGATCTTGGGGTCCGGGGATCAAGCCCCGCATCGGGCTCCCTGCTCAGCGGGGAGTCTGCCTCTCCCTCTGATCCTGTGCTCGCTCTCACTCACTCTCCCTCTCAAATAAATAAATAGAATCTTTAAAAAAATAAAAATAGTTAGAACGATAAACTTTGTGTGTATTTCACCACCGTGAAGAACAAAAACACCCAGGACTAAAATCTCTAATTAGGCTTTGGTTGTCCTCGGTCAGGGGGCCCGACGAGTGGGCAGCATGGGAAACCGCCCAGCTCTGGAGGGGACACTTCTGGTTTGCTGACCCGGTCTCGCCGAGACCAAGGCCTGGCACCCAGGGGCCTCTGAGCATGTTCCAGGCACAGGGGCATTCGTTCCAGGGGGAGCTGTACCTCTGAATGGGGCCAGGACTTGCCCGGATGACAGGAGTTTTGCAGTCGGATCTAAGGGACTTTGAGTCCACTTTCTCTGCTCGTTGGCTCTCTAACTGTCTGTCCTTCCTCAGCCCCTCGGGGAGCGAGCCAGGAAGTCTTGGACAGCTCCTTCCGTTGGGATGGAGGCTCTTCCCCACTCATCCAAAGTACAGTTGATTCTCATTATTCGAGGTGGTTTTATGTTCTGTAAAGTCACCTGAACACTGAGTTAGCCGACACGGCACCACTGCTCCTAGGGGAAATGTGGGGTTCGGTTCCTGCGAGCCTGCGGTCACAGCATGCTTGACAACTATCAATACAGAAACTTGTTCTCTGTGTTTCTCTTTAAAGGCACCTCATTTAATAGATATTGCTGATCCTTTAACACTGAGCTCCCAGCCGACAGCACGGTGTCCCATGCCTGAAGTAAGCTTATCTAACCCACGTGTCTTCTCCTTGGGGCACATCTCAGCCTTCCCGTGCGTGGGGACACCGCACAGCACGTCAGCACCAGGCTGAACAGGGACATCGCCGGGCAAAAGCACAAAATGCAGGAAACGTGATGCTACACAGACGTGGGAAAGATGCTCGCACGCCGTGGAGAGCTGAAGCTGGGAAGCAGAGCACGGCCTCCTTGGAGCTCAGCTGGGAGGGCAGTGCTGCGAGACTCAGAAATTTCTGCCACTGCACAGCCGCGAACGACTGAGAAAGCACCCTGAGCGCCGACTGGGGGCTAGAGGTAAATCACTGCTAGTAAGACAATCTGCAAAAAACGAGGGTCGACTGCATCAGACGGCTCTCCCTTCCAGTCCCATCCAGAGCCTGACCTCTTCTTCCTTGGGCTGGGCCCAGCACCGAGGCTTCTCCCCAGGTCTCCCCCCCGGCCTCCGACTGGCCTCCTGCTTCTGCTCCCGCCCAAGTGGCAGCTGGAGGATCCCTTGAAAACGCAGATCTGACCTTGGCTCCTCTGCTCAAAACCGGCCGGTGGCTTCTTGCCTCAGAGTAAGGGCCGACGGATAACCCGCGATCCCCGAGGGCCCGGCCCCTCTCCCGCCCTCTCCTCTGCCTCTCCAGCTACTGCCCCGTGCAGTGCTCAGTGCGCTCGCACATTCTCTTCCCGCTTTGTCGCCGCCCTGCCTGCTGCCATGTCCCCGCTCCCAGGACGCTGCCTGGCGCGGGCGACACGCGTCAGTGGGCCCAGAGGATCGCGCCCCTCCTGTCCCGGGCCGCCCAGGCCGCCCCACTTACTCTTCTTGAAGAACTTCTTCCGGCGGCCGGCCAGGCCCAGCTTGTAGTCGCCGCCGTCGCAGGCACACGCCCCGCCGCCCCCCGGCGCGTAGTACTCGGGCACCAGGTTGGAGAGGGCCCTGCCCCCGAGCCGCGCGGGGCCCTTGCACTTGTGCAGCTTCAGCTTTCCCGACACGTCCTCCACACACTGCCACTTCTGCAAGACGTGGCCAGGGCCTCAGGCTCCCGGGCCTCCGCTGGCCCCCTGCACCCCCCTCCGCCCCGGAGCCGTCCCCCTCCTCTGGGGGGGGCCCTCGTGGGGATGCGGGCTCGCCGGGGCTCCTGGAGCCGTCTGCTCAGTGACTGACAGATGGACAGACGGACAGACGCATGTCTGCTGTGGGAGGAGCACAGAGGGGCCCCCGGTGCGGGGGGAGGGGCTCATGGCAGGGAAGGGCATTCCTGGACCTTAGGGCCCCCGCACCGAGGGGTGGCCTGGTCAGCAGGGCCACGACTGTGTCCTGCCCATGGGTGACTGCTCGGACTGAGGTTCTGGAGGCCCCAGGGGCTAGAGACGGATGCCTCCCCAGGGTGTCCAGGCCCGACCCCCACCTCCAGGGCTCTTTTCCTTTGGGGAATGCAAGGTGCTCTGATACTGTTTGCAGATGCTGATGCCTGTCCCCGGCCTGCCCTGGGACTGCCTGACCCCCGGTCTGGGCGGGGCAGAAAGGTGCCAACGGGGGATCTGAACCATCCAGGGGGACGAAGGCCCCTGGCCCAGCCGCTCACTCCTGGTAGCTCAGAGCAGAAATGAGCACCACTCCCGGGATCTCCCCAGCACGCAGTCCGGGAGGGTAGGACTTTCTGCTGGGGACGTTCAGGGCCGTCGCTCCAGGCCCGGGAACCGTGCCCCGCAACAAAGGGAGCAGCAGAACCCCAAACTCTCGTCCGAGGCACAGGCGGGGAGGGGGTCTGGGGGCTTACAAACAAACGGGGGTGAGGGCAGGGCCATGGGGATGGGCCGGTCCTAATTCTGTGTCTAGTGATAAGACCGAGCCGCCTGCACAGAACCCGTGAGAAACCCACCCAAGCCCTGGCTGGGCCTCGGAAGCCACGGGCTGTCGGTGAGAAGCGAGACGGGAAGGCCTGGCTTTACTTGTACTCACGGGTGAGGCGGGTGCCTCCGGGCCCGAGGTCCCCTGGGGAGCTGGCGCACTGAGGCAGGGGTGCACGTCCAGCACCCCTGGGGCCGGGCCACCCTGCCCTCCCCTCCCCTGTCTGGCTCCTCCCCACTTCCAGAGCCCCCTCAGAAAGGCCAAGTGCAGGCTCTTCCTGCTCTAAATACTTTGTAATTTTCTTAACACTTCTCTTGAAATCAGCTCACTTTTAGAAACCTTCTCTATTTAAAAAGGCAACTTCCTATTTCTCCTCTAACCGGAAAGCCAGCCTGGGGCTCCTGGAAAGTGAATTCAGGGGCACTAACGGGGTACCCTGGCAGCAGGTCCAGGAAGGGGGCTGAGCGGGGCCACCCAGGAGCTCAAGCCCCACTCGCCCCGCTTCTCCTCCGATAGGATCACAATCGAAAGGGAGCTGAGGAAGGAGTCGCTTTCTGAGCCTCACCTAGTGTCACCTGGGGGCGCCACACTCAGCAAACCCCCCCCCCCCCCCCCGCTGGCTCTGGGAGGGGACAGCTCCGGGGAGGGGACAGCTCCGGGAGAGAAGGGAGGACAGCAGCCCCCAGGGCTGCGGCCACAGTTCCTCACCTGTCCCAGCTGCTCACACGCCGTCTGGTACTCCGCGCGCTGACACAGGTCTTTCACGCGCTGGTATTTGGGCAGGAAGTTCTCTTCCTGGGCGTCCACCTTGTCACTGTCCCTCTTGTGGAGCAGCTTGCTGTGGGGCAGGGAGTGGGACATGCAGCTGGCCTCCAGGCTCCGTGGGAGCATGCCCCCGCCACGGCGGCCCCCGCGTGGCCCCGGGCACAGTCACCGAGGAGGACGCAGGGCCGGCCTGGCCACATCCTCTGATTGTTAAGAGGCTTAAGACATGGGAATTTTATAAGAACCCTCCCAAGCTGCATGAGTTGGCAATAAATTAGGAAACATTTACGACATTGTGTAGGCAGGAAAACAAGTCTGAGGGGACATGTGGTCTCCAGACGCAAGGTCTGTATCAGCCACAGGAAGAGTGAGCGGCTTCCTTTGTGGCCAGGGGGCTGTGGACACGAATCCCAGCGAGTCCCTCTTGCGAGGGACCACAGTGGCTGTCTCCCTCCTGCCCCCGCCAGCGAGATCTTCAGCACCAGGGTACAGGTGGGGCTTCCTGGGGTGCGCAAGTGGGGGGCCCCTCCAGCACCTGGCACTTACCCTCTCTCCACCAGGAAGGAGTCCCGCCAGACCCTCATCTTCTTTTTCAAGTGAAACCTGGAAAAGCCACACACTTCCACCTTCTCATCAATGTGGGGGCCTCATGCATCCCCCCCCATTCTCCAAGAAGCAGGGACGGTGCCTTGGTTCACAATCAGCACAGACCCAGGGCTCCAGGGGCAGCTGGGGGTGGGGATGGGGTGAAGTGGGCCCGGTGGGTGCTGGGAAGGCTTGGATGCTCACACCCCACGGAGCAGAGCCAGATCTTCCCCAGAGATGAGGGTCTGAAGGCCGACGGGGCGGAAATAGCCCCAGTCAAAGGTTTTGGGGGGAATTTCTTCTTTGATCCTTTGCAGTTGGACTTGTGTAATCTGAGCGTGCATTTCATACAGTTTCCCGTTACTGCTGTTTCCCAGATAGGAGCTCAGGCTGCCGGAGGAAGCTTCCCTCCTGCACCCGACTCCCAGGTGTCCTGGCTCCCAACCCAGCAGCCTTGCTGCCCCAAATGTGCCATTTTGCAGCCGTACAGCTCAGGAAACCTCATAGTCAAAGGGAGGAGGCTCTGTGGAGGTGGTGGGGGAACCTCCGAGCTGCAAGAGGGGCAAGCAGGAGGTCACAACAGCCAGCACTTTGGGGCGGTGAACCCAGTGGGCAGTCCCAGTGCTGGCCACCAGATGTCGCTGCTGCCACGCCTGTCCCCGCCAGACTCCGCTCACCTTCCCACATGCCTAGTTTCTGTTCAAGTCACCATCCCCCTTTCTGCTTGCAGGACACCTAGGATCATGGGCCCATCACACCAGCTGGCATTAAAGCCTTAGAGCACGTGATCAGGAGTGCAGCCCCCAGCCCAGAGTTTGAACGCCCAGAGTCAGCTCCACATTTGCTGAGACCTGTCCGGGATTCAGTTTTCGCATCGGTAAGACGAGATCCCAGGAATGCCTCCCCCACGGGGTCCTGTGACGAGCAACGGGGTACACCGTCTGCCAAGTGCACCCCAAGTGCTTAGAACAAGGAAGTGCCTAGGTAGCGTTCACTGCTGTCGTTGTTGTGACTTTCAGTTCTACAAAGTTTTAGCCCTGAGAGGGTCGTCAACTGGTCCCCTTGGCCATAATCCAGATGGGAGGGGGGAATCTTCGAGGACATTCTTCTTTCCCACGGCAGGTAAGGTTCCCTAGAGCGCCAGCTCCGGAATCTTGGAGACACACCCCCTCTCAGACCCACACGATGTGGTCATGAGTTCACGCCGTTTGGAGAGCCTGGCACCCCTTCCCCCCCGCCCCCCCAGCACCAGCCCTGCTCCCCTGCTCACCGATTCACCGGCCGTTCCGTATCCAGCAGCTTCAGGATGGATTTCCCGTCCATATCTGAGGGGATGTCCAGACCTGCAATGTCCAGGATGGTGGGGGCCAGGTCGATGTTGAGGACGATGTGGGGATTCCTGAGGGGGGGAGAAAAGCACTCGGCCACCTGCGCAGTGATGCCCCAGCCTCGCTGGGGAGAAAGAGTGGCTGGAGGGACAGAGGTCGCCAGGGGATCAGGCCTGGAAGGTGGGGAAGCTGTGATCTTGTCACTCTCCTGCACCTCAGCCCTCATGGCCCCCGTCTGCAGCCCCCATTCAGCTGAGCCCCGAGCCCTCCGCACCCCTCCCCTTCTGTGCCCCCACACATACCAGCAGTGCCCTCCCTGCCTCCCGCTACCTCAACACAGGACACCCCCCTCGAAGAGCCACTCTAGACCCTGGACCTGCCCCCCGCACCTGTCTCTGAACACTGGCCCCTGGCTGTTCTTGCCAGGCTGCTGTCTGGCCTCAGGGCCTTTGCCCTTGCTCTTCCCTCTGCTGGAATGTTCTTCCTCCAGACGCCAGAGTAGCACTCTCCCCCACCCCCTTCATTCTTTGCTCAGTAATTACCAAGGAGGCCGGACTGTGACAGACTTGGGGGCGCCCATGATCCCCGCCCTCCAGTGTTCACACCTTTGTGTGATCCCCTCCGCTGGGCCACACCAATGGGATCTGGCGAAGGCGAGGAGACGACACACGGCGGTTACGTTCTGTGCCATGCAGCTCCGTCTTGCCGGCTGTCCCTGTCTGCTCCCCCCCACCCTTGGCTCTGAAGAAGCGAGCTGCCCTAGATCATCACCCCCGCGAGGATGTGTGGCGACTGTTCGGGGAAGCAGGCTGTGTGACTCCAGGTCCCCTGCTTGCACCTGCACAACCCCGGGAGCGGGGGAGCGGGTCCGTCCCCAGCCCGGCCTCCCGCCCTGCAGCCGAAGCAGATGAGCAAGCTAAGCGGGGCCCCAGCTGCTGAGCCACGGAAACTGTGAGCTGCTGTCACGTGCTCAGTGTGTGACCATTTATCACGCAGCATCGAAGACTATCACAAGGCCCTTCCTGAGGACCCCTCCTCGTGCTCCTGCCCTGCGGCTGCATCGCCCCCATTTACTACATATTTTAGTCGTATATCTGGTTTCTTGTCTGTTGTCTATACAGGGTCTAATAGCAAGGCCGACACTTTCATCTGTCTCGTTCACTTCCTAGCGCTTTTACACTTACGGTATACAGCAGGTGCTCAATAAGTGTTAGCTTAGTGACTTTCGTTATCTCCACCATGCGTCTGTCCCGTCTCTCGTCTCTGCCTGGTGGTGTTCCCAGTGTGGTAGTCAGGGACTTGAGGGGCGTGCCCAATGCAGGGCATGGCCCCCACTGAATGCGTGATGCTGTGTGGGAACTCTCCATCAAGGCGGCCTGGTGTCCCCCACCCCATTCCCTGGGCTGAGGGGCAGGGCCTGGGTCCTAGGGTTTCAGTTGTCTTTGACCCCCTCCTTCTCCCCAGCCCAGCACCTTGCGAACATGGGGCAGGTAGCCAGGCATGCTGGGAGGGGTCCGGTGGGGAGGCTGCGTTGTGGACGGGCTTGAAGGCATGACAACTTGATCTGTCAGGCGGAGGGAGCTGGAGAAGATGGCGGCGTGAGGAGGTGCCAAGTGGACAACTGGCAACCAGCCGCTGAGTTGGCTTGAGGCTGTCCAGCAGTCCTGCTCCCCTGGACTAGATGGGACGGACGGGATTGCTTTTCCCACCCAACATCCACGCCCTGCTCAGTGGGAGTAGTGCCCTGCCTCACTCAGATCCCACCGCCCATCAGGCCGGGTCTGCTTACTCAAGGTCTTCTATCACCCTGGCTACCGTGATTGGTTTGGGGACGGACACATGACCCAAGTTGGGCCGGTGAGAGTCAGCCTCAAGGCTTCTGTTCAAACCAGTGTTTGGTTTCCTAAACTGGATGTCTGCAAGTCATGGTGAGCCTACCACCACGAGAGAAAAGCCTGCCTGAGAATGAAGCCAATTCAGAGGAAACTGGGCTGACAAACAGAAAATGAAAGCTTCCTGATGTTGTTGTGTGACTGCTGGATCCAGCCATGCCTGAAGCCAACATAGTACTGGACTTCCCAGTTACTATAGTTCGTATATTCCTTTTATCTTTCTTTTTGGGAGGGGGGCCTTATCTGGCTTCTGCTTGTAACCAAAGGTATCAAGCCTGACATTAGCACTTTCTTTCTCTTGTCCATGTGGGGTGTGGTTTGGGTCCTATGAAACGGATCAGAGACTCTGAGGCTGACCAAACCCATCATGTCAATGCCTGTAGAGTCTTTAGTGGGTCAAATTCTTTCCATTTACAGTGGTGGCTCAAGGTTTCAGAGAGGCAGGAGGCTGCCTGGCTTAAAACCCAGCTCCTTCCCTGACATACATGACCGCAGACAACCTAACCTCTCTGTGCCTCAATCAACAGGGTCATGGTAGCTTCTGCCCCACAGGGTTGTTGGGATGCTCACGTGACTTACGTGGCTATAAAGGGCTCAGACCCAGGCTGAAGAATGAGCTCCGTAAGCACGCCTATTATCACAGCTCTCCTTACATGGGGACCCCGAGATCCAAGGACGGGGAGGGATTTGTTGAGATCGGCAGGTAGGCAGCGATCAGCCTGGCCTTGAACCCACGCAACCCACCTTCTGGAATTGTTACCAAGCATTCTTTCTAAGGGATGGAAGTCAGGCCAAGTAAGTGTCTTAATAGCAATTTATCTGCATTTCAAAAAACCATTTGAGTTGGTCTCTGTAATGTGCAGTTGATCTGAGGAAGCCGCTGCTATGACACTTGCCTTTCTAGCCTCTCCCTGCCCCAGGGATGGTGTTTGTGCTGCCAGAATGTGGCAGCCCAAAGGTTAGCCCAAGGAGAATGCTGGCCGAGGGCCGCCAGGGTCCTGGAGGACGGATGGGAGGGAGACTGTCTCCCTCTGTGCTGTGGCCTGAGCTGGTCCAGTTGACCTTGGCAGACAAGCCCCGACCGAGCTGGCAGGGTTCCTCCCTGACAGTCGCCCCAAGGATCACCCAGGCCAGACAGAAATCGAGGTGGCCTTCCCACGCGCCCGCGGCGACACACACGTAGCCCAGCTCCCTGGCACGCTGCCCCACCAGAAACAATCTGTTTTCACAGGTGCTAATGGCCCCCCTCTCTCCTTCCCCAGCAGACGACTATAAAATGTGTCAGAACCCACCCCGGGTGACATAATCAGTGTTTCTCTTGGCACCAAGGCTCACCTGCCCAAATCACGTGCTGCCCAGGGGAGTGGCTTGGGGCTACGCGGTGGAACCACCCGCTTCCTGACCAGCCTGGAGGCCTCCCTGGAAACGCGGGGCCCTGGGTGGGGGGGTGGGTGACGCACTTACAGCGAGCCGGCCTCCACGTTGGGGCCCCTCACGTAGAATGGGACCCTGATGTCAAACTCGTACGGCATGGACTTGCCCTTCACCAGGCCGAACTGGCCGATGTGGTAGCCATGGTCGGCAGTATACACGATGTACGTGTTGTCCAGCTCGCCCGTCTCAACCAGCATGTTGTAGATCTGAAACGCAGGCGAGGCGGTGAGGGGGCGGGGCAGGGCTGCGGCACCCTGCACCCTCGGGCCCATCCCTTCTCAGCTTCGGGTCTTTGCTGCGTCTCACTGCTGGGGTCGGCGGGGGGTGGGGGGACCCTGGGACTAACGCATTTCTAACTGCAATGACTGCAGCCTCCCCACCTCCTGTCGCTTCCTGCCCCCCCTTCTTCGCAGCGTGTCTCCCCTTCTAGCTCTTTGGCGTGTTTGTGGCTCCTCGGGCCCCTGAATTAGATTGGGAGCTCGACGAGGGCAGGAGCTTTCATCCCGTGTTCTCTGCTGCAGTCTCATGGCCCTGGCGCTCAGCCAATGCTGCTGGATGGATGGATGGATGGATGAACGGATGGATGAACGGATGGATGGATGATGGATGGATGAATGAATGAATGGATGGGTGAATGGATGGATGATGGATGGATGAATGAATGGATGGGTGAATGGATGGATGGATGATGGATGGGTGGATGGGTGAATGAATGGATGGATGGATGGATGGATGGGTGAATGAATGAATGAATGAGTGAATGAATGAGTGAATGAAGGTACGCCGTGGCCTGGGGCAGGTGTTAGTGGTCTACAACAGCGCTGTCCCACAGAACTTCCCGCGGAGCTGGCGAGGTACCAGAGCCGTCTGAGAGGGTGGCCCCAGTCGCATGGGGCTACTGAGTGTCTGCACGTGGCTAGTGCGACCATGACACTGAATTTTAAACTGTATGGATTTTAATTAAATTTATGTATGTATGTCTGTATTCAGATTTTATTTATTTATTTGAGAGAGAGAGAGAGAGAGAACGAATGGTGGGGAGGGGCAGAGGGAGAGAGAGGGATAAGCCGACTCCCCCCTGAGCAGGGAGCCTGTTGCAGGGCTTGAACCCAGGAACCGGCGATCATGACCTGAGCCAAAGGCAGACGCTTAACCGACTCAGCCATCCAGGTGCCTCATGGATTTTAATTAGTTGGTTAAGCGTCTGACTCTTGATCTCGGGGTCGTGAGTTCAAGCCCCATGTTGGGCTATATGCTGGATGATTTTTAAATAACCACGGATAAATAAAAAATGTATATACCACACGATGGAATATTATTCAGCCATAAAAAGAAAGATGTGTGCTACACATGGATGAATCTTGAAATTGTGGTGCCGAGTGAAAGAAGTGAGACACAAAAGACCACATGTCCGTGATTCCACTTTGAGGAAGCGCTCAGAAGACGCAGGTCCACGGACACACAAAGCAGGCTAAGTGGCTGCCTAAGGACAGAGGCGGAGGCGGTTGGGGGGTGATGGCGGGGGGCCATGGGGCTCGTGTCCGGGCTAATGAGCACGTTCTAAAGTTGACTGTGCCGATCACACAGCTCTGCAGTAGATTAAAGCCACTGGGCTCTGCCTGTGTGAATAACAGTTTGCGGACTGTATCTCAGCAGAGCTGCTCACAGCGTACGAACGGGACAGGCCCAGCAGTAAGCGTCAGGAAGGCAGAGGCTGTGTGGGGACCGCTCAAGGCCACTTCCCCGGGGCTGTCACACCGCCTGTTCACCCTGCCTCAATTTCCCTTCCTCTGCGGCCCACGGTGCTCGGGGCCCAGGGGAGGGTGGGGGGAGGGTGGCCTACCGTCTCCATGGAGTCGTCCACGGACATGAGGGTCTGCAGGCGCTTCCGCTGCAGCATGTTGGTGAACTCCATGTGGATGGGCTTCATGGGCCCCGTGTAGCGCATGATCCAGTGCTTGTCGGGGTTGGGCGCGTAGTTGTAGCTTGGCGTGCTGCGGGAGCACACGCACCCAGCTCAGGCCGGGTGTGGGCACAGCCCTAGCCTCCCCAAATCCCCAGTCCCCTAGCCCCCAGGTCCCCAGCCCTCCAGATCCCCAGTCCCCTAGCCTCCCAGAGTCCCCAGGTCCCTAGGTCCCTAGAACCCCCAGCTCCCCAAATCCCCAGTCCCCTAGCCTCCCAGGTCCCCAGCCCTCCAGTTACCCGAATCCCCAGTCCCTTAGCCTCCCAGGTCTCCAGCCCTCCAGATCCCGGAATCCCCAGTCCCCTAGCCCCCAGGTCCCCCAGCTCCCCAAATCCCCAGTCCCCTAGCCTCCCAGATCCCCAAATCCCTAGACCCCTAGCCCCCAGGTCCCTAGGCCCCCAGACCCCCCCCCAGCTCTCCAAATCCCGTCCCCTAGCCTCCCAGGTTCCCAGCCCTCCAGGTCTCCAGTTCCCCAAATCCCTAGTCCCCTAGTCCCCAGGTCTCCAGGTCCCTAGGCCCCCAGGTCCCCAGACTCCCCAGCTCCCCAAATTCCCTGTCCCCTAGCCTCCCAGGTTCCCAGCCCTCCAGCTCCCCAGACCCCACAGCTCTCCAAATCCCCAGTCCCTTAGCCTCCCAGGTTCCCAGCCCTCCAGACCTCCAGGCCTCCAGGCCTCCAGTTACCCAAATCCCCAGTTCCTTAGCCTCCCAGGTCTCCAGCCCTCCAGGCCTCCAGCTCCCCAAATCCCCAGTCCCCTAGCCCCCAGGTCCCCCAGCTCCCCAAATCCCCAGTCCCCCAAGTCCCTAGCCCCCCATGCCTTGGGGGGCAGCCTCCTGCACCACGAGAGGGCCCATCTGGGGAAGTCGTGGCAGCACACCAGGGCCTCTGCTAAAACTTACGGTCAGCGTTTCTCCAGTGCACGGTGTGTGCAGGAGGACCGGGGGTCACCCAGCCTTAAGTGACCTGGAGCCGCACAGTGAGAACGTCAGCCCCTCCGGTTCAGCTCCTCCAGCCCGCCCACGACATCAGGCCCCAGTCTCAGTCTGGGGTGAGTCCCCTAACACCTCCCTGGAATTCACCATGCTCTCTCTCTTAAGAAGGGGAGAGGCTCAAGTCCAGAGCCTCCGGCAGGCACTGCCCCCCACTTGAATTTCTCAGCCTCAGGGTGATTTTTCAGTTACCTCGGGCAAGGAAGGGTTACTGTGGTTAAAGCACGACTACAAGAGCTTCCTTTTGCAATAGATTTTGGTTAAAAATAAAAAAGAAAGAAAAAGGACATTGGCTAAAAAGTCAGATCAATAACAGTCATGGACGCAGGGCTGAAAACATGAGGATGGCGCTCGAATATATGTTTGTCACAATCACTCTTCCCATTCGTTCTCATCTCCCAGTTACTGAAGAGGAAACAGAGGGTCAGGGAAGTTCGGGGACCTGCCCGCAGGCTCACGGAGCTGGCGGTGGAGCCGGGGGACTCCGTGACTTCTGCCGTGGGGTCCCCCGTGATGACTCATGATACTGAACAAATCACCAGAACCTCTGATTTCTACGGAGCACCGACCATGTTCACGCACTGGGCACAGCTCGGGGGTTCACCTCTGCCCATCTCACTACCACTCAGCGCCCTGGGAGCACGTGCCACGTTTCCTGCCCCAGCGAACACACTGAGGCCCAGCAAGGGGCTGACGTGCCAAAGGCAGAGCTGGGCTTTGAACTCCAGGAGCGGATAGGGTCGCCCAGTGCCACCATAACTGCCTCCCTGACGTGCAGGCCTGTCTGGAGACCCTCCCGTCCATATGTGCTTGGCCATAAGTTTGGCCAAGACACTCCTGCTGGAGGATGGAGCAGCTGAAACACACAGGTTAATGTGGTTCATGGTTCTGGAAGCTTCCAGGTGATTCTAGTCATCTAGTACTCTGTCCCAAACCAGGAGCACTTCTGGTCGCCTCAGCTCACGCCAGGCCCTGGGATCTGAGCTCTGGCACACCCCACCAACGTGCGGGGTATCCTGGGTGGGGTACACCGCCGATAGGAAGTGCCCTATTAACCCCACAAAATGTGGCATCCCTCATGCTGGTCTGGTTCCCCTCAGATCTGACCTCCTCCCCAGTCAAAGCTTTAAAGAAAGCTTGCGAAGTTTCCACTGCCTGAAGACAAAAGGCTCTTCAAAATGGCTATGAAGAGAGCAAGGGGTGGCGAGCAGGGATGAGGGCAGGAAGTTCCCGAACGCCTCACCTGCCCCACCAGGCCCTCCGCAGCCCCTCTGATATCAGGGTATCAGTGCGTTCGGGGCGAGGGGATGATGCTGCAGCCTTGGACAGCCTGACAGTTATGGAGACCGTTGCTACGTGGAGTGGGGGTGAGTCACAAGCCTTGAGATTCCTTCTGGACTTTGCTTTGAGTCCCTGGCTGGTCTCCCGCCGCTAAAGCCCGCCGCTAAATCCAGCCCAGCCCGGCCCCCACCTCCACCTCCTTTGATTAAGACCAAGGCCTGGCTCTCCTGTGGGCCGGCTTAGGGCCTGACCGCCCCGTAGAACATTCCTAGGAACAAACTCCCCTCCCCCACTGAGGACCTGGCAGGGGGCTGCTGGGGGCAGGGGCTGCACAGACTTGCCCTCGGAACCATTTGGCGGCATGGGAAAATTGTTCTCGGAGGCCCAAGGGGCTGGATTCCAGGATGCAATTTTGAGCAATCATCCCTGAATCTATTAGATTCTATTAAGCTGGTGTCTGCCCTCGAGAACAGCGAGGGGTGGGTTTGTCAGGAGTCTGCATGGAAGGATTCCCGAAGCCCTTTCTTGGAGACCTCTTTCGGAGCAGGGTCTCAGAGCCGGGAGGCTGCAGGGCCTGGGGACCGTCTCCAGGCCAGTGCCGGCTTGCTGGTCACCCGCAGGAGGCTGGCCTCCTCCAGGAAGGAGGTCCCATTTTCACAAGAATCCAGATGCTTGCTGAACAAAGAGGGAAAAGCCTCACCTCCTTAAGAATCTAAGGAATGTGGGGTGTGTTCACCGTGGGGCCTGAAGGGAGCATCCCCTCCCCTCTGCTGTGGGCGGAGCACGTGCCCTCCAGCCCCTCACTGGGCCTCTGGAGCGGGGGTGGGGTGGGGTGGGGGTGTGTGTGTGTGTGTGTGTGTGTGTGTGTGTGTGTTTGAGGAGTGAGGACCCTGACACCCACCGTGGCCAGGCTGTCAGCACCGCTGGGCTCCTATGGGTTGTGCAAGGCCCTTGAACCCACGATCAGACGCCACACCTCAAAGGGAGCTCTGGGGGCTGGTGGGGGTTGGGGTGTCTCTGTGAGTCTATGAATGCTTCTGTGTGTACATGTCTGCGTGTTTGCGTGTTTGCGTGTGTCTGGGTGTAGAGCTGTGTTTATATGCCCGTGTGTGTCTGTGTCTTTGTGTGTCTATGTAATCTGCGTGTACCTGTCTGTGTCTGTGTGCGTATCCGTGCATCTGTGAGGGTATCTGTGTCTATGTATGTGTGTACATGTTTGTGTGTGCATTTGTGTACCTTTGTGTGTGTCTGGGTATCTATGTGTGTATCTATTTGTATCTTTGTACATTTGTGTGCGCTTGTGTTCATGTGTCTCTGCGTGTATCTGTTTGCACCCTTGTGTGTGTGCACGAGGTGTGTGGGGCAGGGAGCGGGATGGGGTCCCGGGCAGGTGGAGTGGCAGCGTTTGCGAGGGCCCACGAGGCCCACGTCAAGAACGGGACACCAGAGGGGCGCCTGGGTGGCACAGCGGTTGAGCGTCTGCCTTCGGCTCAGGGCGTGATCCCGGCGTAATGGGATCGAGCCCCACATCAGGCTCCTCCGCTATGAGCCTGCTTCTTCCTCTCCCACTCCCCCTGCTTGTGTTCCCTCTCTCGCTGGCTGTCTCTATCTCTGTCAGATAAATAAATAACTAAATCTTTAAAAAAAAAAAAAAAAAGAATGGGACACCAGGCTTGACTGGGTGGCAGTCTCACCGGAGCCTCTGGATCGAAAGATCTGGAACTCTGATCCACCGGCAGAACCCTGTCCTCCCCTTTCCCCCCCTTGAATGTCATAATTAAATATCCCAGCTGCAGAAGTTTCTCGTTTTTGGTTTTGTTTTGGAAATGATTATACCCCAGAGATAGGAGAGCCTTCCAAACACACCCCTAATAAGGCGATGGGGGTGCTCTGGGTAAGTAATAGCAGGCGTTACTCACGTTCAATTTCTATAATTTTCATTTCAAAGGGAAAATAAATGAGCAGGCAATGTCAAACAATCTCATGAAACTCTAGGGCTGCTGGGGAGGAGGGATGCCAGCACCGCTTTTAAAGGAGAAGCTGCAGAAGCGAAGCGGACCTGCCCCCTGCCCCCTGCCCCCCGCGGCTCCCGAGGTGGGACTGAGCTGCCCATGCTGCCCACAGGCCTTGCGGGAGCCGCTGGTGGGGGTGCAGGTGGGTGGGGGCAGCCCCAGCGGCAGAGTGGGCTGGGGGGGGGCGGGCAGGCAAGTCAGGTGTGAAGAGAGGCAGTGTTGCCGGCTGGGGAGCGAGGGGGCGCCGCGGCCCCTGGAATGCGGTTCACCATCTGTCCAATCTCCTCCCCAAAGACCAGGGGATCAGGAGGTGAGCACACCCCCTCACCCTCCCCGAGCCACTCGGGGCGCTGTCAGAAAGTAATTACAGCAAGGGGACGCGGAGGGCAGCACAGTGTGATTATAATGACAATTAAACACCCGGAACATTCAGGCGGATTCCAAATTGCCCTGTCCTTGTCGCCCCAATGTCACAGCGAGGGCTGCTGTGTAGCACTGCTAAGTGGGAGGTGGCTGGAGGCAGGGAGAGAGAACTTTCCAGAAAGATTCACTAGCCAGCTGGAGGAAGGAGGACTGGAGGGGTGGGCAGAGAGATGGGAGGTGTGGCTGGGGGCACGATCTGAATCTGCCTCTGCCATTTACTGGCTGCGAGTTACTTTGCCTTTCTGTGCCTCGGTCTCCTCATCTGTGGAATGGGAATGCCAGGTGTGGTAGGCAGGTTCCACGATAGCTCTCCATGGCCCCCCCACCCCCTTCTGGGCATTCGCATCCCGTGTCACCCCTCTCACACTGGCAGCAATGGTCTGTGCGACCAAGAGAATAAAGCACAGGGATGGTGTGTCACTTTCAGATTAGGGCACAAAAGACTCCAGCTTCCATCTCAACCTCTCTCGGTCTATCCCCAATCCATTCCTCCATCTTAGATCATTTGCTCTGGAGGAAGCCAGCGGGCTGCCATGCGGTGAGGACACCTGAGCAACCCTCCGGAGAGGCTGGCCGGTCAGGGAGCCGCCTTGCGAGTGAGCCCGGGGCGAGCCGCAGGTGACTGCGGCCCTGGCCGACACCTGGATTAGAACCTCAGGAGATCCTGTGCTAGAACTTTCCAGACAGGCAACTCCCAGGTGCCTGACTCACACACACTGTGACCTAATACACGTTTGTGTTTTTAGCTGCTCAATGTCAGGGTAACTTGTCATGCAGGAATGGATAAATAGTACTTCGAGGGTTGTGAATATTCAGGGATTTGGTGCAACGTAAGGACTCAGCACGGAGCCTGCCATGTGGTCAACAGCTCAGGAAAGGCTGCTGAATATATCCACGGTCTGATGAAGCTACGGACCCCGTTTCAAACAAATGATTTGAAATGCATAAAATAAAATACACAGGATCACAAAGGAAACCCATTATACTGCAATGCCATTCCACGCACAGACCTCCTGGGGGGACGACGAGGGTCCCAACTTAACCACACTTGCTGCCTCTTTGGTCCATCAGCCAGGCTGGCTGGATTTGCGTCTGGTATCCCCACAGGTGAGCAATGCATTCCTGGGTTCTTTGAACCAGGAGGATTTGAGACAAAGCACAGCTCTGTCATGGTCATGCCATTACCATCCTGAAGCCCGACCCCCCCCACCCCAACGCCACCCAGTGGCTCTGCGGGCAGGGTGCCGAAGCTTACATGTGCTGGGACGCGTTGGGGAACAGGCTTGAGTATTGGGGGGCGGAGTCTTCGGGGCCGTGGGGGGCCGCATGGCTGATGACCATCAGGACGGGCCGGTGTGGGTACATCTTCTTGGACGTGCGGAAGAAGCTCACGCTGTCATTGGTGATGAGGTCTGTCAGGTAGTCCTGGGAGGCAAGGAGAGACGGGAGGACTTGTGAGGAGCTGGGGCACCACAGTGACCCAGGCAGACAATCCCTGCCCCCCCGGGGCCGATCGTCCAGCGGTAGAAAGACAATCAATGAGCAAGGAAATGGTGCTAATGGAGGAAAAATAAGCAGAAGGGCTTGGGGGGATGGGGGAGAAGTTATGATTTGTCATTCCTTTATCATGGATGTTAAAATAATACTAGCTCACACTTTTGAGTGCCCATGGTATGCCAGGAGTAGTTCTGTGTTTGCTTATATCAGTTCATTTAATTCTTACATAACCATAGAAAGTAGGTGTGATGAGAATTCCTGTTTTCCAGAACAAGAGATTAAGGCACAGGGAAGTTAAGCGAATGGCTTAATGTCACACAGCTGGTAAATATTGCAGCCAGGCTTCCTAAGTCTTGGTTCCTAGACCTGAAGTCTTTCTAAGGTTCTGGAAATACCGCTGAACAGAGTGGGGCCATCCCTGTATTCCTGGAGTGCTGTGCTGGGGGCAGGGGCAGCTGACCATGCAAACCCACAATCGAGACAGTGACAGTGTGGACAGATGAAGGAAATAAGCTGTGACGAGGAGCTGGAGTGGGGGCATACTTTAGCTGGGGCAGTCAGGGAGGGCCTCCCTGAGGAGGTGACATTGGGACTGAGTCTTGAGTAATGAGGAGCTTGGCATGGGACTGATCTTTATGACTGGGGTTCACCCTCAGCTGCCTATCAGGATCCTCGGGGAGCTTTGCTGAGGTGTGAGCCTACTCCCAGAGACGGTTTAATTGGTCTGTGGTGCTCCCCAGGCACTGGGCTTCTTGAAAGTTCCTATGGGTTCCGATGTGCAGCCAGCACTGAAAATCCCTGATCTAGAAGAAGGGTTCCAGGCAGAGAGAATGAGAGCTGCAGGGCCTCTGAGGCAGGAAATGAGCCTCTGCTATGTGTTTGAGGAATGTCAGCAGGAAGGAGTGGCATAAACAGAGGCAAGCAGGGGGTTCCGAGAGGTGAGAGACGCTTAGACACCGGGCAGGATGAGAGAGGAGCTGGAGGAAGAGGACTGGGTAGAAACCGAGGGCTTTAAAAGCTCAGCTAAGAACCTGAGATTTGCCTAAACTCTTCCTGGACTTGGTAAAAATCTTTAGCTGCTAATCTCTCATGACAGTAACGAGTTCCTGAAATTTACCTTCTGCTCCCTGGGAAGCAGCTCTGTCCAAAATGATCACTTTCAAAATGAGGTATTATTTTCGAGAAGAAAAATTCACGGAGCGGCTACAGCTTCTACCCTGAAGTGAACTGTAGGATGTGCCCATGCTTCCAAAACACGCCTTCAGGGACACTTGAACACTGCACTGGATGCCCAAGGATGGCCACTGCAGCTGTGTTTATAAAGTGAAGTGTATCGCAGTGACCAGCCACAGGGACATGACTAACGAGTTTATGCTGCTTTCATAGTAGGCAGGGTTGTGCAGACATGACAGGGAAGCAGGTCTGTAGTTACCGTGGTGGAAAGTTGTCCGAGATCACACTGTTAAGGGAAAGAATGAGCTACTCTCAAACCAGGAAGATCCCACCTTTTTTTTGGGGGGGGGGAGGCAGGGCATAGAGGACACGCCAAACCCCTAACTCCATCTGCTTTTGAGCACCAAGGAAGAATCTAGGACAGATATCAGCGTGCGAACTGGGTTCTGGGATAAGGGGAAACAAAGGGAGAAAGCCACTTGCTACTTTGTATCCGTTTCCTGGGACACTTTTTATGCTTACTTTTGGGGAGTGAAAAAAGGTTTTCTACGGGGATTCTGTAGAACTTATTACACAAAAATAACATTATAGGTCGCCTAAATCACAGAGCCAGTGCTACAGTCGTGGAGCATGACCTGAAGGGGCCGGGAAAATGACGGAGGGAACTGTGGACGGGGCCGTGAGCACAGTGGGAAGCCACGGGGGGGCTGCCGCGCTCCGTCATAACCCCATCCTCACTGCTTGATATTGGAACTACGTGCCTACTTGGCTGTGATTAAACATGTTTTTTAAAAAGCCACCATGAACATCCCTTCCCAGGAGAGACATACAAGGTGATGATACGACATCCGGAAAAGAACACACTCGAGCCGCCTGGACCAACACGGACCAACCTTACCGGCCTGACCCTGTGTGAGATACGACACTTGTATATACAGGCGAACACCACACAAAACGTTACATATTGTTTGCGATATCTGCACATGGGATCGTAGAATGGAAGCCTCCACGGCGGTCAGCAGGAGGCTGGTTACCGCCCTGGTGGGGGTGCGGCAGGCCAGCAAAGGGGGCCCAGGAGGGAGACACGGGGGCTTCTATGGCCCGTGATATTGCAGGTTCAGAAACGTGTGTGGTGTGATGACCGGGTCTGCCTCTCCAGGCTGGCAGGGGGTTTCAAGTGCGAGGAGATGAAATGCCCTTGACACGGTGCCCTGCACGCAGCCAGCTCCTGATAAGTCGGCTGACATTGGCTGTCTTGGTGGCGGGGCAGATCGTCTGCATATCCGAGAGCACTCACCCTCCTGGGTCCTCCTCAAAGCCACTCCGACAGCAACTAAGGCTCTGCCGACCTCCGCTGGCTGCGGCATCTGGCACTCTGCACCCCCACCCCCCCAACCGTCCATGCGGATGGAAGGGGACACTGCCTTTACTCCACGGGTGGGCGGTGTGACCAGGCTGGCCCATGAGGACACGCCATCTCTCTGGCCATGATACTTGAGCATGAAGACATCAGGGTGAGGGGTAAGGGGACCCGGGCCGGGGTGGCGGTGGCACTGTCCAGTCATTGAGCAGATTCAATAGACAGGATGTGTCCATTGGCTGCATGTGGGGGAGGGGGAGCAGCCACAACACCCACCCCCAAGCCCTGCCACCTGGTTTCTGGTTTGGGTGAAGGGTACAGAGATGGGGGGTCCAGGAGAGAGAAAATGTCAGGGCAAAGGCAGGAGGGCTAAGTTCTGGACAAGCTGAGCTAGGTGCCTGCAGTCAGCCAGGAAGGAGTCAGGGATGCGGTTGTTCACAGGAAGGGTGAGACAGGGGAGGGGACCAAGCAGGCTAAAAGGTGAATTTTCCAGAACCTGGAGATCAGCTGATGGATTATGAGGAACTCCCCTCTCTGCCCCCCCTTCAGCCCTGCACCAGGCCCGTTCCCGGTCTCCTAGGTGAGGGGCTAGACTTCCCCTGGCGCACTCCAGGCTGCGCTGGTGAGTGGGTGGTGATGCCAGCTTCTGGGACTTCGCTCCTAACTGGAGCTTAGCAGCTATAGCGGTGTCCTGCCTCCCCTCTCCATTGTGACCTCTGATTGACTTTGATCAGTAAACCAAGAGGAACCCAGTCCATCTGCAGAGACTGCTAGCCTGCGGCTCGGGGCAAAAGCGTCCATTTCCCCCAGATGGTCATTTAGTCGAGGAAGCGTGTGGGGGGTGGGGCGTGCTCCTGGGGAGCTCGGTGACAGGACAGGCTGCCCGTCTCATGCCCTACCTCGTTCTCCAGGCTTGGCCTTTGCCACTGTTTCTCATTTACGGACTCACTTAACAAATACTCATTGAGTGTCTGTTCCCAGGGTTCCAGGCTTCCCGTTAAGGGCTTGGGATGTGGTCACAAGGTCCCCATCCCCATGGTAATCACAGTCTTGTGCAGGGTGTAGAAAAGCATTCGTAAGAAGGCAGGGGACTTGGGAAGGACAGGAAGTTTTTACTCGCTTAGGATTACCTCTGGCTGCTAGGGGTGGGTGACAGAGACTGTAAGGACAAGAGAGGGGACCACAGCTGGCATGATGGGAAGCTCCTCTTCTTGCCTGGACCTGGGTGCCCAGAGAAACCTGTCCCATAGGTGCCCCCTGGAAGCCTGGGGTTCTAACTCTTGTCTGAACTTGGGTGAGATAAGCCAGCTCACCCCAAATTTCTCAGGGCATCCCGCCAAACTGGAGTCTCCTGGCTCCAGGACTAGTTAAATTTCCTGCTTGGGAAGCCCACATGAGCTGCTTTAGGGCTGTGCCTTGAGAACGATGGCTTTGCTCCTGAGACCTGGTTTGAGGGCAGGGAGAGGGGGCAGGGAAGGGAGGTTGCCCCCTCTACCCAGGGGGCAGCCCTGAAGCCCACCTCTTGATACTCTCTTCACTTGGCAAGTCAACCTGGAACAGAGGGTCTCCTTTTCTGAGCCATTGGCTCCCTGGGCAGGAAGTCTTAATTTTTAGTCTGAATCCTAGTGCTGATCCCGCCCCCGTGGAAGCTTCTACCCCAGTTTGTGTTCAGAAGGACTCACATCCATTTAAGTAGCAATTATATTTCATGAAGCTGAGGGCTCTGGAGTCAGAAATGCTAGGTTCACACCCCAGCTTTATGACCTATCTGTGGGCCAACCACTCACCTTTCTGCACCTCAGTCTGTGTATCTAAAAAATGGGCCCGATAACAGTCCCTTCTTCAGATGGTGGTGTGAGCACTTGACGAATAAAGCACTCAGCAAGGAGCCCGGCACTGAGAAAACGCACAGTGAACACTGGCTCTGATTATTGTCACATGTTTGCTCAACTGACCTTCACGGCAACTCTGAGAAGTGGACTTCGTGCCCATTTGACAGATGGGGAAACTGAGGTCACAAAACTAACAAGCAATGCACTCAGAGCGAGACCTCAGGCCTTTGTATTTTTTGTCTGGTCCATTGCTTTTCCCCCCACAAACAAAATTATTAACGAGTCTATGGTGGTTTGCACTACGTATCAACAAAGCTTTTCTGTAAAGGGTTAGCTAGGAAACGTGAGAGGCTTTGCAGGCCAGATGTCTCAGTTGCAACTACTGCTCACTGTCCCTGTAGCACGAAAGCAGCCACCGTTGGGATGAACGGGTGTGTCTGTGCTCCGGTAAAAGGAGAGGCCCGCTCAATTGTAAATTTCACGTCATTTTCACCTGTCATGAAAGCTGCTCTTTTTTTGATTTTTTTTCAATGAGTTAAAAATGTAAAAACCATTTTAAGCTCAAAGGCTAGACAAAAACACTTGGTGGGCAGGATTCGGCCCATGGGCCCTTGTTCAGAGAATGGATTTGGAAGCCCGATGGCCTGGGTTTAAATCCTAAGCTTTACCACTTACTAGCTGTGTGGCCTCGTTCCTTAGCCTCTCTCTGCCTCAGTTTCCTTACATGCTGGTTTCGAAGTCACAGCATATATGGTGTAGGCTATAGTGAGACACGCATGGGTTAATTCTGTATCATGCAGGATGACTTCAACAGACCTGCTGCATGTTATGTCTAAGTGAGCGCTACTCATTATTCCTCAAGAATCACACGCCTGCGCTTTCCACGTGAAGATGAAAACAGTACAAGCAAATCTGGTTCCCTTGCAGCACGCCTCACCCCTGCTTCTGATCTCAGCCCCTTTTGTCCCTTACCAGAAAGTACTTTTTCAGATGCGTTGTTACATGTGTCACAGTACTGCTTTATGTATCTTTTTCACATCGATCAGCTCATACCATGCATATTCATTCAATCATTCAACAAACACAGCAGTGAACACAAGGAATCCACATGCCTGCCTTCAAGGGCCTTGTATTCTAATGCAAGGAGACAGACAAAGACAATCAGTGCCCCACACAGGTGTGATGCATCAGTGGTGATCAGCTTGCGGGGGAAGGAGAGTTGGGGTGGGGGTGCCCTTGACACATGGTCATCTAGGAAGGTGACATCAGAACAGGGGCCTGCAGGAGCTCTGTCTGCAGCTTGCTCTTGCCTTCAGTCCTATGTCCAAGGCCCTTTTGGTGGCTTTACACACAGATCCCCCTTGTCTTTTTCTAGAATTATCCAGGGTAGGGTTCCTTTGTGGTCATTTAATCATTTCCTGCACTGGTGGCCTTCCCTGATTTCTCTCAGTAGCAAACAAAGCTGCAAGCAACAGCTGAGGCAGCTCGCCTCCTGCATCCGAGGGAGGCTTCTCCAGAACACAGGAGCCTAAAGGCCAGACCAAAGGGTGGTCCCATCCGAGTGTACAGAGACCGCCATCCCTCAGGGCCTTCCCACCTCCCGGGTCTCACCTACTCCCCACCTGGAAGCCTCTTCTGCGACGGGACCCTAGTCATTCCTAGCTCCCTCCCGCCGCCAGTCCCACCTTCTCCAACCTTCTCTGGCTATCCGTGCTTGCACTATATCTTTCCTCTCTTATCATCGCTGCCGCTCTGTCCACCTTGCCATCAGGACCCTTCCCAGGGCATCTGGCCTTGGGAATAGTGACTCAGGACAGAGTCCTCAAAGGGCCTTTTGCAGGGAACTAGGGAAGGACTGTCACTTCTTCCCCAGCTGGGCCTCCTGCTGAAGCCACTGAGGCCAGCAATGAACCCCGGCAGAGGCCTCTCACTGCTCAGACTGCTGGAGCCCGGGCTTCCCGGCTCTGCCTCCGCTGAGACTCCCAGCTCAGCGGGCTCCTCCCGCTGCTCTGGCTCCCACTGCCTGCTGCCCGCCTCAGGTCTCCACCCTGGACCTGCGCCAGCTCGGACTCCAAAGGGGTCTCCATCCCTCTGTTCCCAGGCCTCCGCTCACAGGGAGCCCAGGAATCCTCCCACGGGGTTCCTCTCATTCACAGGGGAGATGTGTCTGTGGCAGGAAACGGGGTGAAAGAACAGCCACTGCGTGTCCCGCCCTCAGCCCCAAAGGGACTCTGAGTGTCCCTGGATAACTTGATTACAGGGCTGCTCTGAGACCAGGCGTGCACATGGTGAGGAATTTTAACAAGGACGCAGTGGATTTTTCTAGGTTTGGAGGGTCTTCCTGTGCTGAATCTGAGAGGAGAGAAGCAGCGTGTTTAGCCCCAAGACACTACAATTTGTATTTCTAGCGTTTGAATCCCCCCACCAAGACTTTGGAATTAATTCACTTGAGAGGGAATGGAGGCCTGCTCTGTGCAGAGTGAGACACAGGGCGAGGGGAGACAGTGGTGCCCAGTGGATGTCATGTGTGGTTTCTGCCACCAGGGCCTTAAGTGATCAGACTCAGTGAGGGGACACATCAGTGGTGATCTCCTGTCCAAGGTAGAAGGGATCCCCAAATGTGGTGTTTCCAGAAGGGGAGTGGATACCGTGTTTTTAGGCCATTGAGCACCTGCTTAGCTTTCTTCCGTGGAAAATTTTCATTTTCATACTGGCTATATTCACAACAGATGTTCCCGGGTGTGGCTCCAGGGCAGGGCTCCCGCTGTCCCTACCTCTGGTTCAGGAGCGGAGCATGTGACTACAGCCCATTGAAACACTGCCTCCCTCCCTGGCCACACTGATTGGTTCAGGGGCAGACATGTGACCGATCCAGAGCCAATGAGATGCAATGAGACTCGCTAGGAATTCTGGGAAGGAGATTCCCTCACTTGCAGCTGGGCAGGAAGGTGAGAGCATGGAGGGGGGGCCATGTTGCCACCCACGAGGGGAAAGGGGGAAGGGGAGGGAGAGGAAGGGAGGGGGCAGAAGGGAAGAGGGGGAGGCAGCCAGCGGGGGAGAGGCTGTAAATGGCGCTGGAGAGAAGAAAACAGAGCTTAGAGGAGAAGCCACTACCTAAAGATTTTGTTTGAGCCCCTGGATCCAGCTATGTCTGATGCCATGACTGCTGGACCAGTTAAATCAGCTGATGTTTCCTCCTCAGTTGAGCCATTTTGAGTTGAATTTCTGTTCCCAAGCACCTGAGAGAGGCCAGTCTGATTCAAGAAAGGATAAATCCTGTAGTTTAGGGCACTCGGGGAAGGATTTGTGGAAGAGAAGATGGATAAGACGGATAAATTCAGGGTGTGAGAGCCCTAGTAAAGATTTGGAGATGGTTATAATAACCGACAAGGCTGGTCTGGTTGAACTGGCTCATACTGGGGATGCCGAAATAGGAGACGGGGCTGGTGTGTGTGTGCGTGTGTGCTTCCACACTGTGCCGTGGCGTTCTGGTGTTATCACACGCGCCATCACGCCACAGGTAATCACACACCCCCGCATGCCAGACTGTGAGCACCTGGGTCTGTTTTTGTTCATCTTTGGATACCCAGTGCCTGGCATAGGGCCTGGCACATAGCAGGCTCTCCACAAATACTTGTTTATGAGTAATATAACCAAATTCAACTAGTCCGCTCACGCATAGGACTGCTGGGAAGGTTAGAAATGCCACATATAAAACACCCAGCATGTCCCAGACCCTCACAGGGGCTAAGCAGATGTGCACTTTATGACGTATGCAGGGGCGTGCCCATTTTCCTGATTTGGGAACTGAGCCTCTCTGGAGCAGGGAGCATAACCAAGGGCAGAGAATGTGTCGAGGTGGGGCTCTGAACCCCAGTCCTCTGACTCCAAGACAGAAAGTCACCACACAGTCCCTGGACGGCAGCGGGCAGAACAGCACAGCATGTGTGAAGGCTGCACATCCAGGGGTCAGGTCTGGCCACCAGGCAAACTTGATTCACTCAGGATGTTAGAAAAGTCTGAATTGGTTGCCAATATCAAAAAATGAGGAGATTTCACAGGGAAGGACGCACAGATTTATAGCAAACCTGGCCGTCTTGGGCCCCCATTTCTATGGGGGACTGACAAGCCTGGTCTGAGTTGGAAGCCTCCTCTTAGACAGAAACATTCTCCATAGTCCCCACCACTCCCTATTGTCCTGCCCACCCCTAGCTTGCTATCCCATGTGACTACCTGTCCCCTGGTGACTTCTGCCTGGGAGGGGGACCTTGTGTAGTGAGTCAGAGAGAGATGAACTCAGGAGGGCAGCCCCGAGGAATCCTCACACTAACCCAGAGAACCCTGCTTATGACAGTCAGCCAGGGCTAGTGGCAGTGACAGTGGGGAAGAACGTCAGGGGAAAGAATGGGTCAAGAAAGCTGCAGGGGGATGTAAGAGTTGGCTTTGAAGATATAGTTGGGACAGGAATATTTGCTAGTCTCCAGATTTTTTTAAATGGAAAGTTTAGATAAGACATCACTGTTGGTCTCCCATCCTCCTCCTCCTCTTTCTGCCCTCCCCCCCCTTAAGCCAAGAATCAGCAAACTATAGCCCATGGGCCAAAATAGGCCCACTGCTTCTTTTTATAAATAAAGTTTTATTGGAACGAGCCATGCTTATTTGTTTACAGCTTACCTATGGTGGCTTTTACACTACAGCGGCAGACTTAAGGAGTTGCAACAGAGACTGTAGGGCTTGTAATTGTAAAATATTTAGTATATGGCCCTCTACGGACAAAGTGTGCTGCCCTGATCTGAACTACTTTGTACTGAATATCACTGTATAGAAGGGGCTCTCCTGAGGCTCGGCTCCAGGTGTATTAACTTACGTGATCCTCAACCACCGTTCTGAGAACGCCACAACGAAATACACGACACCCCAGTAAAAGAGAATAGTAAAGAAGACAGTACCAGTGTTCATGAGGAAGGTGGAGGAACTGGAACGCTTATAACAGTCCTGGCTGGGGCCGTCAACTGGTTCAACCATGGAACCTATCTTGTGTCCCAGCGATTCTCCTCGCAGGTGTGTAACCAAAAGAAAAGAGGACCTACGTCTACCCAAAGCCGTGTGTAAGGGTGTTCACAGCAGCCTCGTTCATAACCGGCTCACACTGGAGACAACGAGAATGTCCATCAGGGGCTGAGCGGGTTCATACCTGCCATCCACACATCACTACGCGGCAACGAGGGGAACACACTGCTGAGCGCATCGCAGGCACGTGGAGGACCATCACCGGCGTGAGGCTGAGTGCAAAAAGCCCGACCCCAAAAGAGCCCTTACAACGTGACTCCATGGATGTGAGGTTCTAGAACAGGCAAAACCAATCTGTGGTGATGGCAGCTGGAACACAGGTTACCTCGGGGGTGGGAGTTTTGACTGGAAAGGGGTACAGGGGAGCCTCTGGGGGCTGGAAATGCTCTATAGCTTGACCCAGGTGGCACAGGCACATGTGAGAACTCCCCGAGCTGTCCACGTCAGATCTGTGCGCTCTATCCCCTACCGGACAAATCGGTAGGGCTAGAAAAACTACGACACGGACAGCCAACAAACACACTGTGGCACCGTCACACGACGAGAGTGAAGGATCTACGCCCCACGTGACAACGTGGATGGGTCTCAACGTGGCGTGAAGGCCAAGGAACTGGATTCAGAATGAGTGTGTCACGCTGCAGGTCTGAGCCGTGGCTGTCCCGTGGGAGGGCGGTCGTGGAAGGAGCTACGTGAGGGGGCTTCTGGGGCTGGCGGGGATCGTCGGCTTCATGACCTACCCGCGTGCTGGGGACAGGCGCCGGTTCAGCTGGTGAAAATTCACTGAACCGGACTGTCTGTACGCACGCTTTCTACACACATACCCAGCTCCGGCATCCTGTGCCGTGACCAGCACTCAGACACACACTATTACGTGAGAGAGAAACACACGGAGAAACAGAGGCTTCTGGAGGCTCTCCCTGAAGTAAGGGTCACCACCGTCCGAAGCCAGGCAGTCAAGGTCCCGTGTCACGTGCCTCGCTGTCCCCCAGCCGGGGACGGGCAGGACTTACCTTGGAGTAGTCAAAGCCGTGCTTCTCCTTCAGCCCGTTCCGACAGAGCGTGTAGTTATAAAAGCGGGAGTTTTTAAGGAGGCCAACCCACTCCTTCCAGCCAGGCGGTACGTAGGAGCCGTTGTATTCATTAAGATACTTCCCGAAGAAAGCTGGGGGGGGAGAAGGGTCAGGAGGCCACGTGAGAAAGCAGAGAGCAAAAGCCTCCTGTCACCCAACACCGTGTCCCCAAGGTGTGAAAACAGCGCTGCCCTCTGGGCCTCCTTTCCAAATGTTTTTATGTGCATAAAACACAGAGGATTACAGGGAAATTAAATTATTTTGAAATACAGTTATCTAAATATTAAAAGAATCTGCCATATAGTAACATGCCCTTTTAAAAAAAATATTACCTTGCAAAGAGTAATAGTTTCAAAGTAGTGATAAGTGAAAATATTTTATTTTGTGATATCTGCCCCCACTGCTGTAGAGAATTACAGCATCAGTGATCCCTACAGACGACAAAATTACAGATTCTCTTGTGCTACGGTTCATGGCCCACCTTCCTACCAATGCTAAGGGACGGTGTAGGTTTGTAAAAATAAGAACGCGATTCTTTCCCATTCAAGCTAACGGACCCCTTGAATTCTGTCTACGGCACCAGGACCGGAAGGGCTAATATCAGACCACGAACGATACCAGTTGTTGCTGGGGATGTGGCTCAAGAGGCCCTTGCACCTGCCAGGGGACGTGCAGACGGGCCCATCTCTTGTGCGACCCTCATTGGCAGTCTCTGCTCACCTTGAACTCACTCAGACCTTCTGACCTAGCGATTCGAATCCTGGGGACTGACTCAGCAGGAAGGTATTCCTTCCTTCCCCGAGTCATGGCAGGACACGGCTCAGGGTAGCATGGTTCCCAAGAGCCAAAAACTAGAAACAAGTCAGATGTCCATCAGCAAAAGCACGGTTGAAGACGCTGCTGGAAATCTGTACAGTGGAATGAATACCACTCCAGAACGAGATAGCACGAACCCGGGCCACGTTCAGTAACAGATGCAGCTCGACCATCTAATCGTGTTAAGAGAGAGAAACCAGAGATGAAAGAATGCTGTAAGATCTCATTTCCCTGATGTCAGAAAGAGGCAGCACAGATCTCCGGTGCTGGAGAACAAGGCAGGGGCTCTCGCTGGGCGTGGAGCGTGCTGCTTGGGAGACGGCCTCGTTCTACCTCCGGCCGCAACCCAGGCGCTTCTGTGCCTGAAACCCCGCTGGGCTGGACATTCAGGAGCGGAGCCCGTCTCCACATTCGCCTTTCACACCGGCGACGGGGCTGATGTAAAGAAAATCACCCGGATTCCTCTCGAAGGGGACATACCCCCAAACTCTCTGCGGGTGAAGAGGTAACACACAAGTTCTTTATCATACTTTCTTGCTCTTCTTTCTTCTCAATGAGCAAGTATGATTTTTTTTAAAAAAGATTTTATTTATTTATTCAACAGAGATAGAGACAGCCAGCGAGAGAGGGAACACAAGCAGGGGGAGTGGGAGAGGAAGAAGCAGGCTCGTAGCAGAGGAGCCTGATCTGGGGCTCGATCCCACAACGCGGTGATCATGCCCTGAGCCGAAGGCAGACGCTTAACCGCTGTGCCACCCAGGTGCCCCGCAAGTGTGATTTTTAATAATTACAACCCATAAAGCCATTTTTAAGAAATGGAAAAATCTATGAGAGTTTTTCTAGAGACAGAGGCCCTGTGGCAGCGCCGTCCTTTGGATGAGGACACTGGAGCTCAAGACACGCGGGAGCCGGTGCTGAGAGCTGCAGAAGGGGAGAGTTCCAGATTGCTGAAGGCAGTGAAAGAGATGTCGCCAGCAGAGTGCTTAACGCCGTGCCTGGCAAACTGGGAGCGTTCAGTGGCTGCCGGTTCAGAGCCTACGATGAGAAGGGACAGACAGGGGAGGTGAACATCTGTAGAGGGAGGAGTGGGCTGGGGCTGGGCTCTGATGCCAGCAGAGGGTGAGATGGGTCCCTCTACCTGGAACCTTCAAGAAAGTATGGAGAGCTGCCTTGGGCCTGTGGCTCCTAGAGAAGAGAGGCCTGGGCGGGGAGAGCAGGGATGAGACAGGAGCCCTCCACGGGGGTTTTCCTGGAGGCCTGGCAGGTGGCTGGCACTGCCTGGGAGCGGAAAGGCCTTTTATTTTTATTTTTTTAAAAGATTTTATTTATTTATTTGAGAGAGAGAGAGAGACAGCCAGCGAGAGAGGGAACACAAGCAGGGGGAGTGGGAGAGGAAGAAGCAGGCTCCCAGCAGAGGAGCCTGATGTGGGGCTCAATCCCAGAACGCCGGGATCATGCCCTGAGCCGAAGGCAGATGCTTAACGACTGAGCCACCCAGGCGCCCCAGAAAGGCCTTTTAGGACCCAAGCAGCCATTCCTGAATCCCCGTGGCACGGGGCAGAGGGAAGCATGGGCATCCAATCCTTGCCTGGCACTCAGGGCCGGGAGGGAAGTGGGAAGCTGAGAAAACACCTCCCGGGAGGATCTGGGCACCAGAGGAGGTGAAAATAAGAAGGAGGGGTAAGGCCCAGGGTCCCTTTGTGTGGGAGGGCGAAGCCAAGCCAGAAAGAACCCTGGCATTCTGGAGGCGAGGGCTGGGGAAACCGGCCGCCTCTGCTCTGAGTCACGGAAACGTCCATTATTTAGGTGCTGGGTGCCTGGCTGGGTGTCAGGGTGGGAGGACTGAGATATGGGCTGGAGTTAAGGGGCAACAGCGTCCCCGCACCAGGCCAGTGGTAGGCTTGATTCCCCTCTCGGCAGGCTCATGCACGGCTGCATCTGTCCCCTGAAAGCAGCGGGGCTCAGCCAGGGGCGGTTTCGCCCCTGGGGGACACTTGGCAATGTCTGCAGAGGTTTCTGGTTTTGTCACAGGTTGGGGTGGGCCACGCTGCCGGCATCCAGGGGGTGGGGGTCTGGGACGCCGCTCACCATCCCACAGTGCTCAGGATGGCCCGCACGGAGAATCATCATTCCGTGTAAAATGTCAACAGTCTGCAGGTGAGAAACCCTGCCACCCGCACGGCCCTCTCTTCTGCGAAAGAACCGTGTAGGGAGGGCTGGAAAGGCTCCTAGAGATCAAGTCCAGTCTAGGAAATAAGATCTACTAAGCCTCAATGACCTTATTCCTCATGTGTGATGTGTCTTTCTGTATGTAAGGAGCTCTACTCTGGTAACACTTCCGGCCTCCCTCCACTCTCTCCCGTTCCTCCCTCCTCGGGGGAGAGTCACGAACAGCAGGGTCAGCAAACATTTCCCCGTGAAGGCCCAGATAGTAAATACCGTAGGCTTTGTGGGCCGGACGGTCTCTACTACAAACTATTCAATAGTCGTAGGAAACAGTCACAGAAATATACACAAACAAGTGGGTGTGGCTCTGTTCCAATAAAACTTTATTTACAAAAACAGATGGAGGGCCAGATGAATAAAACAATTGGAGGGAGGGATATTAAGGAAATAATAAATCAGTGTGCCCATCCATGGTAAAAATCAGGATGGCAGCACAATGAAACTGTTCTGTTTGGGGTAACATTGCCTTGGGCACATATGGATTCATATATCGACAACTATTTCTTAAGCCCCGGTGGTATACCAGGAGCTGTCCCAGGCAATGGCAACACAGCAGTGAATGAGGTCAGCAGGGTCCCTGCCCTCATGGGGCAGACATTCAGGTGGGGGCTGTGACAGATAAGGGTGGTGGTGTTGGTAAAAACAGTGATGAAGGAAATAAAGGATGGCATTGCAACAAAGTGGCCGGAGCTGGACTCCTGGAGGCACCGCTGGTTTGAGGGGTCAGGGAAGGCTGCTGAGGAGTGATGAGAATGAGTCAGGGGGAACAGGAGTACAAGGGAAACTGCTCCAGACAGAGGTGATAGCCAGTGCAAAGGGCCTGAGGCGGTGACAAGCGTGGGGGCATTGGAGGACCCCAGGGAGGCCAGTGAAGGAGGGAGAAGATGACATTACAGGGTAGAGTGATGAGATCACGAGAAGAAGCAACAGGAGGCACGGCGGGGAAATTTAAAAGGGTCTGCACGTCCCCTGAAATACTACGCAACAGATCGTGCATTTTCCTGAAATCGGGACACATTCTGAAAAGAACCACAAGTAATTTCGGAAGCACAGAACTTCCCTCAGTTTGCAGAAGGGTGAACAAAAGCCCAGGGAAAACTGGGTTCTCTCCCAGGTCCCCCAAATCCAGCTTGCGAGCCTATGGTTTGTCCCTGAAGATCTGCACTAAGGTCTTCCTGATGAAATGTGCAACTCGGAATGCTAGAGAGCTCCAGTCTTGGCGCAGCCGGTGGGATAACTCTTTCCTGGGGGGTGAGAAGCCGGGCGCCTTGGGAAGTCCACCCCTGCCCATTGTCACCCAATGCCATGGGCGTCCAAGTGTTTGTGGCGAGCTCCTGTGCTGGAATCCCCCCCGTCACGTCTCTCCCCTCTCTCCAATCCCCAACCCTTAGAAAATCCCGAAAGAGTTGATTATTCAGGGCTCCGCAAGACCCCAGAAAACAGGGCTTCTGTCAAAGGCTTTTAGTGCCAAATTAGATTTTGCTCTCATTTGATTAGATTTCCCCAAGGCAGTTTTTAAAATGGTTATTCCGGCACCCGTTGAGGTGGGAGCAGCAAATTAGCGTGGGCCCTGGGGCTCCAGGGCTGGGAGATACAGCCAGGAGAATGAGCTGGAATTAAAATCAAGATTAAAAATACAGCCGCCTCGTGGCTGGAGCCCCGAGTCACTGAGCTTTTGCGGCTGGGACGCTGCAGAAAGCAAGAGCAGCAACCTGAGGGCGGGTGCAGGGAAGGAACACCTTGGCAGGAAGATTAAGAGGAATTAAATGCCAGGCCAGGAAAGGCCACTGATAATGTGCTGGCTGACGCTGGCCCCAGGGAGCAAGCTGGCATCAAGTGAAAGCCTGGAGCACTCGCTGCTTCCCGTGTGCCAGGCACGGGGTGGAGATCTCCACCTGGCAGTGGAGACCTGCGTTTAGCCTGTTCGGTCCTGACTGTGGTCCTGTGGGTACCACGGTTTCCTTACTTAAGGACACATGGGCTGATCTTCAGACTCCAGGGCTGCAGGCATAATCTCAGCTGGACCAATCAGAGCACTCCATTTCCCTGGCTACTGTCATTGGTTTGGGGACAGGATGTGACCCAAACTAGGCCAATGAGAGTGAGCCCTGGAATTTTTAGGGAGGTACTGGAAAATCGAAGTTCTTCCAATGGGCTCAATGCTGATGAGACTGGAAGCTGTTGGTAGCCATCTTGCCACCAAGAGGGGAGAGTCTATTTGAACACGAAGTGGTATGGAAGAGAGCAGCAGTGAACGAGGTGGGGAGGGAGGGAGGAAGGAAGGAGAGAGAGATGCATTGAAAAAGAGAGACTCTAGTTCGAGCCCCTGGATCTACTCTTACCTGAAGCCACCTTAATGCTAGCATTTTCAGTTATATTAGTGATTCCTAATCAGGGGACACTGGGCACTGGGGACACCTTTGGTTGTCACAGCTGAGTGGGGAGATACTAGTAGTATCTAGTAGACAGAGGCCAGGGACGCTGGTAAACATGCTATAATGGACAGGACAGCCCCCCAGGACAAAGAACTATCTGCCTCCAAACGTCAGTAGTGCCAAGGTTGAGAAAGCCTGAGTTAGGTCAACCTATAAATCCCATCACTTCGCTTTTGGTTGTTGTTATTTGCTTAATTCGGTTTGAGTTGAGCTCTTTCACTTGCAATAAAAGATCCAAGGAAAAGAAGAAGAGATGCTTAGTGGAGAGCAGGGTTTGGCAAACCAAATCTGGGCTGCCACCTGTTTTTGTGAATACTTTCATTGGAACGAAACCACACCCATTTGTTTATATATCGTTATGGCTGCACGCACACTATCATGGCAGAGTTGAGATGTTGCACCAGAGACGACGTGGTTTTAAGTCCAAAATATTTACTATCTGGCCCTTTGCAGGAAGTGTTTTCCAACCCTTGGCATTATGAACAAAATTCCTTGTGTGGGGCGAGGGATCCCTCAGGGATTTGAAGCAGGGCTAGGTTTAACCCGGAGGAAGTGGGGCCAGTTATGCAGAAGTGGACACTGAAGGGCACGGCAGCTGGGGGGCTCCACGGTGCAAAGGAATGACCCACAGCCGGCACAGCAATGACAAGAACGGAGCAGCCAATCACAGGCTATCTTTGCCTTGCATGGTCCTGATACGCACAAATGTCAGTTTCCACCATTGAGCTGAATGGTTCCCATTTAGCTCGCATGGTACGTGAACTGTAATTCTGCACTAAGTACAAACGCTCTACTGTGCATAACAGATGCACATTAGGATCAGTGGCCCAGCACGTGGCTGCTTGCACAGCCTATCGGCAACCAGTCCCCAAACATCTGTGACTCAGTTCACGCACAGACAGCAAAACATGTGGTTGGGTTGCCTCGTCTCCTGATGATAAATCTACAAGATGTGTTACCAAAGTGGATTGTGGAAGGGGAGAACCAACCAACAGAAATGAAAGTGCAACCAAGAAATGAAAAGCTAGGGGCGCCTGGGTGGCTCAGTAGTTAAGCGTCTGGCTTCGGCTCAGGTCATGATCCCAGAGTCCTAGGATCCAGCCCTGCATTGGGCTCCCTGCTCAGCGGCAAGCCTGCTTCTTCCTCCCCCACTCTCCCTGCTTGTGTTCCCTCTCTTGCTGTGTCTCTCTCTGTCAAATAAATAAAATCTTAAAAAAAAAATGAAAAGCTAGCTGATGTGGAAAGGCAAGAAGCAGGTAGAAGGAATCGAAGACACCAAGCCGACCGTGGGGATGTCAATGTGCACAGTGTGGGAAGCTCTCGATTCGCAGTCTGACGGCTTAATCATGGAAAAAAATGAGGAAACGTGATCGTGACAGAAAGGATGAAGACGTCTCAGAGGATGTAACGCTTGCAAAGACACTCCACGTTAAGGAGGCTCTTGGAGATAGGTCGCTTACACTGAACACTGTGTGTCCTTGGGCAACTAGTTTAATCTCCTGATGCCTCAGCTTCTCCGCTTACAACATGGGGATGATGACAGTGTCTACCTGATGGGCTGCTGTGAGAACTGATGTACCTACACGAGCCCACCCTGTCTTATCACCCTTCGCTTTCCCAAGCTTCACAGACACGGCATGGTTTATGAACTGAAGGCTTGTGGAACCTGGTGTCCCGCAAGTCAACCAATGCTCTTTTTCCAACTGCATTTGCTCACTTTGTGTCTCTGGGTCACGGCTTGGTAATTCTTGCCATATTTCAAACTTTTTCATGATTACTGTATTTGCTACGGTGATCTGTGATTACGACGTGTGGAAGGCTCAGATGATGGTTAGCATTTTTAGCAATAAAGTATTTTTAAATTAAGGTATGTGCATTGCTTTTTTTAGACATCATGCTATGGCACACTTAAGAGAACACAGTATTATGTAAACATAACTTTTATATGCACTGGGAAACCAAAAAAAAAAATTCATTTGACTCGCTTTAATGTGATATTCGCTTTGTTGTGGCCGTCTGGAGCTGAACCCGCAATATCTCCGGAATATGCCTGTACTGCTTAGACGTGGCACAGGACACGTGCCTGCTAAGTGTTGGTTCATTATGGCCAGTGGGTCCCCCTTCCTACCCACGTCTTGCTCCACTGATACTTATTTAATAGAGTCCCCGCAGAGATGGATGTCAAAATCCACCGTCCCTACCACCGACTTGGAGGGCACTATTCACCCCCAAGTCCTTTTGAAACCCTCCCTCCTGGTCCTGCAAGCCAGCGCAGGCGGCTCTTCGGTAGAAAGCTCCGTGCACCTGTCCCCCTCCTGGCTGCTTTCTCCATTTGTCTGAGTTAAGTGCTGCTGGGGAACCATTGAGAGTCTGATGGGAGAACCAGACCCTTCTGTTATCTCTCCCAGCCCTGAATCTAACCGAAATTGCCTCATACTAATCGTATTTGTGGTCTGTAAAAGCTGGGTCTTGCAGTGACTGGAGACTCAGATTAACCGGCGGTAAACCCGGCCCAGGAGGGCAGATGGGGGCATCATCTTGGATCTGGGGGAGAGGGAGGGTTTCTGTCACTGGAAACTAACAGGACTCCTGGGTCTCTCTCTCTGTGCTGGAGTGCCACTCTGGCTGGGATGCGGGACTGTGTTGTCCTGAACATTGGGGCAGCCGTGAGTTACTTCTCTGGGTAACACAGGACGCGATATGGGACAACGGCCAAGAGTGTGTCTCTGCAGCCAGACTCTCCCAGTCCGTCACCTCCTGATCACGGAATGGCAAGTGACCTCACCGCTCTGTGCCTTGGTGGGCAGCAATGACAGTAAGCCACTGCCTACTGTCACGTGGAGGAAAGGAACTGTCATGGGTAAGGAATGTGGAATAGGAGCTGGCGTGTCCTTGCTAGGCAAGAGGCAACTACTGGGGCTCCCAGCACCCCTTCCAGGACGCAGCCTTCTCCCTCCCATCAGGGGCCATCTGGATGGAACAACCAGCCGGGCTGCCTGAAGGACGCTGGGGTCTCTCAACACATACTTATTCCACACCATCTCCGCCCACATCCTACATTAGCGATAACGGGTAAATAAGAGTCGAAAGGTCCCAGAGTTGACTGGTTGAATCATGCTACATTTTGGTATTTACATTCAAATAGAAATAGTTCACTAAATATTTTTTCATTTTAATTTGACAGTTTCCTATTTTGGAGCTGACACAGCCACACATGCATGAACACACACACACACACACATACACACACACACACACACTCTCTCTCTCTCTCTCTCTCTCTCTCTCCCCTTCAGGTAAACCCGGAGAAGCCACAGCCACTCACCCCTGCTTCTTCCCAAATATAAAGGTCCCAACTGCCAATCAAGGTGCCCTTTCCTACCAAAGGGGTGGGTGTATGGCTGAGCTTGGCCAATCAGACTCTAGCCTGGGACTTTGACTCCTGAGCTAGGAGACAAAGGCAGAAGAAGGGTTGGAGTTTTGTAAGACCCCCTGAGGGGACAGTTGTTGAAAAGCTGCAACCTGGGGGCGCCTGGGGGGCTCCGTCAGTCAAGTGTCCAACCCTTGGTTTCATCTCAGGGGTCGTGAGATCGAGCCCTGTGTTAGCCCCCGTGCTCATGGGGAGTCTGCTTGAAGATGCTCTCCCTCTGCTCCTCCCCTCACTTGAGCTCATTCTCTCTCTCTCTCTCTCAAATAAATCTTTAAAAATTGTAAAAAAAAAAAAAAAAAAAAAAAAAAAAAAAAAGCTGTATCCTGAATCTGCAAATCCAGTGTTTGGAAATCCAAAAAAAGAGAGGCAAGACCATCAGGCAAGACCATAAAGTCTCAAAAGTGATAGAAATGTGTCTTGTTCTTCCTCCTCATTGCCTTGCTGACAGTGGAAATGGCCTTCCCCTGATCTTGCTGACTTCTCTTTAGCCTGCCCATAACCCAGGCACCCCCAAACGGCCAGGAGGACCCTTCTGAACCCAAGACCATTCTTGCTATCCCCCTTCAGTGACCTGCCCACATGTCCTGCTAATCTCTGCCCACGTCTCCCACCCCTCCCCTCTCTGCTCACTCCGTTCTAGCCGCTCCAGGCCTCTTGTTCCTTAAAACACGCCAAACTCACCGCCACCTCAGGGCATTTGCACCTGCTCTTTCCTCTACCTCACACCTGCTCCCCTCTCCCATGGACCAGCTCCTTGTCACCATGATGTCTCAGACCAAACGGCCCCTCCTCTGCGGAGCTGTCCTTGATCGCCCTATTTCAAGGCCCCCGTCCCTCTGTACCGGGCTGTTTATCTTCTCTGTGGCCCTCAGCGCCCTCTGAAATCACCGCAGATGTGTCTGCTTTCTTGTTTATCACCATCTCCCCACGCAGGGGCCTTGCCTGCCTAAGACCTGACCTGCGGCGGGCACACAGTCATAGCTGCTCACAGGGTGACTGGGTCGATGGCTTTGGATGGGACACACGGGCCGAGCAGTGCGAAGCTGCCCCTCGCTGGTGTTTTAAGCCTCTCCCCGCCCCTGGGAAGGTAGGAGGACTGGAGATGGAGCAACTAAATGTTTCATTAAGAGGGATTTCTATTATGGGGTCTGCAGATGAGAATGCTGGGTGTTGGAAAGGGGGCCAGGGGAGGCAGCCAAGAGGTCACCCCAGAGCCTGTGCGCACAGTACGCCCAACATCAGGCCAGTGGGGGCGAGGGCTCCCCAGGGGACCCTGGGGCCATGTCTGGAGGCATTCCTGGTTGTCCCAACTAGCAGAGAGGGTGGTGTTGGCCTCTAGGGGGCAGAGACCAGGGATGTGCTAACCACCCCGCAGGGCATAGGGCGGCCCCGCCACAGAGGAGAATCCGACTCCACGGTGAGAGCAGTGCCTGGGCTGAGCACCCCAGCGGTGCAGAGGGGGTGCGGTGTGGCTCTGAGGACCAGGCTTTGAGCTCTGTCTCCCCAGGCAAGGGAGCGCCCCTATCTAAGCCTCGGCGACTCAATCTATAAAATGGGAGCAGCAACAAATGAGATCACGTCTGGCCTAGAGTAAGCACTCCAAAAAAAGGAGCTGTGAGAGTCCTCAAAATATAACCTGTTTCCTTTTTCAGGGTGGGGGGATGAAAATGCAGGTCTCCCGAGAAATGAAAATGGGCGCTAGAAACCAGCTGTGACACCGTCTTGGCAAATCACAAGGCCCCTCCGAAACTCTGGCGACGAGCCTGGGGAAGGATGCAGACACGGCCCAGAGAGATGGGCTGGTCACGACACACGTCTGTGAGCAATGACGGCCTGCGTGCGGAACCGAGCCATGACAACAAACAACGCTCGCCAGAGCAATTCGGAAAGGTCAGTGAGAAATGAGGTAGAACCTTCTGGAAAGTCCATCTTTCCTGGAAGAAACCACTCCATTTCACACGCCAGGAGTTTGGGAAAACAAAAAGGGGTCTTTGCTTTTTGTGACATTTCTAAACTCCAGTTGTCTGTGGGTCTCTTTCCCATGTTTTGTCATTTTTAGGTGTTGGTTGCATGGTCACAAACTTCCTAGTTTCCCTCAGGTCAATTCATCTGGTGTCAACCAGGTGTTTCGAGCTGGCCTCTTGCTCGGTCCCCTAAACCTGCTTCTGTTCCAGCATTCCGGTCCATGCTGGCTCCTCAGGCCACACAGTGGGCAGGGTCTTCAGCTCCTCTGTCCCTATTCACACCCACTGACCATCTGTCATGGTGTCTCCGCCTTCAGAAGGAACTCAGGACTGAGTGCTTCCCACATGTCCCTGTGACTGGCTTGGTCCTAGCCACCAAACTTCTCTCACCTGGGCCTTGCTGGAGCCCCCTCCCTGGTCTTCCCCTAGGGTAGCCAGAGCAATCTGCTAAATCACAGATCCCATCAAGCCACAGTTCTGCTCAAAACCCTTTGATAGCTCCGCGTCACACTCAAACTAAAATCTAGAGTCCCTGGCACGGCCTGCCCCCTCCCTGACCTCGTCTCCCTCACTTGGCCTGGGTCCATTCTGCTCCAGCCTCAGTGGCCTCTTCCCGTCTTCTTAGGCCTGAAGCTCATTTCTGCCCCAGGGCCTTTGCTCTTGCTGCTTCCTCTGAAGGACCCTCTTCCTCAGACCCCTGCATGGATCACTTCTTCATCGTTCCCAGGCATTTGCTCAAATACTACCTTACTGGGTTACATCCCTAACTATCCTGTTAAAACGGTCTCTCCCCTACCCTGGTCCTCCCTCTTCCCTCACTTTGTTCCTCCATGGTATTTCTTGCCACCGGACTAATTTATTTGTCTTTTGGGTTTTATCACCTGCCTGCACCATGAAAACATCAGCTCAAGGTCAGAGCTTTCTGGATTCCTTTTTCCTACCTGTGTCCCTATATCTAGAACAGAGCTTGGGAAGCAGTAAGGCCTCAACAGACATTTGTGGCGTGAATGAGCAAATGACTGAACCACCAAACACCCGGGTTACGGGGTGGGGGGGTCTGTGGGGGATCACGTCCCACGGAGGGAAGAGCAGATGCTCGCTGCCCATCACATGGGGTACATCTGTGGGTGGAGAAGCAGGGAGAACTGTTACATTATTGTCTTTCTATGCGATTCTGTGCCATCTGCTTGATTGAATCTGGATCTACTCAATCCACATGGGGCATGACGTCACCGCGGGGTGTTCCGCAAAACTGAAGAAGGGCCCAAGGCACGGGTTCTTCAACATTCCGGTACCAAAGTCCCTTACGCATTCTTGAGGGCCCCAAATAGATTCGTTTATGTCAGTTTTATCCAACAATAGCTACCATGTCAGAAAAGAAAACCAAGAAATCTATAACACGTTAATTCATTTAAAAATAGTAACAATAAACCTACTTGTTAGCGTGTATTTTAAAAAATGATAAATAGATTTTCCCCAAACCAAATAAAATCAGTAAGAAGAACTGTACTGTTTTCCACGTTGACCAAGCTCTCTAACGTCCAGTTTAATAGAAGACAGCTGGACTCGCGGACCTACGCCTGCGGTCAGCCTGGTGAGAGGTGTTGTTTTGGCTCTGTGTCAAGAAAAATCCAGCCTTCTGTAGATATGCACAGAGAAGGGAAAGGAGTATTTTAATGGCCCTTTGAGATAACTGTGGGTGTGTTACACACCCTCAGAAAATATTGTACCCTTGATGCAAATAAGGGTGAAGGGCAAATCCTGTCTCAGTATTATCATGATAAGAGTTCTGGGTCCAGGGCTCCTGGGCCCACTTTGAGAACCGCTAGATTGGAGGGTAATGATGTTCCCCAATAGCCCGATGAGATAGACATGCTTTTTGTCCCCATTTTACAGGTGGAGAAACTGAGGCACAGAGAGGTGAAGTCCCTTTGTGCCCAGTGTCCCACAGTGGCTGGTGAGTGGCAGAGCTGAGACTCGAACCCAGGGGGCCGTCTCCACTCGCTACCCCGCCCCGCCTGCCAGCAGGACGGCACCCCCAGTTCCTGCAGATGGGAGCACCTCCTGTCCGCTGCGCTGGGGGAGGCAGGGAAACTCGTGAGGAAGAAAGGAAACAGCAAGCGGGCTGGTGAACAGCTAAAGGCAGGGGTAAGGACAGACGGACCTCGTGATCCCCCAGACCCCGCCCCTCCATGGGCTCCGACCACCCTCCAGAGTGCTCCTTGCTGGAATTGCAGGTGGAACAGAGATTCCACACTGAGGTCGTTCCCCACGCTCCGTGCTCCGAGGTTTATCTGCCTGCAGGCTGCTGAGGGAAGGCCATACCAGAGCCTGAGCCCCTCGCCTTCTCAAGAGTGCCAGCGTGGGAACACAGGCAAGAGCCAGACATCACCTCAGTCACTCTTTCCAGACGTGCAGGAAGGGTTTACGGGGTGTTGTCTTGGGAGGTAGTCAGGTGTGAGGTTGAACGTGGGTGCTGGAGTTGACAGCCCGGGTTTAAATCCAGCTACTCCCATCTACCAGCTCAGTTTTCCCAACTGTAAAATGGGGATAATAATATGCCTGCCTGACAAAGGTGCTGGGGAGAGTTCAATAAGGACACACAGGGAAATTGCCCCCAAAATGCTGGTCACTGTTTGTATTATAACATTATTTACCGGGACGTCATATACTCATTCATTCATTCATGCATGCATTCACTCATTCAGGAAGCATTTAGAAGGCCACTGCTTATATGCCAGGCATGGTTCTCGGGACTAGGGACACACAGAACACAGAATAAATTAACAAACAACTAAAACCACACTCTCATGGATTTACGTTCCAGGATTGAGGAAAGTCTGAGGCGGGGGATGCAGGACTCCCGGAGGCCATCACAGTAATTCAGGAGAGAGGCTGGGATGGTTCTAGGCAGGTGGGGGCAGAAGGCTGGGTTGGTTTCGGGCTATTTTTGGAGTTGGAGCCGCCATGGCTTGCGGATGAATTAGATGCGGTGTGGGAAAGAAGTGAGAGGAGCCAAGGACAATTTCGAAGTTTCTGTCTTGAGCAACAAGGACATCCGCCCATCATCGAGGAAGGGAACACCGTGGGAGGGGCCAGGTTCTGTGGTGGGGGTGACAAAGAGCTCAAGGTCACACACGTTAACCTTGAGGTTCCCGGTAGCTGGGTAGTTCAGGCGGAGACAGAGTGGGCAGCCTGGAGATATGCATTCAGGTTCAAGGGCAAGGTCTGGGCTGGGGGGAGAAATGTGGGAGTTGTCAGCATTTCAATGGCATTTAAATCTGTGCAACTGAATGAGATCTCCTAGGGAAGGGGTTCTTAATCTGTGGTTCCTGAACTGGGATGGGAAAACTCCATCTTTATTGATTTTCATGACCCCCTAATGAGCATCTCCACCAACAGAAGTCCAGATGTTTTCATATCATGTTACAGCTAAAAACCAGACATCTCGAGATACCACCAAAGCCAGCACTACCACGAAATCATGCGAATTATCAGACCCATCAGTTATCCCCTAAATAACCAGGACATCGTGTCATTTAATGTGTGAAGAAGCATGCATATCACAGTTTATAAACTATTTTGATGTCACTGACTTCTTTTGCAATCCTGTATGTTTCCTTCTTTGCCTTTAATTTGAACATATTCTGAAAAGGATCCACACAGATGCCAAGGGGGACACGTGGCTCTCAAAGGGGTAAAACCCCCAGGGAGGGAATGAGTATTGCTAGTGAAGAGGGCCCTGGGCTCCCAAGGAAGGGGTCAGGGTGATGGGGCAGCAGCCTAGCAGATGGAAAGGGGCTGCAGGTGGGGTAGGAGGACCAAGCAGGATGCCAGACGTAGGAAGCGCTTCCAGGAGTTTGGTGGGATCAGCTCAGCTCCTGCTGCTAAGGACGATGGTGGCTCCTTCTCCAGGATGAGTGAGCGCACTAACCACGATCCCCACCAGGCATTATAGCTTCCCAAGCACAGCACAGCCTCTGCCCAGCCCAACACTTCGAGCACTAGAGCTGGGAGTGTATTCAGCTCAATTATTTCCCAGTCACTAGTTTACGTAAGAAGGGGCACATTTGGTATGATTCCATGCCTGCAACCTTCCCTCTGCTCTGGAGCACATCAACTCCCTTTCTTCCTCCTCCCCTGGGAGAGAGCATGCATAATTTACAACCAGGCACACAAACTCAAACAAGATTCAGGTGCTCCTGCAAATGAATGGAACAGACCAAGGATAAGAGAAGGAGAGGTGTGCAGGGAACGGGGTTTCTAGCCATGCCCGTGAAGCCTCACAGAACCTGCTGTGTTGCCCCAGTGCCCGTGTGCTGCTTCTCTACAGAAGCAGAATTACTAGCTGGGTCCAAGGCCAGCAGAATGGAGGTGACATTCTCAGCTTCCCGCACCGCCGGAAGTGGCCATGACCGACTGGAGGAGATGTGGGTGGAAATAGTGTGAGCTCTGGTAATGTGCCTACAGAAAGCAAGTGTGCCTCCCCTGGATCTTCGACTTCCTGCTGGCTGGCTGTGGACGTGGTGAGCCGTTCGGGACATGGGCAGTCCCCCAGGATGGTGGGGGAACATCACAGAAGGAGCCTGGGCCACCAACACCAGGTGTGCCTATCAGCCCTGGGCTGTTAGTGCCCAAATGGTCAAAGGAGAGACAAATAAGCACCTGTCGTCTCTAAACCACTGTTCTTTGGGGACTGAAACGCCCCCAGCTGTACCTATATTCTAACAAATACTGGGCGGGGGGGGGGGGGGCGGCTGTGACACATATCTAGCTGGTGACTGCCATCTAGTAGGGGACTGCAAACCTTTTCTGCCAAGGTTCAGGCTGTAGGTAGTTCCACTCTGCAGCCCCGTGGTCTCCGTGGCAATTATTCAACTCTACCACAGTAGAGCGTAAGCAGCTGCCGACAATACATGAATGAAAAAGCTGTGTTCTAATAAAACTTTATTTATAAAAACAGATAACAAATTTCTGTGGGCTGCAGTCTACTGACACCCTACTGTCCAGGAATGTTGCTAATATCTGGCAAGATCTTTTTGTTTTGTTTTGTTTTGTGAGAGAGAGAGTGCACACGAGCAGCACACGAGCTGCACACGAGTGTGTGGGGGAGGGGCAGAGAGAGAGGGAGGGAGAGGAGCCCAACTCAGGGCTCGATCTCATGACCCTGAGATCATTCCCTGAGCCAAAATCAAGAGTCAGATGCCTGACTGAGCCACCCAAGCACATTCCCTGCCCTGCCCCCCCCCAGCAAAGTTTAGAAACTGAACTTTTTGGTGAAGTTTCCAGATTTTAAAAAACACCTTATAATTCAAACAGCACATATTTGGGGTTGAAGTGTGAACTCGGGCTGTTGGCTGCTATTTTACAAGACCCACATGTGGTCCCAAGGGGTGCAGAATAGAAGCTGAGCTGGTCCCGGCCAAGGTTCCATCTCACCCCTACCGCCCAGAGGAGGGCCCTGGGTCGTGAGACCTTCACCATCCATCCTTTGGCTTTGGGGGCTCCAGATCTGGGCAGGGGAAAACGATCCCACTAACTCTCTGGGGGTGGAGCTGGGGTCTCCTGAGGTACAAGTGATAAATGAGAAGGCGATGCTTTTGCAAACTCCAGAGCACCATAAATATTAGATGCAAAATGCCACAGGACTGAAGTCTTTGTTTTTTTGGCAGACAAATTGGCTGAGGAAGCAGGGCCAGGAAGAAAGGCATTAAATAAACCCCGAGCCCCAAAGCTCTTAGGGCTGGGGCATTTCTGATATTCTGTAACTGGATCCTTTTAACTTTGGGCTGCTTGCAAGGTTACAACATGAGTCTCTTTCTTCTGCTTTTGAAAAGACACCAAACGCAAATTGCTGCACAAAGTGATAAATCAATGCTCTGGAAGTTCTGGATGCCAGAGATGGGATCTTGCTGAACTGAGAACTGTGGGAAAGCAAACAAGGAAGGTGGGGGCATAATTACACAGGGAGGAGGCATCTTGGGCTGGACGCAAAGAGAGCTGGGAGAAATGCCCTCCTCCCACTTGCCCCTTGAGTGGGGGAAAGCTGGATTTGGGTTTTTATAGTAGACATCTGTTTTATTTTTCTGCCCGGCATCCATTTTTCTGTCTTTTGGTAACTGTGAGGAACCTATTCAGGTGAGACTGTTCCTGGCTCCTAGCTCCTGGGCTAGGCACCTGATCTGGGGTTGGCCAATCAGGGTGTCTCCCCTCCCCCTGGCCTCTGTGATTGGGTAAGGGAGGGCCATATGACCCTCGCTGAGCCAATGAAAGCCTCCCCTGAGACTTTTGCTGGAGCACTGAGAAGAGGCTCTCTCTTTCAGCCAGGGTCACCATGCCAGTGGGGTAGGACCTTTGAGGGCCATCTTAACGCCACAAAGCAGAACCTTCCTAAGCATAAAGCTAACCCAGATAAAAGAAAATCCAAGAAGTAGAAAGACGGGTTCTGATGACAACGTTTGAGTACTGGGACTTAGCTAAACTTGCCTGAACTAATTGCAATTATATTTCTGAATGCTGGAAAAGGGAGACAGTAATCCACATTCCATTTTGTTCTCATTTTCTGCTTACTTCAAGCCTAAGGCCAAAGAGTCCTCTGTTCATTCAAATCTTTATTGGGTACCCAGTACCTGCCTGGCACTGTTCTTGGACAGGAGGATACAGCAGTGAACACAATAGGCAAGAAATAAATTCAAAACACCTGAAATAATTTCAAGGGGATGATAAATTCTACAAAGGACATAGAGCAGGGTGTCATGGTAGAGAGTGACAGGGCTTGGGGAGGGCTAATTCATGCAGGGAGGTCAGGGAAGCAGCAGGGATGTTAGAGACAGAAGGTGAATGATGATAAGAAACAAGCTGTGTGAGCAGTGCTCTAGGCAGATGCAACCACAAGTGCAAAGGTCCTGGGGCAAGTGTGACCTTGGACTGTTTGAGGAACAGCAAAGAGGCCAGGCAGTCTGAGTGTTGTTAGGAAGAGAGGTAGGAGATATGCACAGAGACGGGAGCAGGCTGAGGTTGAACAAGGCCTTGGCAGCTCTAGCAAGGAGCTGAGTTTATTCTAAGGGCACTGGGGAGCCAATGGAGGGTCGTGTGCAGGGAGTGACATGGCTAGAATTCCAGTTTTCAAAGCTTCCTCTTGGTGCCGGGTGCAGAGGAGGAATGGCTAATCACTGGGGAGAAGCAGGGATGAGCAAATAACCAGAGTGAAGGTTGAGGGCTGCTCCTGGCTGTTTGTGGCGAGCTCATTACTGTGGAGGAAGGCTGAGCTGTCCCAGTGTCGGAGGTGTGGAGGGCGGGCTGCTTGGGTCTCGAACTACGTGCTGCCCTGGGCCCCCCACTCCTCGGGAGGGCCATGCATCTCCAGCAAATGAAGCTGGGGCCCATCCGCGTCCTGGAGGCTTGACTAGCTGGGCACGGCGGCCTCCCCCAGCACTTCTGACAAGTTTTATCACCCGCTGAGTCAACATCAGGAAGGGTGGTATTTGAAAATCTTTCTGTCCCTTTTAAAAGCATGTTTTTAAAAAAAAATTTTTTTAAGAGACAGCCAGTGAGAAAGGGAACACAAGCAGGGGGAGTGGGAGAAAAAGCAGGCTCTCAGCGGAGGAGCCTGATGTGGGGCTCAATCCCATAACGCCGGATCACACCCTGAGCCGAAGGCAGACGCTTAACGACTGAGCCACCCAGGCACCCCTAAAAGCATGGTTTTGTCCAGAAGGATGGAACAGGTGGGGGGCAGGGGGTGCGAAGAAAACCCCCAACAGACTCTTAGAACAAGGCCTGGGCAGACTATCAATCATTGGATATTTAATTATCACCTTGGAGGAAGGTGACACTAAGCTGATCCTTTGAAGAGCGGCTCTCAACATCACGAGACGGATGTCCATTTCTGTGACAAATATTTTGTAACATTCCCTTATTTTCCTGAAAGAAAACTGCAGGTAACAAAAACTACCTAGGCACATTTTTTCCCGAAAAATCAATACAACACCCTAATTACAATCTACAAGAGGAATAAAAGGAAGGCAATTTATAACCAAGAAAAATTTCCGTATGAACTTTCGAGCCCATCCATCAAGGAGAGGTGACGGAGTAGTCAGGTGGCACCTAGACACGGATTCAGAGGCATGTAAGAGACAGATGCAGGCTGGTTGGGCCCCCCGCGCTGGCAAAACAAGTGCTTCTGGTAGCCGTGCTCTCAGCGCCGAGACTTTCAGTAACGTGGGATAACTCCGGGAAAAGCTTTGCACTCAAGTATGATATTCCTTCCGTTTACTGATCACTTCCATCCCCGGAAAATTCAGAGGGTCCTAAGACTGTGCAGAATACCTCTGGCGGTTATCTATAAAAGGGACTTAGGGTCAGGCTCAGCTCACAGTACACGTAAAAGAATCCAGTCATGTAACGATCTGGTAGAAGACTTGGAAGCCGCGTGGAACAAAAGGGAATTTGGGAGCCCCATCAGGCTCTCCCGTGCACAACAGGCCATAGAAGGTCCCTGGTTCCTGCCCCAAGACCCCAAGCAGTGTCCTCCACGTTGACAACCACCAGAAATATTTTCACAGATTTTGGCCCCTAGGGGGCAGTGTGTTCCCTTGGGAACCACCCGGTTGGAAAAAAGTTTGCTAACCAGTGGCCTGTGGGCTGAATCCATCCCACAGGTGTGTTTGCTTTGGTTTCTCCGGGTAGCAAAGGGCTCACACAGGCACAGCGGTGGAGAACGGACCTGTCTGCGGCCTTGGGAGGGCAGACACAGAGGGGCGCCCAGTTTCCCTTTGCTGAAAGCCCTCTCCCCACGACAGCACAGATGCGTTCTGCTGGAAGTGACCTACTGCCCACGGGGTGGGATGTGCTCGGTGCTCGGAGAGGGAGGACCTGGCCCTGGACAGGTGGGACCCACAGGCCCCAGGTTGGAGCCCTCCTGGGGAGCTGCCCTGGGCTCCCAAAACCCTGACTGGTGGCCCAGCCTCAGGATGGCCTGGGAAGGCCTGGAGAGGCAGGGCCAAGGAACCAGATCGTGGAGCTCGGGCCTGAGGGGAATACCACAGGAAGAAGGGGCCACACCCACCTCACAGGCGTATGTGGGGATTAAACGCACGTAAGCGCCTGGCACGGTAAAGGCTCCGTAGAAACAACTTGCGTTTTTAAAATTATTGTTGTCATTCTTTTTATCTTGTGAAAGGTGTGTGTGCCCATCTCCAAAATTTTGCTTGAATTACACTCTACCCCAAGGCTCTCCAAGAGGACTTTCTGTGATGATAGAAAACATTTTACACCTGCACCATCTGCTCTGGCCCCACGTGTGCCCACTGGGCACTCGAAATGTGCCTAAGAGGACTAAAAAACCGAATTTTTAATTTGACTTATTTTTAATTAACTTAAAGTTAGATAGTTCCCAGTGGCCAGTGACTACCCTGTGGGGCCCAGCAGCTCTAGGGTAGGCCCTTCTAGAATGTTCAGCGGAGTTGCAGCTCTCGATAGGGAGAGACTGCCAAAGGTCATATGTAGCCTGAAAACTCCCTCAAACCGTTAGAGCCTCGTAGGCTCTACACACCCACTCAACAAAGCGTCCTGCTTCTTCTCACTTTTCTTTGACTTCCACCATTATTTTAATGGCCACCGAAGTTAGAGACTCCTTGAGTGAAATAAAAGTTAGAGACCCTGCAAGCTGAACCAAAGTAAGCTGCCCACGGGCTGGGCGGCCACAGTGTGCCACGCTTAGGACCGCAGCGGATGACAAAGGGGGAGGCAGTGGGTTTTTCTGAGAGTCCCTGATTGTCTGCAGTGTTTGCTTGTTTAATGGAAGATTCTGCAGCTTTAATAGAGGTTAACGTGTCACTGTGGGGGATTAAATCAGGTGGTATGCATGAAAGAACCCAGCTGAGGTGGGTTGAATTTTGTCCCCCAAAATATACGTTCAAGTTCTGACTCCGGGTACCTGACTTTGGAAATAGGGTCTTTGTAGATGTCACCAAGTTAAGACGAGGTCCTACTGGATTAGGGGGGGCCTCATCCAGTGACTGGTGTCCTTAGAAGAAGAGGGGAATTTGGACACGGACACGCACAAGAGAAGGCCACGCGTAGAGAGGGACCCTCGGGGAGGCAGAGCCGGGAGCAGGGCAGCCACAAGCCGAGGAACACCAAAGACGTCCAGCAAGTCCCAGAAGATGGAGGAGACAAGGTAGGATCCACCCCCCCACCCCCGCAAGAGCCTTCAGCAGGAGTGTGGCCCCTGCTGACGCTTGATTTGGGGCTGCTGACCTCCAGAACCATGAGAGAACATAGTTCTGTTGTTCAGAGCCGGCTTTGTTACAGCCTCCGCAGGAAGCCCATACACCAAGTACCAGCTACCCCACTGGGACAAAGTGAGTCTCTGCTCGAGTGTCGCCTGGGGGCAAAGAGAAATCTCCACCCATCGGCCTCACACCCTTCGGAAAACTTGGGAAGCGTGATCATCTGCTTCCTATCTTTCCAAGTGGCCCCCTTCTCTTCTGACCCCCGGGAGCCTCCCTCCCAGATGTGTGGGCACTAGTCCCATGACCCTCAAGGGCAGGGTCATATGAAAGGCACTAGGTAACTTACACGCCTATGTTGTAACTCCACTGCACAGATGGGGAAACTGAGGCCAGAGGGGGCCAGGTCTCAGCTCAAGGTTACAAAGGAGTTAGAAGCAGAAGCAAATTCTCTAGACTCCTGCACCAATGTTTTACTTGTTTTGAAACTTAAAGATCCTGGAGAAAGGGAGTGCCCATGAAATCGAAGTTTAGACATTCAGCTTGAAGACGAACGTGGATGTGACACACGTGTCCCTCTTAAGGACGCCCTGGCCAGCCTGGCCTGGAGGGCTGCCTGACGCCTGTCAGCACTCCTAAGGTGGGTCTCCTTTGCAGGGCGAGTGAAAACGCTCTGTGGTCACACCCCCAGGCCGGAGAGCGGGGGCAGCTGGACGAGGGAAGAAGGGAGCTGTGTATGCACACGTGGGTGCTCACTTGAGGGGAGAGGAAGGGAGCGGGGAGCACAAACAGGAGAGAGGCCAAGCCCAGAGAAGGATGCCATTGTGAAGGGGGACAGCTGCACCAGGGGCCCCCGCAGGGAGAATCCAAGTCCTTTCTTCTCTGTGTGTGCAGAAGGGCCAAGAAGAAAGGAGGAGGGGGCCGAGATGGTGGGGGTGGGGAGGAGAGAGAAGGGAGAGAAGAGAGGGGTATAGAAAGATGCGGAGGGTGGGGGGGGCTGCTGGCTGTGGATGGAACACACAGACTCATCCGCTCGTCCTGCCGAGATTCCCCGAGCACCTAAGATGGGGTGCACCCGCTTGCAGGCACGGGGATACCAGAGGGGACAGCCCAGGCCGTCCCCATTTCCACGGAATGGAGGTTTTGGAAGGAAGGCAACCAGTGAGATCAGTGGCCGAGCCCACGTTAGTGCTGGAGAGAACCAGAGAGACGGACTGGGCAGGAGCCAGGCTAGGGGGGGACGGAGACATCCTTTAACTTGCGAGGGTGGACAACAAATATACAGATAGATGTTAAGTGGTAATGAGAGCTCTGAAGGAAAATAAAGCAGGATGAGGGGATAGACGGGGGCAGGAACCCTCTTTTTGATGCGCTAGTCAAGGAAGGCTTCTCTGAGGAGGTGATAAAGATCTGACGGAAGTGAGTGAACAGGCCATGCAGATGTGTAGGGAAGAAGTTTCCAGAAAGGGAAAGAATAAGCACAAAGTCCCTTCAGGGGGTCCCTGGTGGACTGTTCGAGAAACAGGAAGCAGTGGAGCGATGGAGGGGGAGGACAGGCGGCGAGGTGGTCCAGAGGTGAGGGGCAGATCATCAGCACCCCGAGGTGACTGTGGGGGGCCCACAGGAGGGCTGCAGGCAGACGAGGGACAGGATGCCTCCGGCTGCTGAGGTGGGAACAGAGCGCAGCGGGTGAGGCCAGGAGTGGTGCGCAGGAGGGAGAGGGCTGCGCCGTCCGGCCAGGACATGGTGGCAGCCCCAGGAAGGGTGCTGGGAGTGCGCTCTGGAATACCTTGAGGAGAGAGCTGGCGGGGGTCTGCTGATGACTAGATGTGGAGTGACAGGAAGGAAGAAAAGCAGGGACAGGAAGGTTCTGGAATCCTGAAGCCGTCAGGGGAGACCATGGGACGTGCTCAGGGAGGGGGACACGGTCAGGAGGCCGCTTTGCACACATCAGGTTTGAAATGCCAGGTGCACGTCCAAGGGGAGATGGTAAGTAAGCAGCTGGAGGCCAGGCTTCAGGTTCAGCGTGGGGTTCAGGGCAAGAGGCTAAGCAGAGTGGGGGGACAAGGGAGGGGTGAGGAGGAAGGCACCTGAGCACCAGTGCTCATGTGTGCGCGGTCCTACACACACACAGCAGCGAGTCTTGTCAGGGATGCCACCATGCCCAGGGCCGCCTTCCTGGCCTCCTGTGCAAGAGGCCCCAGCCTCCACCAACGCCTCACGTGCCCCGCCAGGGCCTGCGGACTGGCCCGGAGCCACTGCCCCCCAAGTGAGGGCGGCCGCCCAACGCCGACAGCCAAGTTGTGTGGATCCTCGGCTGACCTCCCTCCCCAGTTTTGTGTGAGCAGAAGAGTGAAAATAATTGGGGTGCTCAAGGCCAAATCTCCAAACAGCTTCACCTGGGGGCCTTGATGTAGCCTGGGCTTGTAATGAGAGCCCCCCTGCCCCCGCCTCCCCTGGCGCATTCTAGAACATGATGAGGGAGGAGCCGAAAGCTCGCCACCAGTGCCCACATCCCTACAGAAGTCTGTACCAGATGGCAGAGGCTGGGCACGGAAACCACCTCAGAACTGCCAGACTCAGATGGCAGCGAGCAACGAGAAAAACGTTACCCCAACGAGAAGACAATGGGCACTTCTGTCTAATTTGCCAGCAAGCGCCGGAAAAGGTGTCCCCCATCCCCCCCAAAGCAGCGTAGTGGAAATCTGTGACTGCCACCTCAGTATGCTTTCCTTCCTCCCCATTCCCAGTCCTGGATTTCCGATTTGCTGGAAATCGCCACATCGCTCGTGGGCCATGGAGGTGCCCATGTGCGTTCCCCCTGCTAATGTGTGGGACTCCCTGTTTCCCCACACCCCCACCCACTTTTGGTGTGAGGGGGCCTCTGAATATTTGCTATGGCCACTGTCGCCTTCATTCGTGTTTTGCTGATGACCAGAGAAGCAGAGCACGTGCTGCCAACTTTAATCCGGGTGCACCACTTACTGTCTGCACTGCTGCTTCTGTGAATCATTACCATCGCCAGGGCTAACACTGCGCAAGTGCTCGCTGTGGGTCGCTGTTCTGACATTTCATCCCCATAAAACCCTAGGAGCTGAGTAACATTCTTCTCCTCCCTCGAGGTAACTGAGACCAAGAAGTTAAATAACTTGTCCAAATTCACTCAGTTAAAAGTGGCGGAATCGAGATTCGAATCCAGGCAGAGTCCTTGCTCTCGATGGCTCTGCAGAGAGCTGGGAGGAGTCTCATTGCCAGAACACTACAGAACTTTGACCCGTGGCTATGAAACACAAGCGAGCACACTCAGGCAGCTGACCTGTGCTAAGAGTTGACTGAGAGCGTCTTGTAAAAAGAGAAGATGCAATTCGTCCCTTTCGGGGTGTTTATAATTGAGATCCCAGTCCCCGGGGACAGGGGAAGGCAACATACAGAAATACCTACGAACAAACGGATATTCATCCTGCTTCAACTTCGAATCTCTCGCTTTGTCCTTTGTCCATCTCTACTGCAAGCACGGGGTAGCAGAAAGCAAGATGTGCACCAAATGAAAACGCCAATCTTGTAAAAGACGCCAGGTTTTGTGAAGTTAATTAAAGGGATGCTGGAGGACGGCTCGAAGCCCACGCGAATCCATTGACAAACAATATTCTGATCCATGAGGTAACTGAAGCAGAGACTGCTGGAAAGGATGAGGAGGCAGTAAGCACTTCATGGGGGGGAAGACTCAGAAGTCAAAGGAGTCAGAGAGGCCCGCGGGAAAACTGATCCAACCCCAAATGCTTCTGCAAAGATGACCTGTTATGATTTTGCTGTGCAAAGTGCAGGTTCAATGAAGGACATCACATTGTGTTATCGCTTCAATTTGTTGGACAAGTCACACCCCACCTCCCACTGTCCCTTCACCAACCCATTTGCTCAAAGAATGAACCCATTAGTCACCATCACAACATAACATTTGTGGCTATGAGATAGGACATCAAATAAGGTTATTTTCAAAATTTTGTAGTTTCCTTTTTTTCACCCAAGATAAAAGGCCCAACTAAATGCACTAAAAGCACTATTTACATGAAATGTTGGTCCACAGTTGGTGCGCTTAAGGAATGTTTTTCTCGTTCCAGTCTTGCATGGTTCAGGCGGATCTCTTGTACTCAAAAGGGGGTCACACACATAAGCGGTTGTGAACCGTTACTACAGTTTGATAATCTTTCCTCAGTATCCGCTGTCATCTTCTCCTACAGAAAGGAATTTCTAGCTGGGAAAATGGTTGCCTAGAATGGAGAGTGCATTTCTTAGGCTCTTCTGCAGTCACATGAGCACATTTCTCATCAATGAGGTACAAGGAGAAATGGAAAGCAGATGAATCTCTGATCAATTTAGGAACACCTAAATATATAAAGCAAATACTAACAGACCTAAAGGGAGAGACAGACAACAATACAATGATAGTAGGAGACTTTAATACCCCACTTTCATCAACACACAGATCATCTAGGCAGATAATCGTAAGGAAACGTTGGCCTTAAATGGCATGGTAGACCAGATGGACTTAACATTTACAGAACATTCCATTCCAAAGCAACAGAACACACATTCTTCTCAAGTGTACATGGAACATTCTCCAGACAGATCATATGTGGGACCACAAAACAAGTCTTAATACACTTAAGAAAACTGAAATCATATCAAGCATATTTTCCAACCACAATGGTAGGAAACTAGAAATCAATCACAAGAAGAAAACTGGAAAATTCACAAATATGGGGAGAGTCAAGAACATGCTACTGCACGACTGGGCCAAACAAGAAATCAAGAGAAATAATGATAATAAAAAAAAGAGACTGAAGCAAATGAAAATGGAAAGAAAACATCCTAAAGCTTATGGGATGCAGCAAAAGCAGTTCCAAGAGGGAAGTTCATAGCAATAAACACCTCCAGCAAGAGACAAGAAAAATCTCAAATAAACCACTTAATTTTACACCTCAAGGAATGAGGAAAAGAAGAACGAAGCCCAAAGTTAGTGGAAGGAAGGAAAGTAACAAAGATTATAATGAAAATAAATGAAACAGAGACTAAAACAACAACAGAAAAGATGAAGCTAAGAGCTGGTTCTTTGAAAAGATCCACCAAATTGACAGACTCACCAAGAAAAAGAGAGACAGGACTCAACTAAATAAAACCAGAAATGAGAGGTGTCACACAGATACACGAAGGATCATGAGACTACTCTGAGGAATTATGCACCCACAAATTGGACAACCTAGAAGAAATGGATAAATTCCTAGAAGCATACAACTTACCAAGGCTGAATCATGAGCAAATAGGAGATGAATAGACCATTTACTAGTAAGGAGATTGTGCCAGTAATCTAAAACATCCCAAAAAACAGAAGTCCAGGACCAGAGGGCTTCACTGGTACCTTCTACCAAACATTTAAAGAAGAATTAACATCAATCCTTCTCAAATTCCTCCAAAACACAAAGAGGAGAAAACACTGTTAGACCCATTCTACGAGGCAGCGTTACCCTGATACCATAACCAGACAAGGACACCATAAGAAAAGGAAATCATAGGCCAATATCCCGGATGAACATAGATGCAAAAACCCTCAACAAATCCGAACAAACTGAATTCAACAATACAAGGAGGGGATTACACCCCACAATCAGGTGGGATTTACTCAGGGGGTGCAGGAATGGTTTACCATATGCAAGCTGATCTATGTCAGAGACCACAGGAACAAAATGAACGATAAAACCCATTATGATCATCTCAACAGATACAGAAAAAACATTTGACAAAATCCAACAACTATGATAAAAATTCTCAACAAAGTGGGTACAGAGGGACTGTACCTCAACATAGCAAGGCCCTATATGGCAAGCTCACAGCTAACATCACGTTCAGCAAAAAAAACCGAAATCCTTTCCTCTAAGATCAGATCTAAAGTTTTCTACATAGACCTTCTGGTCAGATGCTCTAAAGGCAGAATACGAGCTACACTCTGCCTTCAGACGGCTTTTTTTGGCCCCTATGGTACATTTTTTAAAAAATTGAGTTTGGCAACTTTTTTTATTTTATTTTTTTAAATATCAGCAGCTTTCAGTTAAAAATTCAGGTTAGAAATATTTAGTACTCCTAAGCACAAATGGCTACAATTATCTGGATCTGAGTGGCAGATGCCCCTTCCAATAGGAGCCCTCTGGTCTGCTGCGGGACCCCTGTCCTGCTGCTTCTATTCACCTGCAGGTTGCCACAACCACCTGGGGGGGTGTGCCCGTGGAAAACTCTGACACCTGTGGCTTTCTGCAGAGACCCAGGAACCAACAGGCTTCCATGTATAGGATCGAGGCCTCCCAGATCCACAATCTGGGTGCCTATGGCAGGAGACTCAATCTGCAAGGAGGCACCCTTTCCTCTTGCTCCCCACCCCCAATGTGCCCCACCAGCCACACGTGTATCCAAGGGAAAGCCCCCTCAGCCTGGAAGACTGCTTCACCTCTGAACTAAGGGAGGCGTCGATCCTTCCCTCCTGTCACTCCCACCAAACAAGCCCCTTGTCCCTTGGTTGCAGCTGCCTTGGGGTAGTGATATCCCAGGCATGATGTCTGATTCCACGACTGCCTTGGCTCCTTACCCAAGGTGGGGAGTATTCACTTCTTAACAATTCGATTTGAGTTTGGAGGATTTTTCAGTGGTGCTAGAGAGAAGTGTTTGTCATTGTGTTTTTGCCCCAGGCCTGGCAGGTGAGCCTTGGGAACCGACCAAGGTACCTCCTGCAAGATAGACAGGAAGCCCCACTTGCTCTGCGTCTCCCCTCCCTCCAGGATAGCACACCGCAGCACTGACCACAGGACTGATGGACCCGGCTGGGTAGTCCAGACAGCCAAGTGGACAACCGTCCATGTCAATGCCCAGGCCAGTCTGCAGGATGGCCACACTGTCCCACATATGCCCCTCTCCATTTTCCACGCCAATTTTCATCCCCACCCCCCACCCCAATGTTCTTCTGGAACGTTCTCCCATACTGATGCTCTGAAGTCAACAAATCGGTCCCCAACAGAACTCACAGTGAATGCAAATCATGCACGAGTACTCCTAGCCTCTCTGTACTATGTTTCATATTTTCAATGGACTCATTTTTTTTTTAAATTCAAATTCCTTCGAAAAGGTCAGTTTCTTTCACTACTATAAGGCAAATCAATTTCTATTTTTCTAAAGCATCAATGCACAACTTCTAAATTAAAATGAAGTTGTCCGTGGGCTACCCAAAATCATCTAAAATCCCCGCAGCCTAGGGACCCCGGGCTGGCGCGAGGCCAGGGCGCCGGGCACCACGGCCGAGGCTCCCCTTACCTGTCCGGTAGCCCGTGCTGTTGAGGTACACGGCGAAGGTGCGGCTCTCGTGCTGTGCCTGCCAGGAGGGCGAGGAGCAGTTCTCGTTGTTGGTGTAGGTGTTGTGGTTGTGGACGTACTTGCCGGTGAGGATGGAGGAGCGCGAGGCAGCACATGGGCGTGGTCACGAAGGCGTTGATGAAGTGCGCCCCGCCCTGCTCCATGATGCGCCGCGTCTTGTTCATCACCTGCATGGAACCTGCAAGCGGGAGCCATGGTGAGGGGCGGCCGGCCACTCCCGACTCGCGCCCCCGCGGGCCACAAGACAATGGTGGTTCTCAGCAGGGTGGCACCCCTCTCCCCGGGGAGGGGGTACATTTTGGAAATCTCTGGGGACAGACGGGGGGGGCACCACTGTCGCATGCGGGCAGGGGCCAGCAAGGGCTATCCGTGCAAGAAATTTCCTGGGTCCCCGGTTCCACTGGGTGGTCATGGGGAGCGGGTAAACACCTGTCTGTAAATGATCCGAGCCTAAAGTGGAACTTTATGTAGAAACAGAACATCTTTTTTTGCAGGATATTAATGTGAAGTGTATTTCCTTTTTTTTTGGGCGGGGGGAAGCAACCACTGTGTAGACCAAGGAAAGATTCTACTTTGTTTTGTTTGGAAATTTCCCAAGAATTGTTCACTTTTACTGAAATCCGGTCATGCCAGCCCGCTGGGCTTACCTCCTCCTGGCACACTCCTCGGCCAAATGCTCTGCTCCTTTGTCCACATGGTCCTTCTACTTTGGAGACCACTGCCCACCTCTCCCCAGATTCAGCCCCCCGGCCAAGGCACACCTCTTCTAGTGATCACTCTGGCTTCTGATTCCCTTGAGCTCTTATTATGCACGCCGCGTGTGTTATGAGGACTTAATTATACACCACCAGGTACTGTGGCTTCGTTCATGCCTTTTCTTGTTTCTCAATGAAACTGTAGCAGCGAAAGGCACTTAGGAAGGAAAGGAAACTACTGTGTTCTGGAAGCCGTACTGTGCACAGATGCTTTCACGGTTACTGCCCTGCTGAGGGCCCCACGAGGGCAAAGACTATGTGCCTTGTTCAGTGCTCGATCCTCAATGCCTCCACGGTGTGTGATATACAGTAGGCACTCAAAAAATGTTTGCAGAGTGGATGCGTAACACTATGGCTGGTATCTGAATATTTAGTAGGTTTGGGGAAATAGTCAAAGGAAATCCTTTTCCTTTCTGTGGCTGCCCTCAGTTGCTTTCCTTTTCCTTGAAGTTCTTAGGGTCTGCTGTGGCTTGAGTGATGCAAGCCCCTCCCCTCCCCCGCATGTCCGTGCAGTAACTCTCAGAACCTGGGAATGTGACCTTACTTGGAGAAAGGGTCTTTGCAGGCATAGTTAAGGATCTTGGGGTGAGAGTGTTNGAAGTTCTTAGGGTCTGCTGTGGCTTGAGTGATGCATGTCCTTGCAGTAACTCTCAGGACCTGGGAATGTGACCTTACTTGGAGAAAGGGTCTTTGCAGGCATAGTTAAGGATCTTGGGGTGAGAGTGTTCTGGATTACATTGGGCCCTAAATCCAATGACAGGTGTGTTGTAAGAGACAGAAGGACGAAGACACACAGACATGGAGGGGACGGTCGTGTGAGGACAGAGGCAGAGGTTGGAGAGATGGGCCCCCAGGAGCTGGAAGAGCAAGGGATTCTCCCCCAGAGCCTTTGGAGGAAGCACAACCCTGTCAACACCTTAATTCTGGACTTCTGGCTTCTAGAACTATGAAAGAGCAAACCAATACAGGGTCTACCAGGCAGCTGAAGTTTTTGCTGTAGAGCTGCCGATCGCAATCACCAACAGCCCCCTAGAGACGCAAGGACGACTCATCAGACCCACCTCGGCCCTCTGCCCCCACCGGGGAAGAATGAAAAGGAGATTTATATGGCTCTTTTATCCCATCTTTCTGCCAAATAGGGAAGGAAACAGACTTAGAGCTTCCCTGAGGCAAACATAGATCCTATCTCCTTACTGCTTAAAACCACTGGATAGCTTCCCACCGCACTCGCACTCGGAAGAAAACCTGAATTCCTTACCCTGGCCTAAGACTCTTCCAGACTTGCCCTTGCTGCCAACCCACCTCCTGTGTCCCTTTGACCTCATCTCTCCCCTCCCCCTTGCTCACCTGGCTACACTGGCCTCCTCATGGGTTCTCACATGCTCCCATCTCATCCCTGCCCCAGGACCTTTGCACTTGCTATTGCTGCTGCCTGGGACTCTTCCTGAGACTCTGCTTTGCTGGCCTGTCCCATTATTCAGATCTCAACCCAAGGTCACCTCCCCAGCAAGGCCTGGCTGGCCTCCCCGTCTGAAGGAGCCCCCACTGTTTACTCCCTGTCACACCAGTGTTATGTTTTTCCTTGACATTTCTCTCTTTCTGAAACGGTTTCCTTTACTGCTTCATTTGTTTATGATCTACTTTCCCTGGACTGGGAGTTCTGGGTGACTCAGGGCACTGTCCATTCCCCCACCAACGCCCCCCGGGGAATATGTAATCTGTGCTCTATAAAAACTCACTGAGTGATGGAAGGAAACACAGCAAAGCCTGCTCTTTCCAGCCCAGCACCTGAGGTGGTTTTATAAGGGACGCCCTCCGGGAACCAGGTGTGTTCCCGAGCCTCTCGGCTAAGGCTGCCAGCAGTGGGTGGAGGAAAGAACCGGCTTTGTGTTAATGAACTGAACAGGAATCATCAGGCCTCGGAACTGTGTGAACATCTCTCCTCAAGGTCACACGCCCTCCCAAGAAGCCCGAGGGGACCCAGCTGTAACTGTGGGCAATTACAGGGTTTCTACCAGGTGTGACACCTCCCGCACAGGGGACAGATGAGGTGGGCTGCCTCGACCATCTGGTGCTCATACGATGGAGACTGCAGAGGGAGCAGGGCGCCGTCTCAGGGACCAGCAGGGCCAGGGGACCCCGCCGGCCTTGGGCCCCGCCTGGGGAAGTGGCAGGATTCCAGGCAGGCCTTCTGCTTGCCCATCAGTTCTTTCTACCTTGAAGTTCTACCGCAAACCGAGATATCAAGGGCATGCCCCCGAGGCCCCAGGCTTGCACAGCAGCCACATTTCCCACCTCTCGGCCTTTGCCTGAGCCATGCCCTCTGCCTGGAGGGCTCCCTCCTAGCCTCCTCAGATTATGGAACAAACGTCATATATCTGCGTGGCCTTCCCTGGCCCAGAACGGACACTGCTGCCCTGGCTTCCGGCACCTGCCATGCCCCCCCCCCCTTCCCTGCAGCACCTCCTGCCCTCGGACACCACTTCTAGGTCATCTGTTTGCATGCTGCCCGTTGCCCCTCCTGGCACAGCCACCTGGGCGCAGGGACCTGGGCCTACTCTGTTCACTATTATAGTCCCAAGCCTAGAACAGTGCCTGGCACACAGAGGGTACTCAGTAAATATCTGCTAAACTCACAAAACGCAGGCTCTTCCTCTTTACGTCTCTATAGACCTCAAGAGCCCCAGCTGGTTCGCATTCACAGATGTGTGTTTTGTGTGGTGGCTGTGAAAAATCTGACTTGAGATAGCATTAGCTGAATCCCCTGTTCTCCGGTTTGCCACACTCCCTGCTGTGCCCTATAGTCTTGCATCCATTTCGCCCATTTGTGTTATCTGCCGGGTCCCCTGAAGGCCTTGGTTTAGCAACCTCCTAATATAATTTCATGGATGAGACAGGTCCAGCCTTTTCCTGGGGCAGAGGGCAGTGTACTACGCCAATAACAGTTATTAATAGTAGTGAGTCTGGTTGGCTGTGGGCTTGCTGTAGGCACCTTGCTGGGCGTGTGTCGTGCATCATTTTCCTTAATCCTCTCAACAGCTCTTTTGAGGACAGAGAGTTAAACGACCAGTCAGAGCCCCAGAGCTTGGCAAGCGGGCTATGCGGACTCAAACCCAGGCCTGTCCGATGGGAATGGCAGGTGCTGGGTGTCATGTTCCAGAAGTGTATGGTCCACACCACAGGAGGTCGTGATGATACACCCAGGGAACGCAAAGAGCCCCCTATGCACTTGGTCAATTCTCGGCTTCGGTGAGGCCCAGGAGGGTCCTGGGCTGGAGGCTGGGTCCCCTCGCCGTCCCAGAGGGGGCTTTGGCTGCATGCCAGCCGTGGGAGCAGCACAAAAGCACGTCGCCAAGGATTGGGGATGCCAGTGGTGGGAAAGTGACTCCCTTTACTACCGATCAACTCCAGGAGAAAAGGTCAGCGGTGCCGTCTTGTCCTTAACACCTACACGACTCCTGTTTCCACGGGGAGTGAGCCGGCCGCCTGCTCGGAGCGAGGGGTTTAGTGTCCTCTACTTAGGGCAAGTGATCCTGGCTTCTCTCAGTTAGGGTGATGGACTCTTGTTCTTTAAAACAAAACAACTACAGCTGATTAAAAGAGGTCGATAGGAGTACCAGCAGCACACAGAGGAGAACATTCTGGAAAGGCGAGGGGCTGGCTGGCGTTTGGCACATACGGGCTACGTACAATCTAGAACCTCACCCTCACAGTGAGGTGGCGTGGCTGTCCTACAGACACCTTCAGTGCCACACCGTCTAAATGGAGCTCCTGCGGTCACCTGTCCCCCCTGCCTCCTCCTCTTTCCTCCAGTTAGACAATAATCTTGCTACTCCTTGGTCCCACCTCTCTGTTCCCACATCCAATCCATCAGCAAGGCCTGCTGTCCCTCCTCCAAAGCATATCCACCGTGCAGACTTGCTGCCTCCTCCCTGGGCACCCGGTTATCCTCTCCTCCGAATTAGGTCAACCGCTACGCCTCCTGACCAGACGCCGACTGTTTATTCTGTGAGCAGCAGGCAGAGTGCCTTCTCTCCTTAGCACCCTCTATGGCTTCCACTCACCAGAGCACAGAGTCCCTGGGGTCATCCATAGGCCTTGCTGGATGCAGACCCCCTCCCTTGCCCACTCTCTGTAGCCACAGGGCCCTCGTCTCTGTCCTCAGACTAGCCAGGCCTGCTCCTACCTCCAAGCCTTTGCCTCTTCTGTTCCTTTTGCTTGGAATGCCTTTCCGGCAGGACCCTGAGGGCCTGTGCCCTCACCCCCTTCTTGTCTCTACTCCCGGCCCCTAACCGTTCAGACCCCTTCTTTGTTCTAAGTTTCTGAGTCTGTGTTATCTCTAAGGAACCCTATGCTTTTACATATTTACATATTTATCTTGCTTGTTGTCTGCCTGCGGCCCTGAGGTCAGCACCAGGAGGGCTGGGATTACCGACAGCGTCTCCCAGCCCCGAGGCCCAGGGCGGCGCCTGGCACAAGGGAGGTACTCAGTAACTATTCCTCGTAGGAATGCATCCAGGGCATTCCAGGCAGCACCAACTTTTTGCCCGCTCCTGACACACGGCAAGGAGAAAGGACAGAGCAGCTGGTCATGAGAACTTGGCCTCTCTCCGTCTCCGGGGACAGCAGGAGGGACAAAGCGGGCTCCCCACCCGGCCTGCCAGACCCTTCTCCGGGAAGCAGGAGGCCGCCACCTGGTGAATAATTCACCTGCAGTCAGCAGCCCCGAACGCTGCGCTGGCAAAAAGCAAACAGCCTGCGGAACCCTGTCTTATTTTTCATGGGCTCAGAACCAGGGTCTCAAAGTGCTTACGACTCCCTCCTACTCTTATCCCGAGGAGGTGAGCGATTGGCCGCTCTTGTCCCGTCGTTGTCCCTGGGCATGCGTGCTCAGTGCACTCATCCCTGCCCCAAGAAGCCGGCTGCAGGAGAGCTGTGTCAATCCCCCGCTCAAGTACAATTTAGCAAGGCCCGGAACGGACGGTGGTGTCTCTGCAGAAGCAGCAGCGTCCCCACGGGGACAGTGACCTGCTTTATTAAAACTGTCACAACCCCGAGGTTCTATCAATCCACACCTGGACCCCCAAACCACAGGATCCAAACCACAGGATCTAACCTGCTTGCCGGGCCCAGCCCTGACGCAGATGGACAGACAGCTCTGCCGGGAGGGGAAAACCTGGAGGATGTGGCCGCGCAGCGAGAAAGGCCAGTTTTCAATATTTTCATTGACGTCAGGCCGGCCAAGCAAAACCTGCTTCGTCCGACACAAACCTGGGGACGTGCCGACAAAAACAGGCCCGGTTTCCTTCCACGATCGAACCTTCCAACTTTGCCGGGCCAGGGCTGAAGTTCCCCTGACACTTCTCGGTGACTCTCATGGTCTCACCCCTACTGATAATGCAGCATAACCCCCCACGATGCTCCCCTGCCCGCCCCTTCCTGATGGCTTTTTGGGGCCGCCTCAGTATACCCCCTGTGCTAATTTTATCATTCTCTGATATCGTTCCTCAAAGTGACTGTAAACAATAAACTTTAGTCTCAACCCAAGGAACCATGTGAAATTCTGTGTCTGGTATGCTGATTAAAATTTTTTTTGGATGCACATCAAAATAAGTTTGTAAGTCGTAAAATCAAGGAACCCGTGCCCTACCCATCGCAGACCGGCATTTCGGGGGACACTGAATTAACGCGCTCTTCTATAGGGCTGGGTCAGTGCCACCACGAGGGAGCGAGCAGGTGCTGGGGACTTTCAAGATTCAAAACATGACCCGATTTTGGCCACTCCCAGGGCCTGGGTAGTTCCTACCCCATTCTCGCCATAGAGACCTGAACCAGCCACCCCACACCCCTCCAAGACAGACTCGCGCGCCCTGACATGGGTGGCACAGAGTTACTGATTGTGATGGATAACTAAGGANGGAGGGTCCTGGGCTGGAGGCTGGGTCCCCTCGCCGTCCCAGAGGGGGCTTTGGCTGCACGCCAGCCGTGGGAGCAGCACAAAAGCACGTCGCCAAGGATTGGGGATGCCAGTGGTGGGAAAGTGACTCCCTTTACTACCGATCAACTCCAGGAGAAAAGGTCAGCGGTGCCGTCTTGTCCTTAACACCTACACGACTCCTGTTTCCACGGGGAGTGAGCCGGCCGCCTGCTCGGAGCGAGGGGTTTAGTGTCCTCTACTTAGGGCAAGTGATCCTGGCTTCTCTCAGTTAGGGTGATGGACTCTTGTTCTTTAAAACAAAACAACTACAGCTGATTAAAAGAGGTCGATAGGAGTACCAGCAGCACACAGAGGAGAACATTCTGGAAAGGCGAGGGGCTGGCTGGCGTTTGGCACATACGGGCTACGTACAATCTAGAACCTCACCCTCACAGTGAGGTGGCGTGGCTGTCCTACAGACACCTTCAGTGCCACACCGTCTAAATGGAGCTCCTGCGGTCACCTGTCCCCCCTGCCTCCTCCTCTTTCCTCCAGTTAGACAATAATCTTGCTACTCCTTGGTCCCACCTCTCTGTTCCCACATCCAATCCATCAGCAAGGCCTGCTGTCCCTCCTCCAAAGCATATCCACCGTGCAGACTTGCTGCCTCCTCCCTGGGCACCCGGTTATCCTCTCCTCCGAATTAGGTCAACCGCTACGCCTCCTGACCAGACGCCGACTGTTTATTCTGTGAGCAGCAGGCAGAGTGCCTTCTCTCCTTAGCACCCTCTATGGCTTCCACTCACCAGAGCACAGAGTCCCTGGGGTCATCCATAGGCCTTGCTGGATGCAGACCCCCTCCCTTGCCCACTCNTGCTATGCCTCCTGACCAGACACCGACTGTTTATTCTGCGAGCAGCAGGCAGAGTGCCTTCTCTCCTTAGCACCCTCTGTGGCTTCCACTCACCAGAGCACAGAGTCCCTGGGGTCATCCATAGGCCTTGCTGGATGCAGACCCCCTCCCTTGCCCACTCTCTGTAGCCACAGGGCCCTCGTCTCTGTCCTCAGACTAGCCAGGCCTGCTCCTACCTCCAAGCCTTTGCCTCTTCTGTTCCTTTTGCTTGGAATGCCTTTCCGGCAGGACCCTGAGGGCCTGTGCCCTCACCCCCTTCTTGTCTCTACTCCCGGCCCCTAACCGTTCAGACCCCTTCTTTGTTCTAAGTTTCTGAGTCTGTGTTATCTCTAACGAACCCTATGCTTTTACATATTTATCTTGCTTGTTGTCTGCCTGCGGCCCTGAGGTCAGCACCAGGAGGGCTGGGATTACCGACAGCGTCTCCCAGCCCCGAGGCCCAGGGCGGCGCCTGGCACAAGGGAGGTACTCAGTAACTATTCCTCGTAGGAATGCATCCAGGGCATTCCAGGCAGCACCAACTTTTTGCCCGCTCCTGACACACGGCAAGGAGAAAGGACAGAGCAGCTGGTCATGAGAACTTGGCCTCTCTCCGTCTCCGGGGACAGCAGGAGGGACAAAGCGGGCTCCCCACCCGGCCTGCCAGACCCTTCTCCGGGAAGCAGGAGGCCGCCACCTGGTGAATAATTCACCTGCAGTCAGCAGCCCCGAACGCTGCGCTGGCAAAAAGCAAACAGCCTGCGGAACCCTGTCTTATTTTTCATGGGCTCAGAACCAGGGTCTCAAAGTGCTTACGACTCCCTCCTACTCTTATCCCGAGGAGGTGAGCGATTGGCCGCTCTTGTCCCGTCGTTGTCCCTGGGCATGCGTGCTCAGTGCACTCATCCCTGCCCCAAGAAGCCGGCTGCAGGAGAGCTGTGTCAATCCCCCGCTCAAGTACAATTTAGCAAGGCCCAGAACGGACGGTGGTGTCTCTGCAGAAGCAGCAGNCACTCTCTGTAGCCACAGGGCCCTCGTCTCTGTCCTCAGACTAGCCAGGCCTGCTCCTACCTCCAAGCCTTTGCCTCTTCTGTTCCTTTTGCTTGGAATGCCTTTCCGGCAGGACCCTGAGGGCCTGTGCCCTCACCCCCTTCTTGTCTCTACTCCCGGCCCCTAACCGTTCAGACCCCTTCTTTGTTCTAAGTTTCTGAGTCTGTGTTATCTCTAAGGAACCCTATGCTTTTACATATTTACATATTTATCTTGCTTGTTGTCTGCCTGCGGCCCTGAGGTCAGCACCAGGAGGGCTGGGATTACCGACAGCGTCTCCCAGCCCCGAGGCCCAGGGCGGCGCCTGGCACAAGGGAGGTACTCAGTAACTATTCCTCGTAGGAATGCATCCAGGGCATTCCAGGCAGCACCAACTTTTTGCCCGCTCCTGACACACGGCAAGGAGAAAGGACAGAGCAGCTGGTCATGAGAACTTGGCCTCTCTCCGTCTCCGGGGACAGCAGGAGGGACAAAGCGGGCTCCCCACCCGGCCTGCCAGACCCTTCTCCGGGAAGCAGGAGGCCGCCACCTGGTGAATAATTCACCTGCAGTCAGCAGCCCCGAACGCTGCGCTGGCAAAAAGCAAACAGCCTGCGGAAACCCTGTCTTATTTTTCATGGGCTCAGAACCAGGGTCTCAAAGTGCTTACGACTCCCTCCTACTCTTATCCCGAGGAGGTGAGCGATTGGCCGCTCTTGTCCCGTCGTTGTCCCTGGGCATGCGTGCTCAGTGCACTCATCCCTGCCCCAAGAAGCCGGCTGCAGGAGAGCTGTGTCAATCCCCCGCTCAAGTACAATTTAGCAAGGCCCGGAACGGACGGTGGTGTCTCTGCAGAAGCAGCAGCGTCCCCACGGGGACAGTGACCTGCTTTATTAAAACTGTCACAACCCCGAGGTTCTATCAATCCACACCTGGACCCCCAAACCACAGGATCCAAACCACAGGATCTAACCTGCTTGCCGGGCCCAGCCCTGACGCAGATGGACAGACAGCTCTGCCGGGAGGGGAAAACCTGGAGGATGTGGCCGCGCAGCGAGAAAGGCCAGTTTTCAATATTTTCATTGACGTCAGGCCGGCCAAGCAAAACCTGCTTCGTCCGACACAAACCTGGGGACGTGCCGACAAAAACAGGCCCGGTTTCCTTCCACGATCGAACCTTCCAACTTTGCCGGGCCAGGGCTGAAGTTCCCCTGACACTTCTCGGTGACTCTCATGGTCTCACCCCTACTGATAATGCAGCATAACCCCCCACGATGCTCCCCTGCCCGCCCCTTCCTGATGGCTTTTTGGGGCCGCCTCAGTATACCCCCTGTGCTAATTTTATCATTCTCTGATATCGTTCCTCAAAGTGACTGTAAACAATAAACTTTAGTCTCAACCCAAGGAACCATGTGAAATTCTGTGTCTGGTATGCTGATTAAAATTTTTTTTGGATGCACATCAAAATAAGTTTGTAAGTCGTAAAATCAAGGAACCCGTGCCCTACCCATCGCAGACCGGCATTTCGGGGGACACTGAATTAACGCGCTCTTCTATAGGGCTGGGTCAGTGCCACCACGAGGGAGCGAGCAGGTGCTGGGGACTTTCAAGATTCAAAACATGACCCGATTTTGGCCACTCCCAGGGCCTGGGTAGTTCCTACCCCATTCTCGCCATAGAGACCTGAACCAGCCACCCCACACCCCTCCAAGACAGACTCGCGCGCCCTGACATGGGTGGCACAGAGTTACTGATTGTGATGGATAACTAAGGAAATGATGCCTCCCGATGTTGGTTTTCTTAAAGTTATAGGCAAACGATTGGAGTCTGTGACGTCATCCCTCCTTCGGAAAGCCTGGCAGGGAGATGGGATGCGGGGAAGAGAGAAAGCCCTTCAGTAAACGCAGGGTCTGGACTTAAATCAGCATTTTCTACCTGTCTCTCACCTGGACTGCTGAGGCGGACTCTTCTACTGGCTCCTGGCTTCCACCCCCTCCCCTCAGCCCCGGCACGATGCTCGCCCCTCGGCGGCCAGAGGGCTCCTTTTAAAAGGTGAAGCCACAGCATGATTTCCTTGGCTCAAACTCTTCCACCAACAGTTCATCTTGCTCCGAATAAAAGCCAAAGTCTCCCCCCCTTGGCCCAGGAGACCCCATGTGACCTGGACACTGATTCTCCCCAGCTACAACTTGTACCTCTCTCCCCTGCCCTGGCCGTGCTGACCTCCTCACCGCTTCTAGAATGCACCAAGCATGCTCCTGCCTCAGGGCCTTTGCACATGTTGTGCTTGCAGCCTAGACGCCCACCTCCATCCCTGTATCATCCAGGTCTTTGCCAATATTGCCTCCTCAGGGAGGCTTTCCCTGGGCTGTGTTGACTAAGCTGTCTCCATCCTCCCCTTCTTGCTCCTTGAGAAAATGTTCTTAGCCGATTCATAAACTGTAGATAATGGTTGCCTCTGAGATGAGCACTGTGAATGGTGGATGGGGAAGGCTTTGCTTTGAATTATTTGAGTATTTTAAGGTAAGACTGTGTCACTCCTGTAATCTGAAATACCTCAGAGGTGTGGGAGCGAGAAGAGAACTGACTGGAAACAGGTAATCTATGAATACTCTGTGATATGTGTTACATTCCCACTTGTGCCTTTCATTTGGAGAAAAGATAATCTAGCCTGGAATGTTCTAGCAGAGGCCTTTTGGCAAGGACCCCTCACATCTGTAGAGACCACAGGTAACTCTGAATACTAAACAAGAGGCCACAGTCAGAAGGCCACAGGCAGAAGGCCACAGGCAGGACCTGCCCACAGAAATCCTTAGTTATGCTTTTTTCAGTGTATCAAGAATGCTGGAGATTTTTTAATGAGCTTTGTGGGCTCTTGGCATTCTTGCTTTCGTGAGCCCCTCCCTCTGTGAAAAATATTAAACATTTCTATTCATACCAACTCTTTTCAGGTTCACAGAACCAACTCCAATGTGGGCATTGCCCCCCCATGCCCAACACCGCCAAGCATTTATGGGACGCCGGCAGGATGTCCAAGAAGTCAACTCATTTCGCACATGAAATTTCGGTCTACGCAAAGTTAACATCAGATACCACAGGTTAAGGGCTCAAGTCCCACGAGTCTGCCCCCCACCCCTCACCCCCCCACCTCAGACGCTAGCTGTCACCTGGGCTTCTGACCTGCAGGTCACAGATTAGTGGTTCCAATGACCTCCTCCTTAGGGTCCTTAATTTGCTAGAGTGGCTCACGGGTCAGGCTGTGTTTTCCCCTCTCCTACGGGTTGAAAAGCAGGAGATGAAGGGCCGCCTGGCACGAGGACCTGCTGAGGGTGAAGGGGACATGACCCGCATCCTCTCTAGGTGCCAGCCTTCTCTGAATGATTCTTTTGTCACCTGTTCAATTCAATACATTAAACACGTTCCAGTACTAAATGTGTTTGTAGGTGTAACACACACGTGGGCACGTCTGTTCTAGACTCCGGGGATCAAAGAGCCCGAAGCACAGAGTGTGAGCTGTCTTACAAAACCACGGACTTTCTTTGGGTCTTCGTTTCCCTTCTGTAAAAATATGGCACATGAATAGCTTTAGTAAAAGGTTTTTTTTGCCTGTGAAATTCAAGGACAATTCTAGAATATTCTCTGTCACCTCATGCAGTATGATAGGAAGGGCTCTGAGGGCACGTGGCCTGAGTTCGAATCCTGCCTTTGCCACTTCCTACTAACCTGGTACCTTGTGCAAATGATTTAACTCCCCCACGTACCTCAGTGTCCTTGCCTGCCTCCTTCCCACGGAATGTTCCAAAATGAAACTGAGGAAAATATGTGCAAAGCCTTTAGTGCCGTACAAGGCACACCAAAAGCACTTAATACACGTTAACTGTTAAAAATTTTAGTTATTGTAACTCCCAAGTACTGTGTAACAGAGTTCACAGAGCGCCTCTGGACAGAATCTGGCTTGTGTGTTTGATTAAGTTGTGCTTGAAAGGTGTTTAAGAAATTAATTGCTAATTTTTTTTTTTTAATAGGGAGATCTCACATCAATCCAGCTCTCTGGCTTTACTTGAAAAATACAGAGATCTGGCCTTGATGGGTCCAAAGGTGAGTGGACCTGAGTAGCAAGGGCCCGGTTCAGAAGGTCCCTTCCGGTTCTTCACGCTCCCTGCTTTCCACATTTACAGGACCTGCCGGGCCCTGGAGGAGCTGAGTTTACAACCTGTAGCTGTTTCTATTCCAGCTGAAGGGACCCGCTAAGTAAACCTTCCAAGTAACACTTACCATGACCCAGAGCCCCACAGAGAGCAGGTTTTAAGAGGGGGAGGAGAGCTGCAGGTCTGGATATAGGCTAGAACAGAACCTTGACCCTGGACAGGCAGGCGGGGGGAGTGGGGGAAGGGCCATCAGCTCGGGCCACCAGTGGCACAGCACCTGTGTCCTGTCCTGCGCTGTCCTCCTGCCACTGGTGACCGCCTGCCAGGCTGGAATTCCTGTGGCAGCCCTCATCGGGTCCTTGAGTGTCCCTGGAATGCCCGCAATGTCACTGGATCAGATTGTGAGCCTCCTGCCCCCGGCAGACTGTTTAACAACAACGGGAGGCTGGGCCCCATCTGTCCTACAGCCTGGAATAGCCCTGTGCCCAGGAGGGCAGCAAGAGGAAGGCCTGGGGATGAGCAGCAGAAACGGAGACCACATCTGGGCAGAGAGACTCCATTGTTTCTAGAACAATGATATTTGATTCCCCTCCCAGCGCCAGAATGGGTTCACTGCTGTCAGCTGGCAACAAGCGCTGTGCGTCCAACTCGACCCGGAAAAATTACACTGGATGCCGGGAACCCGCTGCTCAGCCCACTTCCCCTCACGATGGGGCAGAGGGGGAGCCGCTCCTGACTCTGCGATGTTACAAAATAAAATCAAATGCTGTTGCTGGTTTTAGCTCCAAGAAGCCAAGGCTCGAAATGGGTTCCTAAACCCGGTATCAATGAAGCAGATGTCGAAGAGGCCGTGCTGGAATTCCATGAATGAACACTGGACTGTCAGAGAGACCACAAAGTTAATTTTTCCTCCTCTGCCGTCTGCTAGCTCTGGCTGCGAAGCTTCTGGGAGAAAATTGTGATACAGCCCTTCTCAATGGAAGGGAGGTGGCCCGGAGGCCCTGGGAAAGGGCAGGTCGCCTGAATCATCAATGGCCCTCAGCAATCACTGGTCCCCGCCTCCCCAAGGAGCTCCACCCACATCCTGTTCCTTGCTGGAGGCTAGGCCTTCGAGAGGGCAGGGCCCCTGGGGGTGTTTTGCCACCTTGTCCTCATGGGCCACACACAGCCAGTCCCCTAGCCACGGGCCTGGTGGTGATGTGTGCAAAGTGGCTGGATGTCTGTCCAGTGCCTGAAAACCCATTTTTCCTGCCCCGGGGGTCCCCATCTCTGTAAACAGCACCACCTTCCTCCCGTCCGCTCAGCCAAAACCTCAGAGTGATCCTCCATTCTCTTCCCACCCCCCCCCTTGCAATCCATCCACAAGCCCTGCCTGCTGACCCTCAAAACAGAACCGGTTCCATCCCCTCGCTCCCTCTGCAGAGCACCCACAGGCACCCACGGGTCCCCCTGATTCTGATTTCATCCCGGGGCCACCGGCCCTCTACCTGCAGCCAGACCGAGCCATCGAAAACATGAATCATGCATACTTGACCTGCTCAGAACAGCTCAGTGACTTTCCACGGGTTTTGGAATAAAATCTAGACCTTCCCCCATCATTCTCCCTCTCACTGCCCAGGTCCTGCTGGGACCTCACTCAGAGTTCCTGGCAAGCCCATTCCTGCCACGGGGCTCTTGCACTTATCCTGCTGCCTGGGATGGTCCTCCCCCAAATTCCCACGTGACCGTCTCCTTCTCATGGTACAGGTGTCCCTAGTGCCCTTCATACAACAGCCCCCCTCCCCCAAGGTACTGCCCCTCACTGGGACCCTTGCTCCTGATTTCTGGTGTGGGAGAGACCCTGGTTGTCCACTAATATGTATTTCCCTTTCCTAATAGACCCTGATTTTAACCTTCAATGCACCTAGATAGGAAATACCTTTCCCAGACCGTCTTTTTTATTATTTATTTATTTATTTATTTAAGATTTTATTTATTTATTCGACAGAGATAGAGACAGCCAGCGAGAGAGGGAACACAAGCAGGGGGAGTGGGAGAGGAAGAAGCAGGCTCATAGTGGAGGAGCCTGATGTGGGGCTCGATCCCATAACGTTGGGATCATTCCCTGAGCCGAAGGCAGACGCTTAACCGCTGTGCCACCCAGGCGCCCCTTCCCAGACCATCTTGCACCTAAATGTGCAAGTGGTCCTCCCTTTGGCCTTCTAGATCAGTTCTCTGTCCAATGATCCAGCCCAGCCAGCAGACCTAGGCTGCCTCCACAACTGCTTTTACCCTCTGGCTTTGGGCTGGATCTGGCCAATGGGGGACCCTGGGAGGAGATCAGCAGAAGAGGAAATGGATGCTGGGGTATGCAATCCTCCATTTCTCTCCCTGTGGTATCAACAGAGGGGGACAGCTCCTGTTGGGCCCTCTGTGTTCCAGTAAACATTTGCTCCCCTCATCCCCTTGGTCTTGGGGTAGGAATGGTTCCAATGTTACTAAATAGATTTCCCCACACTTGCTTGCTCACGCTTTGGCAAAATATAGTTAAATCCTTCTCGAATAATCCAAATTTGAGTGTGCCCCACATTTCTTGCTGAGATCGTGTGGCTAATTAAGTAAAGTTCTGTCTGTGTTGTACGTGATGTCTGGAACGAGGTCCTTAAAGGGAACCGACTTAACTTGAAGTCCACTTTTACCCTTTTGTTTCCTCCTTCTGTGATGCCTGGAACATGGCTCTGAGAGCTGGAGCTCCAGCAGCCATTCTGAACCATGAGGTGACCTTAATGAGAGAAGCCAACAATAAGCATGGCAGAACAGAAAGGCAGAGGAGCTTGGGCGCTTGATAACCTTGCCACCATGCCCACCCTGGAATGCCAACTTCCAGATATTTTTATGTGACTGAGAAGCAAAATTTTATCTTGTTTAAGCCACTGTTATTTTATATTTTCTTTTATATGCAGCCAAACCTAATCCTGATATACTTAGCTTCCAGAATTTAAGTGATCTCCCAAGTGTTGCTGAATTGAAAGAAAAAAAAAAAAAAGTCTTGCAGGAATGTGTTTGGCAAGTTGAACACCAGGGTGGGTCTAGATGAGCCTTTCTTCCTCCTGAGATAACCTGCAGCCACATGTTTTTGTAACTCTAGCGAGAAACGGCAGGAACGTCAGGAGTTGGTATCTCAGAGAGGCCGAGTTGGGAGTTACACGGATCTGGTGTCGGGAATCTAGTCACGCTGTCCTGGGCTTCCAGCCATTTGGCCCCTACGGAGTACCCAAGCCTGAAATTTAGAATTGATTTCTGGAGATCAGTCTGCAGCACAGGGTGTGGTTTCCTTGTGTTCACAGATGGAAAGTGGAAAACAAGCGCCTGGCCAGAAACCCTCCCCAGCCTTTCTCTCAAAAGCCTGCCTCTCCCACGAGGCAGCCTCTGGGCTCGGGGCCTGCAGCTTTCAAGATCACAGACCCCTCTGGAAATGTGGTGAGGGTCTTGTGCTCAGTAAAGCACAAACTGGCACACAATCTACATACACTTCTTGCCCCTTCTCTGGCCCTTGCTCACTCCCTTCCCATCCAGGCCTGGGCCTCGTCCCTGAACTTGTGACTCTCAGAGCTGACTGACTGCCTTGGACAGCTCCTCCTGACTTTTCCCAGCCTCTGCAACTTACCAGGTCCAGAAACTGAACTGAACTCCTGACCAGAGCTCTCCCCACCTCTGTGAACAGAGAATCCCTCCTTGCAGTCATTCAGACCCAAACCTTGGAGTTACTCATGACTCCTCTCGCCCACTCCACACCAGGTCCATCAGCATATCTTATCAGCTCTACCTGAAAACTAGGGGGAGCATCTCCTTCCCCCCACTCCGGTCTCAGCCACCATCATCTCGTGCTTGGACTTCTGCAGTAGACCCCTCCCTGGGCTCCCTGCTCTTATTATATTCCTTCGGTTTATTCTCCATATCATAGCCAGAGGAGTCATATTAACAGAAGTCAGATAACGTCCCTCCTTTGCTCAGTGTTCTCCACTGGTACCTGTATCACCCAGAAAGTCAAAATCCTCCCTCTGGTTCAAAGACCCTGCATGATCTACCCTTCCACCATCAACCCATTACCTCTCAGACCTCACCCTTGCTCACATGGCTCTGCCGACCTGGCTTCTTTGCTGCTCTGTGAGCCTGGTGGGTCCGCTTTCTGCCTCAGGGCCTTTGCACCCACTGTTCCCTCTGCCTGGATTGCTCTTCCTGGGGGAACCCCCTTGACTGGCTCCTTTACCTTCTTTGCCCAAATCGTCACTTTCCCTTTCCTTCTCCTTGCTGACTTCCCTTCCTTGCTTTATCCCCCTCACCTCTTTTCACTATCATAGGCACTATATGCTTTATAAATCTTTTTTATTAACTCTTTCATGAGTATGTAAGCTCCAGAAGAGTAGAGATTTTGCCTATTTTGTTTGCTACTGGATCCCCTCTGGCACATACCCATTGAATGATGAGTCTGGTGATCCTGCTTTGGAGTGTGAGTGTGCCCAGAGCATCTCTTGGACTTGACTGCACACCTGGCACCTGCCTTCTTCTGGCACCAGCTCTTCAATTTTCCTTTAGGGAACACACCTACTCCCTCTCTGAGTCCTCATGGCTCCTGTGCGGTTGGCCCCATTCCTGACTCCAGGGATATGCATGTGACCCAGGCCAGCTGATCCTTGTATTCCATCCCCCTGCTTGGTTCATGGTTGACCAGCTGTTCCACGGTTGACCAGCTGTCCCAGGGACCAGATCTAAGCTACTTCGTTTGGTGCCATTTACTGGTACATGTGGGAGAAAGACGCTCTTTCTACAAGGATTGTCCATGGTACCATTAACACAGGTCTGGTGATGCCAGACGGAAAGCTGGGTTGAGGGTGAGGCCACACTGGAGGACAGCTGAGAATAGGGAGATGGAGAGCCGAATGAGAGCCAGACAGAGCTCCTGGATCCAACCACACCTGAAGCTCAGAATACACTTGGACTTTTTATTTACCTGAGTCAAATAAACTTTTTTTGGTGTATGGTCAGTCCTGTTTGCATTGGGTTTCTGTCACTCGCGGCTGAGAGAATCCAGACTGACGGAAGGTGGTCGTGAAACATGGGTTTTTATATCCGATGGAACACTTGCTCCTACGGCATTTCTGTGGCCCCTCAACACTGCTGCTTGGTGGCCTTTTGTCAGCCACAGCGGCACGACTCCGTTCCTGCAGTCTTGGGGGGGGTACACCCGAAATCTGGCAATCTGAGGGGGCCTCAAAAAGACAGCTTGTTTCTACCCTGTGTGGACTCTCAGGAGCTAAGCCCCGATATTCTGGGATTTGGGGCTCTGTCTCTTAAACCCTCAGACACAAGGGCCCCCATATTAGTGGGGCTCCAATACGAAAAGCCCATGGCTCCCACTTAAGAAAGTCCTTCCCTTTCCCAGCTTGCATCCTGCTGACCCGGTCAAGGGGAAAGTCTCCGGGAGGTGCACTGCCCTCACTCTGCAGAACAAAGACACGCCAGCCTCGTGGGAGGCTGCCTCCTGCCCAAATGCAAAAACACTGCTGTTCTCATTGTACTTGGTTTTGCAGTGACCTTTTACAAAAGGCAGTGGAGACTGGTTTTTCATTTACAGTCATAATTTAAGACTTCCTTTTCAAATAATATTTAAGCTTCAAAAAGTAAGTCCGGTTCAATAAAATCTCAAATAATGGAACAGACGGCACAGGGATACTGCAAACGCTCCCCAAGGATTGTGTCTAACTCCTCTTGGTGTCTCCGAGCCTGTCTGAGCTGCTGAGGCTCACCAAAGGTTTGGCCGGACCGACTCCAACCAGTGAACCCTGGCAGGGCTCCCCAGTGACACAGCCTATCTGACCCGAGGACACCAGACGCAAGCAAGACGCCAGCTTCTGTGTGCTTCTCCTTCTTTTATCCTTCTGGTAAAGGCGGCCAGCCAAGCCCCTGCCGGTCTCCGAGGATCACCCAAACACAGGGATTTGCCCAATCACCTTGACAATGTACTGATGATGGAGGCTGGTTACTGACCTCTATGCCCTGGAACCAGTTCCCCTGGGCATGTGACGCTTCTGAGTGACAACTCAGGGAAGGTGTCAGATGCACGCGAGCAAAGAGCCAACGAATCTACAGCCCCTCTCCCTCCACCCTAACCTCGCAATGAGGACACAGGACGAGCCCCCTCTATGTCCCATCACAGTTCTCTCAACCAGACCCTAATTAGGATGGACGGCTGTTCTCCACCTGGGACTGGAAGGAAGCCTGGAATTAGCTCAGTCGAGAAGCCTTCAGCCCCGAGAACCATCAGAGCTGCCGCACGAATGAGCAGAAAATAGCAGATGATAAATTTTTTAGGACCACCCTGTGTGTGCCGGTCGTAGCAGACTGTGAGATAATGTGCTGGCCTTTTTTGGAACATGCATTATTGATCTGGGTCCGTCTCGTGGTCTATAAAAAGCCCACCATCCCCCCCCNCCTGGGGAGGGGTCGGCTCGTGCATGGAAGGGAAGGTTCGCAGGCTTCGGATCTATGCAAGGCGGGGTTACAGCGTGGGAGCTGATGGACGACCCAGAAGGCGAGGGCTCTCAATGCACCAAATCCACTTTCTGGAATCTCTCTCTCAGCAGCGCTTGCCCACGTGTGCTGAGATGCACGTGTAAAGACATCCCCAGCAATGGTATTTGTGACAGTGAACGCCGACTAACAAACCCACTAACGATCTAGAAACACCCAACAGCCATTCCAGGAGACTGGTTAAGTAGAACAGTGGTGAAGATCACGGGCTCTGGGTTTCAGTCTTGCCTGGCCATGGTCTAGTCATGTGGGTGTGACCTTGGACAAGAAACTTCATTTTCCTGTGACTTAATCTCTCCCTTTGTAAAATAAACAGTAAATCTATGTATTTTAAGTTAGGTGTGGCTCTCCTTGCTCTCCTCCCTCTTGTGTCCTAATCATGTCCCTAGACCCTTTTTCTGTATTCGCATATTCTGTTGGTTTTATTCGAGAGTCACAGATGTAAACGTGTGATCACATTCTGACACAAGGCTTAGCCGGCTCGCGTTGCTACGGTGAAAACGTGTTGTTCCTAAGAGTGGTCGTTCAGGCCAAAAATCTAGGAGCTGCCCTGGATCTTCCTCTTTTCCTTAACCCCCACATCCAACCATCGACGCCTCACCTGTGACTGCTCCGGCCCCGGGTCCAAGCTTCCATCACCCCCTGCCCAGTTCCCGAAGGCCTCCAAATGGGGCTCCCTGTCTCTGCCCTTGCTCTTGGCCATCCCAAATTGAACATAACAGGCAGATGGATCCTCCCGGAACCTAGGTCAGCTCATAGCACCCTGCTAAAGGCCCCCTAACCCATGTCCATTTTACTAAGAATAAAACTCAAAACCCTCATCATGGCCTCAAGACCCCTGACGACCTGGTCCCACTCCACTCCCGGCCTTATCTCACTCCACATCTAGCCCAGCTCTCTCCAGCCCACACCTTCCTTCTGTCCTAACACACCAAGTTCATTGCTAACTAACACAGTGTCTCTGCCTTTTCTGTTCTCTCGATCTGGAACGCTCCTTCCCCATCCTCTAGCTCCCAGCCTGGTGCGCTGCACAGAGCTGGATGCGTAATGCATATCTGTTGAATGCATGAGTGGGTGCCTGGGCGGTCTTGAACTCCCAGGCACGACCACCATCGAGGGGCCCTGTGAAACAAGACCAATGTACTCAGAGATCTGGGTGCCACATGCAAATGCTCTCTGCAAAATTCTACCAGAAACAAAACTTGCGTCCCTATGGCCATGAGCTGGAGACTCGCCATGGTCATCAAACACAGTTCAAGTTAGACGCTGCCAGACAAACAGGTATTCTGTGTGTCCAACTGTCAATAAAGGTTCTGGGCTCTGCTTGTTTCCTGGCTGCAAAGTCTTCCTGCACTTGATAAGCTCCCTGAGAAAAATCTACACTTGTGATCGTTAATACAAAACATTAAGGAGCAACTGGGATGTATAATCACCTTTTCTTAGCAGTTAAAAAGACTGATGCGTGCTTTTAATAATGGATCTAAAAAGCGTGTAGATTTGCAGTTGGATCTGCACCACAATCTCAGGTTGGGTTGCAAAGGCTTATCTAGTAAACCTTTACATTTGTTGCCACCAATAATATTCAATTGTCCTTTGACAGTGGATAGGTGCTAAAAGCCCACCCCTCACCTGGTCAACTACTGGCACTTTCTACCACAACCCACAAGAGCCTCCAAGATATGGCTCCATCCTCTCTCTCCAGTCTCCTATTCCAGCTCCGTTCCCCAGGCTCCAGCCCCATCTGTCTCCTTGCTCCTGCCTCAGGGCCTTTGCACGTGCTGTTTCCCTTGCTTAAAAGGCTTTTCTCAGGTCTTCACAGTACACAACAGCCCTGATGATTAGAAGGGAAATCTCTAGGAGGAAAACGCACAAGGCTGTGTGCTGTCCAATATGGTAGCCACAAGTGGCTACCGAGCACCTGCAAGGTGGCTAGTCCTAAATGCGATGTGTGCTCTAAGCGTAAAGTACTGGTCAGATTCCAAAAACAGTATAAAAAATGTAAACTATCTCCTTAATGACTTTTTGTATTGATTACATGTGGAATGATAATCATCTGGACATGTGGGGTTAAACAAAAATACATTATTAATTTCATCTGTTCTTTCAGTGTTAAAAAATGTAGTGACTAGAAAATTTAAAATTGCTTATGTCATTTGCATTTGTGGCTCCCATTGTATTTCTATAGGGCAGCTCTGTGTATGGTTTCCTGTTGGAGAGACAGAACCCGTAAAATCAGTGAATTCAAGCTGGTGGTCGGGGGGCGAAGTCACAAGCTAGGGAGAAAGAAGGTTTACCCTGAGGGAGACGCCCAAAGGCAAGCTGGAAATATCAGTGGGGCTCGACCCTTGGGAGCAGAAGGTGCAGCTGAGACAGACTCTGGAGGGCTCGCTCTTGGTGGCCTCGCGTGGGGAGAGAAGCCTCCCGCGGGTGTAGCGCCCACCGCTCAGGGGGAGGAGCCTGTGGTCTTGCGTGGGAGCGCAGGGGCGGAGCCAAGGAGGCGCTGGGGGCGTGGCTCGCGTGGGGAATAAAGGCACTGCGGAGACTGTGAGCTGGAGAAGCCCCTGACACGCCCGCTGTGGGTGCGAGTGAGCTAAACCCTGGTAACGGTCCCTGTCCTCACCCGCTTTACCCGGAGCCAAAGCATCGTGCGGGGAGGAAGCGCCAGATAGGAGGCGGCCAAGCTTATCCTCTTGAGGCACGATCTTTGTGAACAGCCTCAGGTCACTAGCAATAGTCTGCCCTCCCTGTCCCTGGATGCCACCAAGGAAGGCTGAGCCCCCTCGAAGTGGTTTAGATTGGAGGATCAGGGCCCACAGGTGCATGTGTACAAACACATACATACACACACATACACACACACACACACACACACGGCCGCGGCTGGCTCCTACTTAGCTTCAGTATCAGCTCAAACATCACCCCCTCTGAGAGGCCCTCCCTGATTACCAATCCAGAGTAGAGCCCTCCTTGCCCTGATCCGGCACAGAGCCCTCTTTAGTATCACCAGCCCATTTCTCCCTTCTTGACATGATCTCCCAGGTGACCCTGCTGATGATCTGTGTCCCTCCATCCATGACAGGAGGGACTATGTCTGTCTTACTCATAATGGCCGTTCTAGGCCCTACGATCTTGCCTGGCACCCAGCAGGTACTCAATAGAAACTGGGTGAAAATAATGAATTGGCCTAAACATCTCTCCTCCGTAAGACTCCTGGAGCGATCCAGGAAGGGTTCTGCGTTGGGAACAAGCTGGAGACCCCTGGCCTTGCGGACCAAGCTGCAAACACACGTGTGTGGGACAACCCCTGTGACTTGGTTGAAAGCCAGGTGAGCTCCGCAGGTCTCCATGGCCAACCCGCGTCGGGAGCCTCAGCCCCACCGCGGTGGCCTGGGCCTGGCAGGTGTCACGTGCGGGCCAGCTGCTTACCGAGCTCCACGTCCTGGTCATCCGTCAGCACCAGGATGATGTTGGGGCGGATGTTTCTGCGGTCCCTCTGAAACCTGGCTTTCAGGCGGTGGTGTGACAGGAACGCCGAGCTTCCACCCAGCAGAGAGAAAACGGTGGCAGAGAGCAAGCAAAGCAGGAGGCTGGGGGGGGCCATTGTGCGCTCTGCCGATCGGGGCTTCTTGCAGGACCCAGGAGTCTGAAGTCGCGTTTCGTGGCTGTGTCTCTTGTCCCTTCTTCCCGCTCTACTCACGGATCTGAAGTAGGAGGAAGAGAATGAGGTCAGTCTTTACGTAAAGGCCACCTGATGGCTCGGGCTTGCATAATGATGGCTGGCATGGACAACGAGGGTTCCTTTGATCAGGGGGAGCGAGAGCAGGGGAAACCGAACTCGGAGAATGGGAGAAGGAAAGAACGTGTGGTGTGCTCAGACAACAGAGTGGCAGGAAAGCTTTCCTCAGCCGGTTTGGCAGACAGACGTCTCCCCCCGACCAGCAGTCTCCTGAACGTGCTGGTGGAGGCCCTGGTGCCGAGTCAGGGAACCAGCCTGTCTCCGAACCAGCCAACCGGTTCGACAGACAGATCAGCCCCCACAGAAAGGAAAAGAAGGAGCCCAGACTGGGTGAGCAGATATTTCTGGGTCTCCCTTCTCCCCCGGCACTGGAGGTGGGGTGGGGGCGGGGAGGCAGAGGTGAGCAGGATGCGGTCCCCGCTCTCGGGCAGTGCGTGGCTCGGGCACGGGGTGGATGAGCGGGGCTGCTGTGTTCCCGTCACAGCTGTGTCGCTCGCCCCCTGGGTGTCCTCCCCATCAAGCCAGTAGGGAAGCTCAGTTTTCCTGTGAATGAAATGGGGAGACGAGGTTGTCAGAGGAGCTCAAGCCAGTGGGGGTGTGTGTGAAGGCGGCCTGCAGACAGATCCCATAGCTGGGCAAGTTACTCACGTGAGTTTTAAGTTGCAGAATCAACAAAAGGACATAAGAGAAAATTGAGGGCTAAAAGGCTACGGGAGAAGAGCTGTCACAGTCTGTGCGACCTCGGTCACCCCTGGGCCTCCTGGGGTCAGATGGGGTCACAAGCAAAGATGGGGGGAGGGAAGGCGGGATGGCGCATCTTGGCCCGGGCAGGTCTGACCTCGTTCTGCTCTTTGGTCTCTGCGGTCATTTTTCTACATCTTGAGGAAATGAGCCTTCAAGTCTTTCCAGATATAGACTTTAGGTCTCATTTATTTAAAACGAGAGAGAGTGAGCGAGCAGACGTGTCAGGAGGAAACCAAGCTCCGGTGGAGGTGGGGCCAAGTGACCTTGAAGGTCTCTGTTTGCCCACCTCCCCCTCCCCAACGAAAGTCCCAGCTCAGGGAGCTCATCTGCACATAGGCGGGGATGCGTCACGGCAACAGCTCTCTAAGGGGCCCCCCATTTCTCTCGACGGCGCCCCCATCCTCCATCCTCTCTCGGGCGGCCAGCAGCATCTTCTTAAAATGCAATTCCCATCTTATCACTCTGCAGGCCTGGCCCAGGCTGAGACCAGCGAGGTGTTCAGAGCACAGGGCAGAAGGGACTCACTCACTCCAGGTGGTACCAGTACAGGGCACTGACCTCACTTTAGTCCCAGTCCTGCCCCTCACCTGGCTCCTCCAGCCCAAGGAATGGAATGCACACTCCCTACCAGGGCCTACAGGTCACTCAAGTGATCCACTCCTGCCTACCTCTCCTCCTTCCTCCCAATTGCTCCCCAGCCCCACGGGCTTCTTTCTGTTGACAAATCAAGCACATTCCTGCCCCAGGGCCTTTGCACTTGCTCTTCCTTAAACCTGGAAGTGTCTTTTCCCAGATTTATTTTCTATACTGGGCTCACTCTCCTCTGCCAAGCCTTGGCACAAATGTCACCTCCTTGGAAAGGCCTCCCCTGACTGCCCTATCTAGGGCGGTGTCCCCACCTCAGGCACTCTCTATATTTTACAACTGTTTTATTCTCCTCGTAATCCTTATTACAACCTGCAGTTATCTTAGTTGCCAGTTCTTCCTACTAAAGGGTCAGCTCCATGAGGGTAGGAGGTAGGCCTGTGTTAATCACAGCTCGGTCCCCAACACTTAGTACTATGCCTGTCACGTAGAAGTAGGCGCCAAATAAATATTCTGAAAGCTAAAGGAACGGAGATTTTGTTAAGGTCCTCTGAGTTCTGCAGAGTGAGGGACATGGGGCTGGGCAGGGCCATGCCATAACCTCGGCATGGAGGCTCAGAGGTGTCACCAACCCCTTTCCCCTGTCATCCTCCCCCAGGAAGGGTCCTGGGGGGGGGTTGCTCTTTGTCCCTTTGATCCATTTTCCACCCTGCTCTGTGCCCCAGGAAGCCGGTCTCGCCTCTGCACACCGCACCTGCCCAGTCTGGCTTCCTGCTGGTTCTGCCAGTGGGAACTCTGCTGGGAGGCTGCTGGTCAGGGGGAGGCAGGAAATCAGCACGTTTATCCAACTCTCCTCCCTCCCTTGCATCAGCGGCACCCCAGTGCCTTTGTCTCTCTACGCTGGCCACTGTTCTCACTTTCCTCCAGTCCTGGGGGCACCTCTCAGCCTCCTCTTGCCCCTTCAAGTCTGCAGGCAGTGATGGCTCTCCTCCCTTGCTAGCTCCCTCTGGGTGTTGCAAGATTCCATGTCGGCTCCCTTAACCCAAACTGCCTCTGGAAGAAATGCCTTCAATCGACACTCCCCTGGGCAGGCTGGGAGCAGGTGCGGGCTCCGCGCAGAGCTTCCCTCCCCAGGGACCTCTGACAGGACATCTGTGCAGAGAGGGGAGATGAGGATCACGTTCTCAGGGGAGCGGACCCGGGAACTGTGACTCTCACAGGCCCTGCGGGCAAGCACCAGCTTCTACCCTGTGGCCTCTCGACAGCCAGAGCCACCCATCAACTGTGTTTTGAGCACCTGCTGTGTGCCCCATTGTGGATGGTTAAGACTTGGCCTTTGGAGTCACTTGCTGGGTGACCCCAGGCAAATAACTTAACACCTCTGTGCCTCAGTCTCCTCATCTATAAAATGGGCGTGGAGGATGAAACACTGAGACCACAGCCCGGCACACGGTATGACCCAGAACACATCATTCGCAGAGTCAACCATGCTTGGGCTGGTTGCTGTCGTTGTGGGTGGGCTGTGACGGCCACTCTGCCTGGACAGTCTCCTCCACTCCCAGCCACCTCCCACACAGGTACGGGTGCTGTCCCCATTTTACAGTTGAGAACACGGGGGCTTAATCACGGTCCTAAGATCACCCCGGGGAAGAAACGGCAGAGATGGTCTGACCTCTGCTCCCCTACACGTACCTTTCCCAACCTCCCCCATCCAGGTGCCACAGCCCCTGCTGCCTGTCTAGCTGCATGACCCTTCCACTGTGACATGGCCTCATTTAAAAATAAAAACACAAATCCGTGTTTTTGAAAATGCAAACTTTCTATCCAAGGGTAAAGGGAAAATTGGCATCCCCTTCTGCATTAAGCTAACTCACACCAACTGAAAGAAAGCAGACACTGTTACTCAGTCTCACAGCTTCTCGTTCCTTCCTAAGGCTCTAAGCTGAGCTCTATGCCCGCCTGCTTTCCCACCTGTACACACACTCTTTTTAGGTGCTGAAAGGAGTCAAAACACATTAGCACCGTCCCAGACTTTCTGCCGGAGGGAGGAGGAGGCTGGGAGAGGGTTGAAGAGGAGACATATTCCACCATTGAATCGGTCCCTGAATGACCCCAAATCATGGGGTGGTCCTCAAATCATGTTGCTTACCAGTCTGTGTCCCACCTGTCCCTGGAAACACACCAGGGTGGTTCGTGCTTTGCACTTGAACTGATGAGCCCGCCAGCCCACTTTCATGTGTGAAACGCACATTCATGTGCCTTCAGACAGACGTCAAGCACTAAAATAACATCGAGAGACTTTCCAAGGGATGCCCCACAACTCTCTTCTACTGGAAACAATAACAGCAAATGCTCGTGGAGAGCTTGCAACGCTCCAGCCCCCGCTCTATACATTTTACATTTAATCTGCATTTCCGCCCACCCATATTACACCCATTTTATCGATAAGGAAGCCGAGGCAGAGAGAGTTAAAAGTACTGTTTCCATGATCACAGGGTTAAATAAGTGGCAGACACGGGGTTCAAACCCAGTCGCTCGACCAGACTGCTCCAACAGAAGCCCCTGGAAGCAGGCTGCTGGGCAAGGTCCTGAGGCTCCCAGCCTCAGTTTCCTTCCTCATTTGCCAAATGGAGCAGCAGGTGGCCAGGTATCCTCTGAGGGTCTTTTGGGCTCTGGACCAGTCATGTCGAGGGAGGTACGGAGCCAGGAGCTGCAGCCTGTATTGGGAGCTCTGGGCCAGATGGTGTGTGGAGCTGGGAGACATGGTCAGCTGGACTCTGTTCCTGGCACCCACGTTGGTTTTCTCATGCCCCTCCCCCACCCCAACCAGAGTCCCCTTCACCCTCTGCTCCCCAGCAACTATAACCCACCAGCCAGGAAGCTCCCTCTCTGGATAGAAGTCAAAGCTCTGAGACTGGAGACTGAAGAATAACAGGGGCTAATTATTTCATCAGATCAAGTCATCAGTAGGTCGATTTTGGATGAATTCCCCCAGCTCTGACTTCCCCTGGCCTTGTGCCAGCCTCTTTCTGGATGCTGAAGAAATCAATTAAAAATGACACATGGGATTCTGCCTCCCTTTTTTTTTTTTCCTTCTTGGAAAAAGATTCAAAGTGGTTAAACGGACGGTATGTGGTGAATCTGTACGCCACCAGCGGTCCGATGTTCTGACTCTCCCTCGGACACCTCGTCTCATTCCCACCAGCTCGCTGCTAGGTCCATCTGGCTCCTTCTCTTTGTCCTGTGTCATCTCACAGACGTTAGCAAAGGCTTGCCAGTTGAGGAAGATAGCTCTGGAAACGTCTAGTATCCCAAGTGTATCCCAACGTCACTCCTGTTTCTAGATTTATCTGTTAATCTGCAGAGAGGAACAAGTCTCTGGGGGACCAATGACCCCCGGCCCCACAGACCACAGCTTCGGGGAAGCTCCCAGGACTGCACCCGGGCCTGTCCAGAAAGACCCAGATGGTAGTGTTCCTCTGAGGATCCCCAAATTGCCAGCAAAAGTAGCTAAAAGGAGTCTGGGAATGATCGGGCAGTTGAGGGAGTGGGAGAGGAGGACATGGCCAGAGACAAAACAAGGCACTGACTGGATGGAAGAACCCTCAGGGAGAAAGGAAGAGAGGGGATTGTAGGGTGTGGAGAGATGCCCCATGTCCTGGGGCCAGGTGGTCCAGACAGCCCGACCACTTATATCTGCCTTCATTTACTTTACAGATTTTCATTTAGGATCTACTATGTGCAAGGCACAGAATGAGAGGGTAGGATCATCGTGCCTGGATCCTAACAGCCTCCTACCTCGTTTCCCTGCTTCTACCCTCTCCTCCTCCTATCAAGTAGCCAGAGGATCCTGTTAAAACCAAACAGGGTGTCTCCCTCCACTGAAAAGCCTTCAAGGGCTCCCATCTCAGGCTGAATAAAACCCCAAACCCTCCAAAGGGCCAACCAGACCCTACACGGTCTGCCCATCCTCTCTCTGACCTCATCACCTTCCATTTTTCCCCTAGCCCACTCGTCTCTGGCCACATGGCCTCTGTGCTGTTCCTTGCACATGCCAGGCATGTCCCCACCCCAGGGCCTTTGCACGTGCTCTTCCCTCTGCTTGGAGCCCTCATCCAGATACCTTCAGGGCCCTTTCCTCACCTCCTTTGGGTCTTTGCTTACCTTTTGGCTTTGTAGGTTAGCATAGAAATCTCTTCCCTTCCCACTAGCACTGACCACCTCTGACAAACTACGTATTTTACCTCTTTCTTTATGGGTCCCCCCTCCCCACCCCCACTGGAGTGTCAGCTCCCCGAGGGCATGGATTTTTGTCAGTTTTGTTTCACATCTATATCCCCAACTCCTGAAACAGTGCTTGGCACAGAGCAGACACCTAAGCTATTTATTGTCTTAGCAAAGAATTTTCCCCCCCCTTGGAAGCAGTCCTCCAGGTGTGGTTGGGGTCCCTGCTGCCCCCTTCCTACACAAGGGAGGGGCAGCCTGACTGAGGGCAGAGCATGTGACCTACGTAGAGCCAATCAGCACGTTCCGGCTCCCTAGCTCCAGTGATTGGCCCAAAGGCAGACATGTGACCCGGGCCTGGCCAATAGGAGAGCGCGGGAAGACACCATGGGGGTGGATGGCTGTGTTCAGGGAGTGGGAGAGCCCTCCCCGCCAGCAAGGGGGAGGCTCAGAAGGGATGCTGGTGACACTGGGCTGAACCTTATGGCTACTCACAGGCTCAAACGAGTAGCCTTTGCTGTCAGATAGGCTGAGCTGGGGCTGTCTTTTGCAACAGGAAGCACTAGGAACAACACAGTAAAAACCCTTAAAGAACACTGGTGAAGAATAAGTAATATTTATGGGCCCCGCCCATTTCTCAGTGCTCTTTCCATTAGCTCTCGTCACCCCCTACAACACCCTTATGAAGCTGGATGCTCTATTTGCAGGCGAGGAAGCTGAGGCACGGCGAGTTTCGAGAACTTGCCCACGGTCATGCAGTTTGGAGGCAAAGCCGCTGAATATCGTCCCTTGGCTCACCTCCTCCCCATCCTCTCTCTGTGCTTCCCTGGGCCCTGGAGGTTCCCTTGGATGGACCACATCAACAGGCTCCGTGCTCTCGCTCCTGACGGGGTTTGGCCAACAAGGGGGACACTGCCCGGGGAAGGGAAGGTGAGAGGAGGGGCCCAGAGCCTTGCCAGGCGTCCTCCCTGCCCAGGTGCTGGGAACTGACCACACCCGCTATTGCTCTGCTGGGGGCCACAGCTCCTGTGGGTGGCCCTCTCCAGGTTCCAGCAAATGCTCCCCACTGTCCCCAGCCCCAAGGATCTGTATTACTCATTTTCTTGCACTCTGTTCACACCTTTTTTGGAGGGCATCATCTGTTTCCTGCAGGGCCCTGGGTGGGTAAAGCAAGCAGACCTCACAGCTGAGATTTGCACCCAGGCGGCCTGACCCCAGAGCACTGTCTTGACTCCTTTGCTCACTTGGAAACCGATGAGTGATATAAGAAGTTGCGGCTAAGTATATTGCACAAACAGGAAGAAGAAGGGGGAAACTGCTGGCCTGGGGGGGGCAGTCAGAGAGGGCTGCCTGGAGGAGGTAAAGTTTAAGGAGCCTAAGAGGAACAAAGTTCTGAAGAATCCACAGGGTTTTTCTGAAGAAGAGGGTGGAGGACAGGATGCTTCCGGCATGGGAAATGGCTTGAGCAAATAGCAGGCAGAGTGGGAGGGATGGAAATGTGTGGTCCCGAACCTCACAAGCCCAGAAGTTGTCTAGACACGGGATGACACAAGCACATCTGTTAAACCTTACACTCCCCTGGCGTCTCCCCTTCCTGGTCACAGGCTTTTTCCAGCCTTCTCCCTTCCTCTCCAGGGCTGTCAAAGAAAGGATAGGAGCTCCTGTAACCTATGGGCACAGACTCTCCCTGTCTTCCCTACCCAGGGCCAGGGCATCTGCTGGCTCTCTGTGCCTGGTCTTGGAATTCCAGCTGGAGGCAGGGAACCAAGCCAGCTCTCCAGAGAAGGGCACAGGACAAGAGAAGCGTCTTTCAAAGGGAGGGGGCAAAGATCAGGTTTCAAGACAAGGGCTCAGGATCTGGAAAGGAAATTAGGGCATAAAAAGAAGGGCTTAGGAACCCCATTGCTTGCAGAACTATTCATTCAACAAGACATCCTCGAAGACCTGCTATGTGCCAGTTCTCGGCACAGTTCTTGGCACTGCAGATAAAAAGCAGTGGAAAGAAAAAAAGGCCCTGCCCTCTTGGGGCTCACATTATAAGGAGTCAACAGATCAAAAGCTAGAGCCGAAAACCTCCAGCTAAAAGTGAGAAGCGTCAGGACTCGAACAGCAAACCACAGTGAACTTTTCGGATGGGACCATAGAGTATAGTTAGAACTCAAAGCAAGCTTAGAAACCATATATTCAAGGCGCTGGGAAGCTGACCACCACAAGATTTTGTATGTAAAATGAGGGGGTTTGAGAGGCCATGTGATTCTCACGCCTGGACATCTGAGCATCTATGTGCAAGTACGGTTTCATGATCGGGCAGAAAAACCAGACACAAGTCTCTGCTTTCACGGAGCTGACAGAGAGAGTCGAGAAAGCCAAGCAGAGATAGGTGCTCAAATGCAGCAGGGAACAGGCCAGAGAAGGGGTGGAGATGGGATCTGGAGCAGACAGCCCGCATTCAAATCTTGGTTCCACTACGGACTAGTTGTTGGGCAAGTAACTTACCCTCTTGTGGCCTCAGTGTCTTCATCTGTAAAGTGGGGCCAACAAGAGCACTTACAGGATTGTGAGGAGGAAATGGCTTAATGCCTNTAATCTGCAGAGAGGAACAAGTCTCTGGGGGACCAATGACCCCCGGCCCCACAGACCACAGCTTCGGGGAAGCTCCCAGGACTGCACCCGGGCCTGTCCAGAAAGACCCAGATGGTAGTGTTCCTCTGAGGATCCCCAAATTGCCAGCAAAAGTAGCTAAAAGGAGTCTGGGAATGATCGGGCAGTTGAGGGAGTGGGAGAGGAGGACATGGCCAGAGACAAAACAAGGCACTGACTGGATGGAAGAACCCTCAGGGAGAAAGGAAGAGAGGGGATTGTAGGGTGTGGAGAGATGCCCCATGTCCTGGGGCCAGGTGGTCCAGACAGCCCGACCACTTATATCTGCCTTCATTTACTTTACAGATTTTCATTTAGGATCTACTATGTGCAAGGCACAGAATGAGAGGGTAGGATCATCGTGCCTGGATCCTAACAGCCTCCTACCTCGTTTCCCTGCTTCTACCCTCTCCTCCTCCTATCAAGTAGCCAGAGGATCCTGTTAAAACCAAACAGGGTGTCTCCCTCCACTGAAAAGCCTTCAAGGGCTCCCATCTCAGGCTGAATAAAACCCCAAACCCTCCAAAGGGCCAACCAGACCCTACACGGTCTGCCCATCCTCTCTCTGACCTCATCACCTTCCATTTTTCCCCTAGCCCACTCGTCTCTGGCCACATGGCCTCTGTGCTGTTCCTTGCACATGCCAGGCATGTCCCCACCCCAGGGCCTTTGCACGTGCTCTTCCCTCTGCTTGGAGCCCTCATCCAGATACCTTCAGGGCCCTTTCCTCACCTCCTTTGGGTCTTTGCTTACCTTTTGGCTTTGTAGGTTAGCATAGAAATCTCTTCCCTTCCCACTAGCACTGACCACCTCTGACAAACTACGTATTTTACCTCTTTCTTTATGGGTCCCCCCTCCCCACCCCCACTGGAGTGTCAGCTCCCCGAGGGCATGGATTTTTGTCAGTTTTGTTTCACATCTATATCCCCAACTCCTGAAACAGTGCTTGGCACAGAGTAGACACCTAAGCTATTTATTGTCTTAGCAAAGAATTTTCTCCCCCCTTGGAAGCAGTCCTCCAGGTGTGGTTGGGGTCCCTGTTGCCCCCTTCCTGCACAAGAGAGGGGCAGCCTGACTGAGGGCAGAGCATGTGACCTACGTAGAGCCAATCAGCACGTTCCGGCTCCCTAGCTCCAGTGATTGGCCCAAAGGCAGACATGTGACCCGGGCCTGGCCAATAGGAGAGCGCGGGAAGACACCATGGGGGTGGATGGCTGTGTTCAGGGAGTGGGAGAGCCCTCCCCGCCAGCAAGGGGGAGGCTCAGAAGGGATGCTGGTGACACTGGGCTGAACCTTATGGCTACTCACAGGCTCAAACGAGTAGCNACCTGCTATGTGCCAGTTCTCGGCACAGTTCTTGGCACTGCAGATAAAAAGCAGTGGAAAGAAAAAAAGGCCCTGCCCTCTTGGGGCTCACATTATAAGGAGTCAACAGATCAAAAGCTAGAGCCGAAAACCTCCAGCTAAAAGTGAGAAGCGTCAGGACTCGAACAGCAAACCACAGTGAACTTTTCGGATGGGACCATAGAGTATAGTTAGAACTCAAAGCAAGCTTAGAAACCATATATTCAAGGCGCTGGGAAGCTGACCACCACAAGATTTTGTATGTAAAATGAGGGGGTTTGAGAGGCCATGTGATTCTCACACCTGGACATGAGCATCTATGTGCAAGTACGGTTTCATGATCGGGCAGAAAAACCANGCCTGGACATCTGAGCATCTATGTGCAAGTACGGTTTCATGATCGGGCAGAAAAACCAGACACAAGTCTCTGCTTTCACGGAGNACCTGGACATGAGCATCTATGTGCAAGTACGGTTTCATGATCGGGCAGAAAAACCAGACACAAGTCTCTGCTTTCACGGAGCTGACAGAGAAGAGTCGAGAAAGCCAAGCAGAGATAGGTGCTCAAATGCAGCAGGGAACAGGCCAGAGAAGGGGTGGAGATGGGATCTGGAGCAGACAGCCCGCATTCAAATCTTGGTTCCACTACGGACTAGTTGTTGGGCAAGTAACTTACCCTCTTGTGGCCTCAGTGTCTTCATCTGTAAAGTGGGGCCAACAAGAGCACTTACAGGATTGTGAGGAGGAAATGGCTTAATGCCTGCGAAGCCTCTAGAACAGGACTGTTGTGCCCAATGTGCTGCCTAGTGTTATCTGTTGGGTTTGGGCCAACATACTTTCTATAAGAGCATCCAGTTTTCATTTGGGGATCTTCTTCTGCCCGATCCTTGGTCCATAAGGTATAAATTAGGCTGCAGGCAGCAGAGCTCCAAGGCTAGACCATGGGATCCAGACTTGAGCCAATCAGAGCCTTCCAATCCCTCTGCCTCAGTGATTGGCCAGAATAATATGACGCCTTAACCTGACTAGGAGATGCCTACCCTTTCCAACTGGCTAACTGGTTCCATGTCATTCCACCGTGAGGGTGAGGGAAGACGGACGCCATCTTGCCTCATGGAGAGGAGGAATGAAGCCAACACACAGAAGAAAACAGGGCTGAGAACTGGAACATACTTGGGTTTGGAAACATTTGAGACCTGGATCCAGCTAAGCCTGAAGGAGGAAGATTTACCTCTGGATTCTTTGTTTCAGGCACCAATAGTTTCCTTCTTCCCCTTTGACTAGTTTGAGTTGTTTTCTTTCTTTCTTCTTAGGTCAGCTTTCTCACACACTGACTCCTTAGGGACATGAATCAAATTCTCTTTGTTTCTTAGGTTGCTCCGAGTTGCTTTCTCTGTCACTTGCAACTCAATGAGCCCAAACAGTAGAGCAAGCTGGAGACGGAGTGTTGACTCAGGTGGCTTCCCAGCCGCCTCCTGCCTCTGTGTAGAGAGACCTGACAACACGGCTTGCTAGCCCTCAGCTTGGGCCTGCGCCCAACTCTCTGCCTTACTGTAGGCAAACTTTCCTCATCCTTATTTGTCAACCGATAAGAAAAAGGTGGTGTGGAAAAGCAGAAGGAACGTGGGCGTGGGAGTCATGAATTCTGGTCCCAGTTTGGTCTCAGTTTCCTCATCTGCCAAGCCAAACAGACTGTTCCCTGGGCACAGCCCTTAAGCTTGGGATGGGTGGAGTCTGACAGGTGAAGGGAGGGCCTTCCCTGGCCGCCCTCCTGGAAGCAAGCACCCCTGTTACTCTTGGCCTCATCTAAGGTTTGTTCTCTTCAGAACACTCATCACACGTGATTCTTTGCACACTCTTCTATTCTGGTCTTCATTTTGTGGGGGTTGTTTTCTCACTGGAAGTTCCGCAGGGATAGGGCTCTTTTTTCTTTTTGAAGGATTTTAAAAAAAGATTTGAGAGAGAGCACAAGCTTGCAAGCAGGGGGAGGGGCAGACAGAGAGAGAGAGAGAGAGAGAGAGAGAATCCTCAAGCAGCCTCTGTGCCGAGTGGGGAGCCTGACGCAGGGCTCGATCCTAGGACCCTGACACCATGACCTGAGCTGAAACCAAGAGTTGGACACTCAACCAATTGAGCCACCCAGGTGCCCTGGGCTGTCTCTTTTCTGAATAGTCCCAGACCCTGGCACAGCCTGGGTGCTCATTTTTCCAGTCAGTCAACAAATATTTACTGAGCACCTACCATGCACAGGCCCCATCCTACGTGCTGGGGATCCAGAAATAATCTGTCATGAGTCAGACACCCATATAAATCACAGGCATGAGGTGATGAGTCCTAAGGGGGTGAGGCAAGAGAGGAAGGTCAGAAGTGCTGGTGGGCGGAAAGGTTGCATCTTTAAATGGGGGGGGTCAGTTGGGCAGAGTCCTGAAGGAGGTGAAGGAACGTGCCTTGCAGATACTCAGGGAACGGTGTTCCAGGCCTAGGGAAAAGCAAGTACAGATGTCCTGGGGGAGGCGTGTGCCTGGGGGTGTGAGGCACAGAAAGGCGGCAAGTATGGCTGCGGTGGAGTTTAGTGATGGGAAGGCTAATATTTGGAGAGAAGGATCTGGAAGGTTCCAGGCTGGGAAAGCAGAGATTGAACGTAGGTTTTAACCGGATCCTTCTGCTGCATGTGGAGAAGAGACTGTAGGGCGTGAGCGCGGATGCAGGGAGGCCGGTGGGACGGCTGCCTGGACAGGGCTTGGACCAGGACAGGGGCAGTGAGGGGGGGGGCGAGATGTGAGATTCTGGATGTTGTTGAATGAATGCATGGATGACTGAGTGGAGGACAGAATGGCACATGCCACATGCTCCAATGACTATTTCCGTGTAACTACTGACCTTCAACCTTAGCAAGAGAATAAATTTTTTTTTTTTTTTTAAATGCTCAGGGACTCGTGGTCTGGGACTCAAGCAGGACATAGCATGGCTGGCTGGTCTCTGCTTTAGAATGGCTGAGGCCACAGCTGAAATGACCGAAGGGCTGAGGACTTGATTCCTCAGGTGGCTGCTACTGGCAGTTGGCTAGGACCTTGGGGGTGGAGGGGGCTCTCCTTGTGGCCTGGGCTTCCTCCCCATATGGTGGCCTCAGGGTGGGCTCTGATTTCTTATGTGGCAGCTTCCTGCTTGGAAGGTGGGTGTCCCAGGGATGGGCAGTGCTGCCTCGGTTTTTCCAATTGAACTCGATCTTCTCTGATGTCCCCCCAGTGTCACTCCCACTACATTCTATTGAACAAGACTGGCCAGATTCAAAAGGAGGGGACACGGACCCCAACTTTCCATGGAGGAGTGTCAAGGTCGCAGCAGAGATGAGCATGCCGGCTATCCTGCAGCCGTCTTGGAAACACAGGGGGACCTGCCAAGTCCTGGAAGCCCAGAGACCACGCGGGGAGAGCCACAGAAGCCTCTCCCGGGGACACAGGACCCTTTCTAGGAAGTGAAACTTAAACCAAGTCAGGTTCCGTTCCGTGTCTGCATCTAGCAAACTTTGGAGTCTGTACCCACACCCAATTCAAAGATCCCCGAGCCTCAGGAAGCCCTGGGTGACCCGAAGGCTCCCCAGACCCCACATATGAGCCTCCATGGTGTCAGGTCCAGAGGGTTCTGAAGGGAGCCGAAGAGGCAAAGAGAAAAGCCTGCGCTGGACGTGGAAAGCCAGAGCAAACACTCCCACAGACCCCCATACTTCAGAGAATGGAGCTTTTCCTGTTACATCGGCATGGAAACCATTAATTCCCACTTAAAAAAAACCTTCTCCCTCCTCGTTTTTAAGTAGAAAGGAAGCCACCAACACACCCAGAAACCCCAAGTGAAGTGTGGGACCTGGTTTCAGGGAACTAGCCCCTAACTGCCCTCACTTCCCTCCTGCGTGCTGGGAAATGACTCACCCCTTGGCCCTCTGAGCCCACAGCCACTGTGCCCACGAAAGCCATCCAGGAGGGGAGGCCACTGTGCCTGTGTCATCGGGCAGCTGGCTGGCTTGTCGAGGGTGGGTGCTGGGCCATTCTTTGGAGGGGGTGCATTTATAGGGTGTCTATAGCCTCTCTGGCCTCCCTACTTGTGACATGTGAGTAGCACCCACCCCCGACCGTGGACAGCAAAAACGTCTCCAGACATTGCCTCATGTCCCCTGGGGGATAAAATCGCCCCCAGGGGAGAACCCCTGCCATAAATGGAGAGCAACATAAAGAAACAGATGCAATGACATTGCAGTTGGCTTCTTGCTTGCCAAGGGCACTGATCTTTTTCTTACAAGGGGAATGGGCCTCCTTGAAGACCACAAAGGAGGGGTTACAGGGACTCCCTCCCTGGTGACTCAGAAGGCTCAGAAGAGAACACAACGAAATTACATGTCATTTATGGTATAACTTCTAAAACACGGCCCCTAAGAGGAGACTACTTGGTCCTGCCCACCAGAAACCATGCCTTTATCCAGTCAATGGAAAGGGGCTGGGCAGAGCCCAGCACACTGGCCCATGGCCTAGGTTCAGGAAAAGCCTGGATGTTGTTGGGTTACCTTTGGAGACAGACACCTGTCTGCAGTGGCCTTTGTCTAAAGTGGGGCCTCAAACTCAAATGCCTGCAGGGGCCAGGCAGGAGAAAGGAGTGACATGGTCTGGATTTAGGGGGATGGGTTGGGGGGTGGGGACTGGACCGCAATGGAGACGTCATTTCTAAAGTGAAAACATTCAATACATTTTAAACACTGAGCACACCAAACAAAGCAACTCTGGAGCTTGGCCGGAGGCCTATTTGTAACCCTTCAAAGCTATGTAATCTTTCCTGAGCACCTACTATGTGCCAGGTGCTACGTAGGATGGCTGGGGAGCAGCCATGAACATGGAGCAGATCAGGCCTCTGCCCTCAATGGGTTGACATCCTGGTGGGGGAGACAGATAATAAATGAAGACGAATTTCAGGTCGTTTTAAGAGCTTTGAAGAAAACTGTCAGGGAAATGGGACAGAGAGTAAATCAGGGGAGGCTCCTAGGAAGGGGTGATGTTTGAGCTGAGATCAGAAGGTGGTGAGAAGCCAGTTATAAGGGAAATGCTTTCTAACCAAAGGAAAAAGCAAGTGCAAAGGTCCTGAGGTAGGAATGAGTTTGGTTGGTTTGAAGAACAGAATAAAGACCAGTATGGCGGGAGCAGGGAGCAGGAGTGGCAGCCTGCCATAGAGGAGGTTGGCCATCACCTTCCCCAGCCCACACGTTCCAGGTAGGCCACACCTGTTGTTCTTGCTAGGTGTTTAGGGGAAATGGGAATCAGATACAAATTCCCACCTCTGTTCTTTGTTCTTCTGTCTCAGCTGTGGACAAAAGTTCCCTGGCAGCAAGTTACAAAGTTATTTCTGCAAAAGGCCTTTGGCCAAAAGCAATAAGGTTGGACCTGAACAGAGTCATTATTCACCCTTAATTGTGGGCTGGCTCTCAGTGTAGACTGCCTCGACCGGGACTGAGGATTCCAGTCCCCTCTGTTTTTCAACCCCACACGTTCTCAGTACCCCCATGGGACACATATTTATGGTTCCAGAGACTGTAGTTCCCTTTGAGAAGAACATAAAGGGATCAAGATCTAGTTTGGCAGCCCCAGTATTAATAATCCAATTATTTCTTCCCTTTCCACCCAATCCACGGCCATGTGTGCCACCCTCATCCGTCATGCTCATGCCTCTGCTATTAGCAGATGAGCTTCTCATTAGCTCACCTTGGAAACGGCCCGGCACTTACAATTATCTGAGAAGCTTGTACTCATCGGTGGGGGAAGGAGCCGGAAGCAACTTTTACCAAATAACTCACTAAATTTAGAGACGTGAATGGAGCGAATTTCGCATGACAGGTCCATCTCCAACCCGGGCCGGCTGCGCAGTCTAATCAGCAACTGGAACTAGACTGCCAAGGGAGGAAGCCATCGGTCAGAGGTACTCCTTAGGCTCGGATCAGCTTCTCCCACCGGCGGTTCGCTTGGTATCAGCAGGTGTACTTTGTGTACGGTGGCTGGAGAGGGCGTGAGGACAGGCTGCCAGTGTCCAGGTGGCGTGGGGTCTGGGGAGGCGGGAGCACACTCCCTGGGCTGGTGGTTCCCTCGTTACTGCCCGTACCCTCGCTTCTAGAAGCCAGCTCAAATGATCCCCATCTTTGGGGTTAGAATGCTGAGGCACAGCTGGAATTCTGGGAGCTGATTTTGCCCCATAAAGAGGGCTCTCAGACCCCCAGCAGTGCTTGAGTTATGGGGCCCCTGCTCTAGAAGATATGTTACACAGACTTGGGCATTCTTTTTGGGGGGGTGGGGAGGGGGAGAGGGAGAGAGAGAATCTTAAGCAGGCTCCACACCCAGCATGGAGCCTGATGCGGGGCTCGAACTCACGACCCTGAGATCATGACCTGAGCTGAAATCAAGTGGGATGCTTAACCGACTGAGCCACCCAAGGTGCCCGTTGGGCATTCTACTTACACTAGATTTAAAAAAAATAAATTCATTCATTCTTCTACTCATCCATCCATCCATCTTCTAGTCATTCATTCAAAAATGTTAACTGCTCACCCTGGGGGAGTCACTTATTCAGGGGCTGTGTAGTGGTTTCTAACTTTGTCCAGCATCTGGTCCTCTTCTTTTGATCCTAGAAGCCCAATTTCCTTTTGAGGGTTTACTCTCTTCTGCCAAGTTGCGTCACCCTCTCCTGCCATGTGACCCAGTGGTGATCATGAGACCAAAGCTGGTCAATCAGACCCTCTTGTGGGTCTTTTGACTCTTAAAAGGAATGTCAAGAGCAGAAGGAACAATCAGGGGTGCACTTGTCGCATTGGAAGCCTTCGTCCAGCAACTCCTGCTCTGGGGGGCCCTAGAGCTTTCTAAGCTAAAGCTTTAGATAGGCCTAGAAGCTTTCATTTTTGTGTTCCTAGGAATCAGGAACTATCCTGAGGCCACCATACTGTGCGGAAGTGCAAACAGTCGTGGGAAGAAGTCATGGGGAGGAGGATGAGGGATTCAGTGGACGGCCCCAGTGAACTCCCAGTTGGTGACCAACACGAGCTTCTGGCCATTTGAGGGGAGCCATTTTGAACCTTCCAGCGGATATCACAGGAAGCAAGAGAACCAGCCCAGCAACCCACAGAATTGTTACAAACACACTGTTGCTTTAAGCCACTGAGCTGAAGGCGATCTGTTACACAAAGCAGAAACACAACAAAAGAGCCTTGAATGACATGAATTCGAGCCCATTCCTCTGACTAAAATGTCACAAATGACTGATGATGAATCAAGATGTTTGGTCTCCAGTGGCCAACGGCTTAAATCAGATGAACACTTAGAGGAGAACTCATTCATTTGTTCTTTCAGTCATTGTTTCAAGCAGCCAGTGAGCTGAGCACTGATGGTACCAAGATGAACAAGCCTACGGAGCTCCTACTCCAGTGGGGGAACCACAGAGGGGGCCTCAGTTACCTGAATCACAAAATGGAGACGGTAACAGGCCTTGATGGAAAGCATTGTAGTGGTGAGGAAATGCCTGGCAACCAAGCACCCCATAGATGTCAGACTTCCGTTATTATTATAAACAAAGTTGCAATGTGTGGCCTCCAGAAATGTGGCTGTTTGATCTGAACAAAGTGTTGTAGTGGAGGAAGAAGTCCAAGGCCCACGTGGGCCAGGCAGGTGACGTAAACGAGTGAAGTGGGTCCGGCGTAAGAAAAACCCACATGCTCCCTTCTCTCCGACTCTCACTCTACCCTTTGGATAGAGGCCTTAAGAACAAAGAAATGAGGAATGTTCTCCACAATGAGAACAGCAGGGCAAATGCCATGTCCAATGGCAAGTGAACCTGACTGCAGCCTCAGACAAGAGGGAATGGGGGGGGGCTGTGGCAAAGTGGAGAACCCACGATCAGTGGGGATGGGAACTCAGGGTGGCCGGCTATGGCCCACGCCTATTTTTCACAAGCTGGAAACTTTAATTTTTAAAAGATAAAATCTCACAATTTTTAAAGATCTGACAACTTTAAACAATGTTCAAAACAGTGTGAAGGTTAAACATTTCTGGGAGCTGAATACAGGCCCCGTTTAGCCAGCCTGACGTCCTACTATAATAGGACAGAACAAGGAGAGCCTTCTTTGCGCCCCACTTTCCTAGTCTGGAGAAATGGGGATTAGAAAGTCTCTGTGCTCTCAATGGAATGTGTGTCTCCCCAAAAATCATATGTTGAAACCTAATCCCCAATAGGATGGTATTAGGAGGTGGGGTCTTTGGGAGGGTGGAGCTCTCGTGAATGGGATTAGTGTCCTTCTAAAATAGACCCTAGAGAGCTCCCCTGGCCCTCTGCCATGTGAGGACATGAGAAGGTGTCATCTGCGATCAAGGAAGCGGTCTCTCATTAGACTCTGAATCTGCTGGCACCTTGACCTTGACGAGCAATTTCTGTTGCTTATAAGCCTTCTAGTCTCTGGTTTTCTGTTACATCAGCCTGAACGGATGAAGACAGCCAGTGTCACAGTGTTATCAGGCGCTCACCTGAGCGGGTACTGAGAACGCTGCCTGGTATGTAGAAATGTGAGTTTTCAGGAGTGAGTTCAGGAGAGGAGGTGAGAGCAGTGGGTCTCCTGAGCTGTGACAGCTCCTTTCTGGAGGCGCCAATATGGGTGGGGGGACAGTAGACTTTCCCAGGGCACCTGCAGAAATGTCACGCCACTGATCTCATGCATTAGCATTCACGTCCCAAGCAGAGCCCTCTGCCAGCCCTTCCGCAGTGCCTGACGTCCCTGCTGTGGCCCGAGGGCGATGGCCACCCCTCTATGAGTGATGTCAGCACGAACCCCAGCTCCAGCTCTGGGCTGGATGCCAGATGCCGGGAGGGTCCGCGGACCGGTGAGCGTGCAAAAGCAACCCTCCCCACTCCCACCTTTGTTTTCTGCAAATGACAAACTGGTTTTGACTCCTTTGCCTTTGAGCGATGGATCCCCAAACATGAGATTCACACCCAGCAGTGCATCTTGAAGGCTCCTTCCCAGATTCCTTCACCCAAAGAATATCTCCTGAGCACGCAGAGTGCCAGGTCCTGTTCTGAGTGCTGGGGATACAGAGGTGAACGAGACAGACCAGCTTCATGTAGCCATGGGGCTTACTTTTTAGTGAGAGGAGGGAGGACAAAGGAAACACTGAGATGATTCCAGAGAGTGGTGTTATAACACAAAACAGACATCCTTCGAGGTATTATCTAAGGATGTGACATTTGCACTGAGACCTGACGGATCAGAAGGAGCCAGACTTGTGAAGTTCAGGCAGAGAGGACAGCAAATGCAAAGGCCCTGAGGTCGAAACAAGCTTTGATATGGCCAGTGCGACAATGTAATAAGCTTGGGGGAGCCAGGTGTGAGCTGGGGGCGGAGGCCAGGCGGCGCGGGGCAGGGCAGCCTCTGGCAGGGAGTCTGGACTTCACTATGGGCATGACAGGCCTCTGGGAGGAGGGTTTTATCACAGCAGCTGCCTCCACTCATTTGCAGAAATGCCTAGCAGAAGGCACCCCATCTTAGCAGTCTGAAACGTCAGGGGTGCACTGGAGTCACCTGGGAGCACTAAACTAACCTGCTGCCCCGGCCCCACCCCCGGGGCACTGATTTAATTGGTCCGGGTGTGGCCTGGGCGCTGGGAGTTTCACAAGCAGCCCTGGAGATGGCTAGGAACTCCTGCTCCCTTACAAGCAGGTCCTGAGTACGTGCGGACAAGCCCACCTTAGGCTCCCAGGACGGGCTCGGAGCCCTACAAGGTTGGTCCCCAAGGTCTGCTCCCTTCCTGAGCTGGCCTGACTGAGGCCTAAAAGTCGGGGGGCTGGGGTCAGGGTGGGGAGTGGCACATGGCGGAGCCCCTCAGCTCAGGGCGCCCCCGACTCGAGCTCTAGGCCTAGTTGCCTCTACTACTTGCGGCCATCTGTCTGAGCGGGACTCCCTCCCCTGCGGCGGGGGTGGGGGGTGGGGAACCACAGCCCTCCTTACAGGCAGGGCGGTTGAGAGAGGTGGTGCAGAACTCCTTTGAGAAGCTAAAAAGAAAGCAAGGTGGAAAGCAGTGGGCGGCTCCCCCCAAAATTAAAAACAGAACTACCCTATGATCTAGCAATTTCACTTCTGGTATTTATACGAAGGAAATGAACTCACTATCTCGAGAAGACAGTGAGTTCTGCTGTGGCCTTATTCACGACGCCAAGACATGGAACAGCGTCAGGGTCCGCCAAGGGATGAACGCACGGAGAAGAGGTGGTGTGTAGATACGTGCCACGGAATATCACTCAGCCACGAGAAAGGAGACCCTGCCGCTTGTGACCACGTGGATGGACGTGGGGGGCATGATGCTTAGCGAAGTAGGTCGGACAGGGAAAGACGAAGACTGTATGAGCTCACTTAGATGAGGAATCTCCAAACAAAATGCAGAACTCGGACTAGTGGCTGCCAGAGGTGGGGAGTGAGGGGTGAGCAAAATGGGGGAAGACAGTCAACAGGTGCAAACTTCCAGTTATAACCAGGGACAATGTACAGCGTGGTGACCATAGTTCATGATGCTGTGCTGTGTATTTGCAAGTTGCTAAGAGAATAGATCTTAAAAATTCTCATCACGAGAAAAAAAAACCATTTAACTGGGTGATGATGGATATTAACTAAACTGACTGTAGTAATTGTTTCACAAAATGTACGTATATCAAATCATTATACTGTACACCTACACCAATACGTTGTTATAGGTCAATCGTATTCTAACGAATAAAAGGTAAAAAGGATCTACAAGTATAAGCAATGACGCCTGACTTTTGGAAGCAATTTCCACGCATCCACTCACTGTACTAGTGTCTCGCTGTGAGTGCCGGGCGGGGCGGGGGGCGGGGGGAGGCTGCAAGGAAGCTAACCAGGATTACCCCCATTTTACAGAAGAGGGATCTGAGGCTCAGAGGGGCAGGGCTGGTATGTGAATCAGGAGGTCTGGTTCTAGAGTGCACCCTCTTAACCACTGGGACACCCCGATTCTTAGAGATGTGTCTTATGTCCGGTATTCTATACCTTCTTCAACTCCTTCCCCGGATGGAAGCCACTGATACCCAGACGCACGCAAGAACATGTCAATAAGGAGGGCGACGAGCGGGAAGAGGAGCTTGGGGACAGCTCTGAGGCAGAAGCTGTGGGTGCCCCCTCCAAGGTCATGCCTCAGTTTATAGGATCCCAACTTTGTTAAGGAGGTGGACCCTTGTCTTGGCAATAAACCAGCATTAGTCTAAGCCCATGGTTCTGAGAAGGGTGAAATCAGCCTGAAGGGGTGTTCGCAGAAATCTGTTAGGATTTTTTGGTTGTCACAATGACTAGGGGATGTTTCTGGCATCTGGTGGGGGTAGAGGGATGCAAATTTGCAGTGAAAAACAGCCCCATTTTCAGCACGACTTTCCAATGCCCCACAAGACACTCACCGAGGTGAAACAGCTTTTACTATTAGTTACCTGACCTCAGAATTGAACCCCACGTCACATATAAACACAAAAGATGTTCTGCCTGGTTCTACCCTATACTGAATTTTCTGGGAATGCAACCACTAAGTAAACTGAGGGAAGACTGTAGTTTGTTTAGAAATTTGGGGTAATTGTTCACTATTTGGGAAAATCACATTGTTTATGGCCGTAGCACTTGTGGTATCTGAGCTGTCCAAACCACACATTCATACCCCACTGCGTCTGCAACGGTCAGAAATTCTTGTGATCCCACACGAGTGCAGGCATCTGACTGCTTCGTCATGTCCTCCAGCGTAGCTGTGTCTAAGATACTGCCATACATAGGTTTACCTATAACTCACTTTCCTCTTGGTTTTCCTTTAAATTACGGTCAGGGTATTTGATCAGATAAAAAACGTGCAGATAGGTTATATTATCTATGAATTTATTTCAGGTAAGCTTGGCAAAAATATTTGCTCTAAGAAGAAGGTGTCTGATCTGTGAATTTGGGGAACCACTAAGCTAAGTCAAATGAAAAGCCCATTTCCCTTTGCCAGTGTGAGTACAAAACCCAGCCGTGCACCAAAGAGGCATGAAGCCAAGTCTGCTGGGGGGAGGGTGTTCTTGGAAGGATTCTGCTCACTGATTAAAAGACAAACAGCATGGAGTCCTGCTCTTTATTTCCACTTTGTGTGGAGATGTAATGTCTGGAGCTGCAGCAGCCATCTTGAGACCATGAAGCAGCAAGGCCAAAGACAGGACAAGGACAGAGAACCAGAGGACAGGAAGATCCTGGGTATTTGAAGACATTATTGTTCAAACGAACTGGCTCCAGGGCTCCCCTGCCTCAGACTCCAGGGCTCCCCTGCCTCAGACTCTTGTTAAGTGAGAACTAACGTTTCGTTTCTATCGCCTAAACCACTCTCAGCCAGGAATTCTATTACTTGCAGTGAATACATCTTGATTCACATTCAAATGATTAGGGTACTAAGCCACTAAGAACTGTAGTAGGATTTCCTCTTCTCGGAAATATCCAGAAAAGCGGCCTCCATTCACAAGTCTGTGGACAGTGGCTGTCTCTAGCTCAGGCCAGTAATGCAGCTTTTGGGTGATCCGATTTTCACCAGGGCACGAATATCTCCTGAACTTCTGGGAGCTCATCGTTTGTCATTCTCTTTTCAAAAAGCTCCTCTCTTCTGGCTGCTGAGGTGGGTCAAGTCCCCCACTGGGGCCCTGCTTGGGGGCCAAGAAGAAAGTCTATTGGCAACACTCGTCACCTAACACATCTTGGCTTCCACCTGGCCAAACACACCTTGGGTACTGCTCATGGTCCTGGGGGATGGCCCTGTCCATCAACTCACACTTACAAGACCTCCTCATGACTCTGAGTTTGGGGTAGGATTCACCTGTGTTTCAAGCAGGGCTCAGGTGTGCAAAGCAGCAGGACAGGTTATTATAAGACCAAGCGACATGTCAGAGGCGAGGGCCCCTGGACAACGTATGCTTTGGAATCATATTAAGAGACTGTGTAGAATTCAAAATGGCGGCAGTCTCTGGTGACAGAGAATTCCATTTAGTCTAGGTCTGGGCTGGAGGAGAAGCTCCGAAGACCACGTCCACAGGTATTCTACCAGGGAGGCATCCTGTTGCCTGTGAGGCCCAAGATCCCACCTGACCTTAAATTCCCAAGGGCATCTGTTGTAGGTGGGGCCTATTTAGCTCTGACTGCTCATCACTGAGCAACGAGGAGACGGACCCGGGGAGGCTCAGCCCTGGCCTTTGGGAATTTCTCAGGAGCGTCATAAAGAGGGGAACATGTGCGGTGTGCTAAAAATATTCATCAAATAGATGCAGGACGGCACCAGGGGAGGAGGGGAGCATACCAGAGAACAAAATACATTTTCCCTAGACGATCGTGTCCATTCCCATGGCCTCAAATAACATCGGTGCTCCAATGACTCCCAAATTTAGGCGGCCAGACGCCACCAGCTCCAGACTTGCGTAGCCAGCAGCCGCCAAGCGCTTGGACCCCCAGGTCATCCCAAACCCAACAACGCCACGACCGATTCTAGATCGTCCCCCTGTCCCCAAACCTCTCTCCTCGTCTTCTCGTTCAGGAATCCCTCCCCCTTCACAGGCTGTCTAGTCACCTCTGCGTCTGGCACGATGGTATTTGTCGGGAGGCCCCTGTGTGCCCCGGGGGGTGATCAGCAGCACCTCTGGCCTCCAGCTCGATGCCCATAGCACCCTCTCCCCAGCTGTGACAACCAAAAGTGTCTCCAGACATCGCTAAATGTCCTCTGGGGGGCAAAACTGTCCCTGAGAAGCCACAGCTCCTTCCTTCACTCGGAACATGCAACGCACCAGAAAGTTCCGCAGGCCCTGCCTTCAAAATGATCTCCAACCTACCCATTTCACTCTGTGTCCACTGACAGCACTGCCACCCAGGCCAGAAGCAGCCCCCCGCCCACCTGCCCCAGCTGCTGTTCGTGGAGCATCCCTCACGGGCTAGCCATGAAGACCCTTCTACAACACAAACCATATCGTTCCCAGACTTAAAACTCCTCAATGGTTTTCCATGTCCTTTGAAATAAGATCTCAATTTCTCACCATGGCCCATACTTCTCACCCCTGACCTCATCTTCTGCCCCTCCTCCCGCCCAGGTTTCTGTGTTTTGAACAGGTGTCTCAGGCCACTCCACTCCACTTCCAAGCCTTATGCACTGGCTGTTCCCTCTAGCTGGAATGCTCTTCCCTCAGATCTTGCCGAGCCTGGCCCATTCTCAAAATTTAGGTCACAGCTCAGAGGTCACATCCCCAGAGAGGTCTCCCCTGACTGTCACCTGCCAGAGCGTGCCCCCCTGCCCCTTCCCCATCAGAGCCTATTTCTTTTCCACTGTACCGCCTGTCACTTCCTGAAAGAGCCTTCTTTGTGGACTTGGCTTGTGTATTATCTGCAGGGTTCTCTCGTTCATCCTAACGCCTAACCAGTGCCCGGCACACAGTAGTTGCTCGTTAAACACGTGCAGCCTGACAAATAGGAGGAATGCTCTCTTGCTCGGTACAGCAGTTTCCTAATACCTTCACACCCCTAACCTCACGTGGAGCATTTCCCCTGCCCCCTGACAGCCCCTGCATTAGGCAGGCAGACAAGACAGGCACACTCCAGGAGCCCCTTTCCCAAGCCCACACGTGGTACTCCCCAGCACCCAGGGCCCTCCTCGGGAATTTGATTCAGCAGGGTCTGGACTTGGCATTTTTAAAAACAAATACCTCCAGACGATTCTCTTGTAATGAGCGGAGAGGGAGGGGACCCTGCTCACCCAGCAGCTGTTTCCACGGTGCCCATCTTGACCAAAATGACAACAGGCCTGTCTGACCACATTAGCGTTCCCCCTCGTCATAGGTATTGGCTTCCTTGCCTCCCCAGTAACGAGGCTTCCTTGCACTGGGATCCCCCCAATTTGTGTTCTCCAGGGCTTCGGGGGCTCAGTTGCTAGGTTCCCAGCTCCAGGGCGGGGCCCGGGAGCCTGGCCGAATCACTTCCTCGTCCAGTGCTGGTTTGGAGTGAGCACATGACATAAACCAGTCCCATCAGAGGGACGCCTGGGGCGAGGATGGGCCTTTCCAGAAAAGAGGCTTGTTCTTTCCTGTTGGGCTTGAACCAGAGACAACAAGAGGACCACTCTTAGGCAGCCAACCCGGACACCTCAATTACGATAACAGCCAGTGTTCGCCGAGGGCCTGCCGAGCTCAGACGCCGTGCTAAGCACTTGACATTGATGATCTCACTTCATCCTTTACCACAAACCAGGAGATAAGTGCTACGATCGTCATTTGCTGGATGACAACACCGCGGCACAGAGAGGTTACCTAATGCGTCCCAGATCACACAGCTGGGCAGGTGGCCAGGCAGTCTGGCTCTCCTAACCATGGAGCCAGGGCCTGCCCGCCCCCTTGGAGCTGGAGGGAAACCAGCCCCATGGAAGAAAGAACGGAGATGCAGGGGAACGGATACTCGGGACAGCGTCGCAGCCCTAACCCCAGCTGTGCCTGAAGCTAGTTACCTGAGCATGTTTTGATTATAAAAGCCAACATGTCCCTTCTTTTCCCCTTAGGCTGGTTTGAGATTTTTTCCCCTCTTTCTGTGGCTTACAAGAGAAAGGATCCTGATTACTTTACAGTCCTTTTATGAAAACACCCCTGATATTCCATGTGCGGCTTGCACACAGCAGCTGCTCAGTAAACACCAACAGATGCGCGTGGAGACTGCTCTCATGCCCTGCCTCCTCCCCTACCCCTTTCACTGCTGGGTGTGTAACCCTAACACCCGTCTGCGGCCAGTCCAACGCCACTTCCCCTTTCGGCTCCAAGTGAGGCCTAGTTCCCTAGCAACCATCCCAATTAGGCAATCACACCATTTATCAGGATGCCAATTAATTATAATGATCCTAATGATCTTCCAATTAGGTAGCTCCTTGAATCTGATCAGGGGCTCTGCAGACCCCCCAGGCAGGGCTCATCCCAAGGCAGGCTCAGGCCCTCACCTGCAGGTCAGCCCTGAGGAGCCCCATCTCCCATGTCCCCCAGCTACACAGGGCCCCGGGCCTGACACAAAGCTGGGAACCTCAGGGCCACCTCTCCAGGGACAGGCCAATGTGACTCCATCGCCAACCACAAGAGGGCCTCACCTGTAGGAGAAGGTTAACCCTTCCACCATTGTGCTTTCAGCGGGCATCAACCTTCACCCCAGAGGTCGTGCTTTTTTCGATCAGCCACATTTGATCTGTCCCTTTGCATTACGAGTAGGGGAGAGTGTGTGCACACTTGCAGGGGGCGGGGGGGGGCAGGAAACATGGCCAACCAATTGCACATTTTCCTTAGGGCAAAACCGTCCTGCAAACCAAATACAAATCTGAGATTCCCCCAAATTGTGGAGACTCTTGGAGGGAAGTGGGATTATCGACAGGCTTCCGCCTTTCCAACTTTTATTGTCTAAATGTGTTTTCTTCCACTGAGCACGTTCCTCTTCAACGTTTGGAAGAAAGACCAAGTCATGGAGGGAGGAGAGTGCAGCGGGTCAGACTGGACCCTGGAGCCTCAGGATCCGGGCTGTACCACGGACCCATTGTCAGGAAGTCACGATCCTCTCTGTGCCTCCCCTCTCCTCTTTTTTAACAGGATGAAAATCACAGGACCTATCTCACAGGGTTTTTGTGTGGATTAAGTGAGTTATTGTGTACAAATCAGATATGTGTACAGATCATTGTTTGGCTCAGAAAACACTACGTAAGTGTTATCCACCATCATAAATCCAGATTAAGCTCTTTCTTCCAACTGCAAGCTGGTCAGTAATTTTGATATTCTTTTGGAAGACAAGGCTTTTTCTTTCTGGGGGACCAAATCTAAGAACAGACTTGGCAGAGTCCGGTGATATTCTCAGTCTGGCTAACTTAGGAGACCAGAAGCTGCCCCCTCAAGCCGTGTCCAAACAGATAAACTAAACCTATCCAGGGAAAGGAAGAGGGAAAGGTCGTCCCCCAATCAAAGGGCACACACGTCAGGGTGTGCAACTACACTTCAACTAGGTCCTCTGGATGGCGGCTGAACAGAGCTGTTGGGCAGGGGACACACGCATGCTTGTGTGCGTTCCTGAACACACACACAACACACACACGCACGCACACACAGCCACACTGTCGTCCTCCAAGCCCAGGCTTTCTACAATTAACTCATTATTCAACCCTTAAGTTTGAAAACTTAACATGTTATTAGGGGTTTTTAAAAAGCCATAAATTCAAATAAAAAAAAAAACCCAAACTATATGCAAAGTCCAAACCCCAAACCCACACTGACTCTTAGCCATGGCAGTTATGTCAACACTGGGCATTTATGTACATACACTTGGCCCGAGGAAGGCAGATCCTTCATGTGCAAAAGTCCAAGGAGCCATCAGCCAAGCCCGCCTCGGTTGCCCTTCAAGCTGCTTTTTAGAACACTCATTTACACCCCCAGACCAGCTGTTTTGATGAGTGTTCTCCCCTCCATGATGTAGGACAAGCAAAGCTGGGAGAACCTCTCTTACAAGGTGACTGGTCTCCAGTCTGTCTCCCCACGCCCTTTATACATGTATGAATGGCTTTAATTTAATGAAAACCCTCCAGTGGTTCTGTATTGGGTAGCGCAGATAAGAAATCCCCTTCACGATTCACTACAAGATGAGAGTGACTCTTACTGCTCTGGTGGGAGACACCGGTGTCCTCCAGGGAAAGCCCATCCTACCCACTTCTCTGTCCCCAGAGAACTCGCTCGAGAGCAGCGTCCCCTTTTCTGCCCCGAAGAAAGGGAGGGTGGCGCTGTGGGACGGAGGCAGGGGCAGATGGAGGGGCCGGGGTGGGCATCCCGGCAGGCACAGACGTGCAAATACCCAGATTCAAACGTAAGCTGAATGTAATTACTTGGTTAATTAAATATTGACTTTTAACTCAAAAAGTGATTAAAACAAGCTGCGGGCAAGAGAGGCAAGGGGGCAGGGAAGGAAAGCAGAACTTTCAGGAAGGAGGGTGAGAATTGTCCTACTGTGCGCAGGGGACGTGGTCTTCAGTCTTGGAGCAGGTAGGAAATCGCGGACAGAGGTCACCGTGCAAAACTAGGATTTGCGGGTGTCCCTTTACATTTTCCGTATCACTCGGCTGCTCTCAAAGTGAACCGAGAGAGCTTCTGGCTCAGGAACAAGATACTAATCATCGCCTTTCCCTGGAACTAATGCGGTACCGGGCACGAGGGCATGCTCCACAGATGCTTGTAGAACGAATGAATGAACTACTATAAAGAATTAAATAATAATAATAAAACAAGAAAGAAAAGTGCACTCCTAGAAATCGCTTCACCGTCACACTTCTGAACCCCTCGGGAGCCCGCGGAGGGGAGCATCTCTCTACAAGGCGATGAGAACTGGTTCTGACCTGGCCTGGGAGGAAGTTTGTCTTTTAAATCCTATTTGCCCTTTCGGTATCTGCGAGTTCCCAGTCACCCTGAAGATCCGGTCCACCGCTTTCCCGTGTCCTGCCTGGACAAGCCCCACGTGCTCTGGCTTCTAGCCGGTTCGTTGGGTCTAAACTCAAAGGGGTCAAGGAGGCCATCCCCCCGCGGCCGGCGGGCCCCGGCGCGCTTCCCCCGGGGTCCTCTAGGGCTCCGCATGGTTTCCGCGGGTCAGGGGCGCGGTGGGAAGTCTTCGCCCGCTCGCCCGGCCCGCCGGCGGGGTCAAACGGGTCATCCCCCGCGGCCCGCCGGCGCCGGAGCCTCCCTCCCCCGCGCCCGGTCCCACCTCCGCACGCCGCGCTGGGGCCGGAGCCGGGCGGTCGGGAC